>NW_019724591.1:381710-434604 GCF_002891405.2 Cryptotermes secundus | reverse complement strand
TGGGGTAGCGAAGTGGTTAAGGCACTATGTTACAAGTCGGAAGGTCGCGGGTTCAAATAGAGATGAGGTCATTGGATTTTTTCAGTTGACCTAATCCTTCGGCCGCACTATGGCCCTGGGGTTCACTCAGCCTCTAACAGAAATGAGTACCAGGAATTAATTAGACAGTTTTCCAGGGGAGTAAGGCCAACCTTACCGCCATCTTTGAGCCGATTGTATAGAGTCTAGACAATGTGGGACCCTCAACGTCTCACAACCCTATGGGCCTTCACTGCCTGTTACAGGGATAGCTTTACTTTTACTTTTATGAAATTTTAATAGCTGAAACACCGACAGGCTAATGTTAATAATCACAAGCAAAAGAAGAAACAAAAACAAAACACGTACACACAGGCAAAGACAAAACTAGGCAGCAAGTACAATTTAGAAAACAAAATTTAATTGGTGATATTTTGATACCCAGGATGTAATAAGAAGGGAATAAATTATATATATTGTGGCGTGCCGACTGAAAGGCGGAAGATAAGATGTCAATTACTAATCAACGGCTAGGAAATCGTTGTTCCGGAAGTGAAAGTCTAACAGTGTCGTTTCCACCGTTACACACGAATTGTTTGAGGCAGACACGCCTTCCCGCGTTCGTTGCATAGCAGCGGGCGAAATTAACCCTTCGACAAAGTATTCCCTGTTCAGTCCGAGTGCAAGTTGTAACAGCCCAACGTCGTCCAGAGACCAGCAGAGTTTGTATTCGACTTTAGCAGGAAAGAGTTCTTATCCGACTAGAACAGAAGAGTTCTTATCCGACTAGAGCAGAAGAGTTCTTATCCGACTAGAACAGAAGAGTTCTTATCCGACTAGAGCAGAAGATTTCTTATCCGACTAGAACAGAAGAGTTTTATTGGACTAGAGCAGAAGAGTTCTTATCCGACTAGAGCAGAAGAGTTCTTATCCGACTAGAGCAGAAGAGTTCTTATCCGACTAGAACAGAAGAATTCTTATCCGACTAGAACAGGACAGTTCTTATCCGACAAGGGACCAAGGACAGTTGAGCTCCGAGCAGAGCAGAAGACACTTCATCAAGATCAGCGGTGCAAGTAATTGTAATAGTCAAGAGGAAACGTCTGACGATGTTATAAGTTGAGAATAATTGTACTTGTGAACGTAAAAGTGTCTGCCCAATAAAATATTGTTTAAAATCCGAGAATCCGCATACATTCCTTGTCGTGTTTCTTAGCAAACACTCGACAATATATATACATGTACAATAACATACACTAACACTGGGCAAAGTAACATTTTATTTAAGAGACAGACTTTTGGTTCCAAACACTTCGATGCCCCTACAAACAACACCAACAACTGCAGAACATCTAGCAGGGGAACAAATTTTACTTGATGAGCAGACACTGAACATAGTCTCTCATATACCGAACACGAACCCGAAGACCAACAATTTCCAAAACAGAAGGACGGAATTTAGCGTCACGAGAAATTGAGTAAGGAACAGTGCAAAAATATTGATGATGATAATGATACGCGACCTCGCCAATTATTTTGCGTGGTCATGACAACTAACATGTCGTTCCCGAGGGATGATTCGAATCGAGGACAGTAGTTGTGAGAGAGACCAGGTGTGGTGAGCAGGAATGTGAAAGCCGACCAAGCCGTGAGATTAAACTCCGCGGGTGGTGAGCTCCGGAACAAGGCGGTGTGCCCCAGAGGAACACAATGACATGTCTTCACTGAGCGTGCAATTAATAAAGAGGTATTAATTTCAACACCACGTAAATTATACTTCAAAAATCTAATCTCAGGGCTCGAACTACGGAAATACAGAATGCATCACTATGTTTATTGTATGAGATGTTGGCAAAGAAGCCCGCAGCACACTGCCATTTGTAACGCTTGACATAAAACTCCGTGGGCTGTAGTCCGCAAGCGAACTATAACGACCTAGCGACCGCCGCTTGTTGGCGAAGTTAGTGCCAACTTTTGCGGATAGAGAGTGTCACGTGATCAGCGCAACGGATCCCCAAGGCCGTTAATTTCAGTTTTCTAGAACGGAGCAGCTATTTCCTTGAAATAGCTGCTCAATTATCCTCAAGAGGCTGAGTGGACCTTGTTCCAGACCCATTACTTCTTAGAAATTCTTCTATTGCCGGGAATCGAACCCGAAACCTCTGGATCTGTAGCCAGGAACTCTGACCACTAGACCACAGAGGCGGTCAACCGCTGGACATATATGGTAATAAAAGGTAAAGCTGTCCCTGTAACAGGCCGTTAAGGCCCATAGGGTTGTGAGAAGTCGAGGCTCCCACATTATCTCGACAATCGGCTCACAGATGGCGGTGAGGTTGTCAGCCTTATGCAGCGGTCGCCCTTTACACCTAGGAAAATTCTCGATACTCATTTCTTTTAGAGGCTGGTAGGATTAGGTCAAATGAAAAATCCAATGACCTCACTGGGAATCGTACCCACCACCTTCCGGCTTGTAGTGTAGTACTTTACCGCGTGTCCCCACATACATGGTAGCATGGTATATATATAGCTACTAGCAGCAAGCCTGATAGTTCTCACAAAACCGGAGCTAAATTTCATTTCTCAAACTATGAAACACGGATTGACAATAATTTACGCAGGTCCCAGAGAGACTCAGTTCAAAATTTACCCACTTAAAAGCTATAGACAGCCATCAGCTATTCGTAATGTCTAGCTTGCACATTATGACGCAATAGTTTTACTTCATATAAGGAGGAATACACTGAATTCAATACACAGATTTTAATTGATTTATAGCAATGCTTTAAATCCCAAACATTACCATACATGCCACCTGTTAACATACAAACACCTACATTTTGCGCAGTGTATACACGTATATTAGATTTATAATTTATTACATTATGTAATTTAAATTAATTTAAAATTTATATGGGATCCGACCAAAATTTAAATAAGAACAAAATTCTATGCTAACATCGTGTATTCCTCAAAAATCACCTGATGATGGCATATCCAGGCCGAAACATAATGTATATTAATTAACAAAAAAAATTTATTTATGTGTTGGTAACATCTCCATTTTTGATCTGTAAGCACGACGAACAGGATGCAACAATACAAGGCTGTTTTGTTCGTTCTTCACGTTACAAAAATACAAACTTCATGAAGCCGTGTAATACTGAAATGCATTCCTTCATGAATTCCATTTTTGTGTTTTCAATGCCGCTGATGGCACACACCACATCTATTAAAATACCTTATCTGCCTTCTCCCACTGGTCACTGTTTGATTTGATTTTCACCACAGCTTTCGGCCACATGGTGACAGTGACCACCATTTTGCTTCTGCTAACATCAATTTAATGTCACTAGTGACAGTTATACTGATATTTATACTGAGATAAGCTTATCACACAATTCGATTTTTGCATAAGCACGATTGGAAAAGCCGTTACTTCGATTAAAAATACTTGAAGGAAGGAAAAGGTTGACGTAAATATATAAGAGCATATAGAGAAGGGGGAGGTCATATTCTTCTCTTACTCTCTCCTCGCATGTTTATGTCTTGAGCAACTAAGCCGATGTAGAACTAAAAAAAAATTTAACAGAAAGTTCTGGAAAAAGAATTCAAAGTCACAGTGACTTTACGACTGGCGGTTTACCGCCAATCAGTTCTTCTTGGCGACAAGCCCCTTGAGACTCACGACCAGTAATTTTATTTTTCCAACTGAACTCCTTATGTAACGTCCTCTCTAACGAGAGGATGGGTCTGTCGTTTACAATTGCTGCTGGTCTCCGCCAGCGTAGTCATTCTCAGGTCGGAGTACCGCGGGACTCATGACCGCATTTTGCACTCTAATGCGAGACTGCCCCAAATTGTAGAGGCAGGTCCCCGTATTTATATACCCCAGGAAAAGAGTGGCCCGGTTATACCCCCAGGCGTTGCGTTCCCTTTTCGTCGTCTCCTACGACTCGCAGGGTGACGGTGGAGGTAATCGAACCCGCCTCCACATGGGTTGACTCCTGCTGGACGCATCGGTTTCTATTTGGTCAGTGCGTATTAAAGGAAATTAGATTGGAAAAACTAATCGTCTACTTTATTTTAGTACGTCACTGACCAAATAGAAAATGACGCATCCAACGATATTTCTACTGTTGCGTGGGTATTCTTGGCGGCAATAACTTTTTAACCGAGCCGTTGCGTAGCAACTATAGGAGGGATGCAAATACAGACACAGACTGATGGGAGGGATTTATAAAGCACTCTGATGATATTTGCTTATGTGTCATGGTGTACATACCAAATTTCATAAAGTTTTATTCAGGCATTCAAAGTTGATGTGGGGGAGAACAGACTCACAGACACAGGAGATGGCATGAGCCCACTTAGGGGAGTCGGTTAAAAATGGTCGACAAGGTGTAATCTAACTAACTAACTAACTATCTAACTAACTAACTAACTAACTAATTCCATGGAGCTCAGCTTTCCTTGAGAAGCAGCCAATTGTGCAGCCACTCATCAATTTCCCTATAACATATGGAACCAGAAGATTCATTACCGTGTTCACAAGAGCTTTCTACTGGTTCCTATCCTTAGCCAGATAAATCCAGTCCACATCATCCTATCCTATTTCTTTAATATCCATTTTAATATCATTCGCCCACCTACGTGTAGATTTTCTTAGTAGTCTATTTCTTTCTGGCTTTCCCACCAAAATCGTAACTGCATTCCTCCTCTCCCCTTTCATGCTACATGCCCTGTCCATGTCACCCTCCTTGACTTGATCATTCTAATTACACTTGGAGAAGAGTACAAGTTATGAAGCTCCTCATTATGTAGTTTTTTCAATCTCCTATAATTTCATCCATCTTGGGTCAAACTACTTAGCGCCCTCAGTCTATGTTCCTCTCTTGACGTCATAGACCAAGCTTCACAACCATACAGAACCACAGGAAAAATTACAATTTTGCATATTCTAATTTTTACGTTTTTAGAAGAAGAAATGTTCTGTACTGAATGGTAGGAGATCTAAACTAATATAAAAAATGAGAAAAATTAGTATAGTGTAACATGTGATGCCGTACAGTCTGCAGCATGTTTGTCGGGGTTCCGGTGAAACCAGCGCCCAAGCTTAGCTTTCTGTAAATGTTTCTTCTGGTTTTGCTGGTTGACTTCCTCTAGGGGCATGAAGATGGATGCCGACATGTTCTTCCGAAATGTCAGGCTTTCTCCGAAACCACGGCGTTATAATCCAGGACACCGATCTGTTCATAACCTTTCTGATACTATTATTAATGCTGTTTAGAATTATATTGGATAGTTATACACACAACTAGAATATAAGCCGGGAAGGGTCGTACCCAGATGAATTTCACAGTATCCCTTCGTAATTACGCATATCATCGAAGCTTATTTGTGAATTTCAATGGTGGATTAAATTAATGACTTGTTTACCGGCCTAAATCCAGAGTTTGGTTGCACGAAACAACAAGGAATTATATTATAATGCTGTTCATCTGATTGGCGGTTCAACAGCTGCCCCCTCCTCTTGACAACGTGTCATTAGAACGGCATTTGGAGTCCACTGGGATGGTAAATCTAACACACACACACACAGAAATGTCCTTAACATCTCGCGAACTCTGTAATGATGGAAAAAAACTGTATTTTTTGTTTTGTTTTCCGATGGAAAATGTGTAAAATTGTATTTCGTTTTCGTGGAGAAAAATAACTTACTCGTAGCGCGAAGTGACTTAACAAGGATTTGAACATCACGACATTGAAATGCCGTATAAGATGGTCCTCTATTCTTCCTAGTAGAAAATAATAAAAGTAAAATTAAAAAGGCAAAGTTGTCCCTGTGCTTAACTAATTAAGGATTACGCTACGCCTATTTTCTTGACTTCGGCACTAGATGGATGTGATCGGTCAGCTTCACACCCCGGCCGCTTTACCCCCGAGGAAGGAGACCCCGGTATACATTGTATAGGAGGCTCGGTGAGCCAAAGAACCGGTCTGGACGACATGGAGATGAGAAAATGTTGCCCTTACCGGGACTCGAACTCCAACCCCTTGGTCGTCCAATCCGTACCCAGGAAAAATAAAGTTCTTTAGGCAAAATTTAATACATAATTTAATTCTGAGTATTATAAGAAAAATGAAGTAAAAATTATGGTATTAAAAAACAAGAAAATATGGGTAGAACTGATCGCCTACTTTCCTTTGATACGAGACGGACTGCACAGGAAACCAAAAAATTTAACGGGGGCCACAGACACGTAGAGAGCAAGGTGATTTAATGTCTCTTAGCAACAATTAGGGGGAACACACAGAGAGCAAGGTGATTTCATAAGCCTTCTAATAAAAATTAGGAGGGGACAGATGGATAGACAGAGACACAGCAAGGTGATCTCATAACCATCCTTTTATATTTTAGAAGTAGTAAAAATTTGTTAAAAATAAATTAAGAATATAATACCTTAAATATAATTATAGACATTTCCACAAATGTCATTAGAATTAGAAATGAGAACTCCCCACAATCATCTTCTTCATATTTATTCTTAATGACCTGAAATTAAGGCGACCCCCTTTTCTATTTAGCAGTATTTGAAAAAAATATCTCACCCTGTATTCAGGCTAATTCAATACTGGCTCATTGGATTTGAGGTCATGAAGAAGTAATATATTACTTCCATCTGCAGTGTTGAAGGTCTGCCATGAAAGCGAAACGAGCGAGAAGCAGAGCTTCCTGCTTACTTCCTACTTTCTTATTATATCGACATATCGATTCTGTTCCAGACATCAAAATTAAAATTAACTTTAGTATTTATTTGACTGCGATATGACGTAACGTTAGAGATTAGTTACTGGGAATATTTCCATTTTATTATTTATTAAAATGTCAAGTTCTTATGACAGTACAGTATATGGAACCGTAGTATGGTACTTGCCTGCTTGCTTGCATTTTTCTTCCACCCTGAAATGGAGGCAGTTTAATCCTCCGAAACGTCAATAAACTTATATCAGCATATATGGCGTCATATTTCGGAATATATCACTCGTCACAGTTTTAAATACACCACTTTTCGGAGATGGATTATATTTCCGTCTTCAGGTGGAGAGCATATCAAAAGGTCCACAAAATACTGTCTCAACCCGGCCAACAATTATTTTTAGAAACCAAATATTAAAAATCTGAAGACAAAAATTCACGAATTTAAAAGAGAATTTCGCAGACCTAGTCACAGACTGGAAGATGATGTTAAAATAGATTATAATTATACAGTATGTAAGGGCTTGAACTGAATTTATCCAGCTCAGGGTAGTGACCAGTGGTGAGTTCTTGTGATGAACTTTCGGGTTCCTTAAAATGCAGGAACTCTCTTAGCCAGTTTTACCATATGCTGGGTCTATGCCTGATTTAAAGTTAAGGTACAGAGTAAAATCTTGTTAGGTAACCGATGTACTGCAGGAAATTCAAGGATGCTAGTAAATACAGTACCAGTGTTGGAGCTTATTATATTTGCTTGAAAGCACGGAACGGTTCAGTGAATATAATGTCCCTAAAACACAATTCTGAGGAAGTCTGCATTAGTATTATTCCGAAACGTCCACGGATGAGCAATAATGATGTGTTTGTGGCTTTCAATCGGCGATAAGTCATATTGCGATATTTTAAATTCTGACATATAGCCTTGTGTATGGATGTTTCGGAGGAAATTTTTTCTTCCATCTTTAGGGTATAAACGTTTTTCATCGTTTCCTTCTTCTCTAGGTCTAAATTACCAGCTTCCTTGTAACATATACATGTTCAAAATAACAGACTCCTCACCCAACATATTTTTACCCTGAAGATGGAGGTAACATATTCCTCAGAAACTGCGGTATTAGTCTGCTATACAGTGTTACAAACCATAAGAAATCTGATACCATGCATATGGAACGCTATCAGGCTGCAGACCGGTGGTTATTAAATATTTATTTGCTAATTAACGTCTATTGCTGAGTGAGAAATACTGTGCTGTATGTGCGCATGTATGTATGTAAGAGTTCCAAAGCCTACTGTCACTGATCTCTAGGATTTCATGCAACCAAGCAACGGTAGCCATAGGAGGCTTGATTGGAAGGGTAATAACATGGGATTGGCTGGGAACTGAATGCACGGATTCCAGATAGTATAGATGTAATCTATTAACTGAAGCCAGGTCTACCAGTACCATAAGCAAGGTATTCCAGAGAGTCTTCTTTCAAAACAAGAACACGTAAATCCAGTGAAGGGGCTATACTCCGACTGCTATGAGAACGAGATTGCGTCATCGTCAGTAACGTAGACACGTCATCATTAGATACTATATATTGAAATTAGCAGCGCCATAGCTCAAGCAGTTAGTTGCTGGCTTCCCACCGCGGCGGCCCGGGTTCGATCCCGGGTCTGGTCAAGTGGGATTTGTGCTGGACAAATTGGCGCTGTGGCAGGTTTTCTCCTAGTACTTCGGTTTCCCCTGCCATTCTTCATTCCACCAATTGCTCCACAGTCACCCTCACCTATCATCTGGGACTGGTACAGGAGGCCAGAAGTGGCCGCAGTACAAGGGACTTAGTCCCAGCCCACTAGCAATAAAAGAAATAATATATTTAAATTTGAATATGCTTCCCTTATTTATGAGCTGGTAAGAATTCATTTATACTGTAACGGATTTGATCAACGCGTTGCCAGGCAACAAATCTGTAAACACGTTTCAACACGCAATAATTGAGGAAGCTGTGTTTTGTGTAGAACCGATCGACGAGCCAATAGACAGGCTGAATAGCGATATCGTGATATGTGTTTGCTGTAGGTCCATGTCCGTTCAGCATAAAGCAAATAGGAGGAGAAACTCTAAATAACAAACTAATGTGGAAGGCATGTTGACACGGTGCTCTGGTATCCACCTTTGCCGAAAGAAGTTCACAGCATATCTGTACATAGTAGCTCCTCTTAGTACAGACTGCTACTGTGGCATGTAGATCCGTTACCAGGCACTGCTAATGGCCTGTAAACAGCAACAAATGAATTGTTTTCTGCGTGGTCCGTGCCGATGGCTGCGCACGCAACAATAGAATACATCATGTAACCGTTAAGCAGCAATTGGACAACAACAGAGGAATGGTGCTTTCTGTCTGGTCCGTGACGAGATGTTATAAGCAGGAGAAGTCAAGATTGAGCCAATTAGTCGAGAGTTGCTGTAGTTGAGGCCGGGGACAGTTCGGGAACCGAGAGCAAGGGGACCGTCCGCCGTTGAGTGCCATCACCTGAAGAATGTCAGCAGACTGAACTGAGACCACAGCGCAGACAGTGTGCGCTGTAGTGAACTGTAAAGTGTGTACATTTGCGTAACCGTTATAGTTACTTGTAGTCACAGATCTGTAAGGGTTCAATAAATATAATTACCAATCCAAATCCCGTCTATATACGGAGAAGTCATAAAATATTAATTATTACGCAGAAGAAACAGAGAAACAGGCGCAAGAAAATGTCACTCTATACATTTTTTCCCCTTTGGCACTACAGCCCCAGTGGGCCTAGGCCTACCTCCACGAACTTCTCCGTTCACTTCGGTTTTTCTAGATCTTACACATTCGGTAGGGTTCCTTGGGCGGGTGATCAGCTTGTCGCAAGACCTCTACCTGTACACAAACACAGAAAAACGCACACACACAAACTAAACATCCATGCCCTGAGTGGAATTCGAGCCCACGATCCCGGGTTCCAAGCGAGCGAAGACAGTTCATGCCTTAGACCTCTCGGCTACCGTGACCGGCCACTCGATACATACTCTTAGCAAATTGTCATACCATAAATGTAGCTGTTTTTCCAGAACTTTCACGTTCATAGCTTCCATACTAAATGAAATCACAATTACAAACTCCTCCCCCCCACTAGCAGAATGGTCTTGAGGTAATGTTCTGGGTTTATTTTTGGGACGTGCTTGTTTCGAATATCGGCTATGACACTGACTATCCTCACAGTTCTGTCGTTTGTCCAACGGAAATTCAGATGCTCTTTACAAAATATGGGAATACTAAAAAACATGTAAGAAACGTAATTTATGTTAATCTCTGTCCATACTTCAAACCATTATTAAACAATAAACTAAGTTTCCACAAACATACATTTAAGTTAGGAGTGAACTTTATTTGATTTTGATTGAAGCCGCTTTCACCTTGAACGTAAGCAATAATTCTTTCTAAATTAAAACAGAAACGGAAATGTTAAAAACAACGTATGTGCCATTACAAGTAAAAGAATGAAATGTATTGTTTTTTTAGACATATACGGGATTTTTATTAAATCTTAATATATTAATTTTGAAGAGTGACTAACTGAAGGAGATATTTAAAGGACTTTTAATACTCACTAACTCACTCATGGAGCTGAGCGCTTCTTGAGGAGCCGCCAATTGTGCAGTTACTCAAGAATTTCACAGCATTTTATGGAACCCGAAGGTTCATTACCGTGTTCACAAGAGCCCTCCACTGGTTTATCCTGAGCTAGATCAATCCAATCTGTACAATCCCATCGTCCTAACATCTATTTTAATATTGTCCGCTCACCTATGTCTTGGTCTTCCTAATGGTTTTCTTCCTTCCGGCTTACTTTTAATAGCAAAGTAATATAAATAAATATATATATATAACTGTGGTAGTTAGTACATTCTTTAATTGAAGCTAACACAATATATTGTTTTCCTTTTTGTCACAGCAACAAATCATCCGATAGACAAGTAAAGCGTATGGATTATTGGGTAACGCACGCAGATTTTAATTTTGTTGCCATAATTCTTTCCAGAATTCCCCCCCCCCCTCTTCTATGTCCCCTAACCCCTTCGCATTCAGCGAGTTAGTCAGTCGCTGGGTGTCGGATAAGCCTTCTCATATCATTCCCTTTATATCGTTAACGTTGGTCGGACTTGCATTAATCATTCGGTGGCATGAAACTGAAGTTAAAAAAAAAGAAGAAGAAGAGAAATGCATTTGACGAGAGACACTGGTCAATCCTGATTCGTCGTTTTAATTACAGGCTGGTGAAATACTGACGNTAACCAACATGGTGTTACATCCCAGAAGATACAGTGCATTCAGTTAAGGAGGAAACTTCGCAACAGCGCTGACCGGCCCAACATTCCTCACAGATTGCTACTGTAACTGCTGATAGCAGAATGAGCCATTAGCGCTGATAAATGTGCGCCGTTACAGTTACAGTAGCATTCTGTGAGGAATGTTGGCCCGGTCAGCGGTGTTACGAAGTTTCCTCCTTAACTGAACGCACTGTATAAGATGTTGGAGTGTCGGTCTAATGCTAAAGAATTGAGTTGTGGAGGTACTCGGTTCACAGGCTCTCCTCACTCTCTCCAGGCCAAAATTTCTTCTTTCCAAATTCATTACCATTCATCTATTATTCTGCTTACCGGAGCTGTTGACTCGATAGCGAAAAAGTCGTTGAATAACATATAATGAAAGAAACCACTAAAAATCAGCAATGGCTATCTTCTTAGTATTTAGGACTATCATTCTAAAGGTGACAAGGAGAAAGGAAGGATAAAAGAAAGAAAGACAAACTTAAAGAAGAAGATAAGAAAACATTAAATGTTTTTAAGTCATAACGTTCCATATTCCTGAATTAAAAAAGGTAAATGTAAAGCTATCCGTGTACTAGGCCGTTGAGGCCCATAGGGTTGTGAGACGTTGAGGCTCCCAAATTATCTAGACAATCGGCTCAGAGATGGCGGTAAGGTTGTCAATGTTACGCGCCGGCCGCCCTTTACCCCCAAGAATATTCCTGGTACTCATTTCTGTTAGAGGCTGAGTCGACCCCAGGATTAGTTCAACTGAAAAATCCAATGACCTCATCGGGATTCAAACCCGCGACCTTCTGACTTGTAGCCTAGTGCCTCAACCAACTACACTACCACGTGAGCCCATTCCTAACATAGTTATGTATATAGGGGAAAAGGTAAAGTTGTCCCTGTGCTTAATTAAACAGCACAACATGAGGACGTATGACAGTGAAAGTACAAATCATCATTAACCTCGGAAATGGAGACAGCTTCACGCCCCAGCTGCATTACCCAAGGTACTCGTTTGTCTGGAGGGAGGGTGGGCCCCAGAGCCAGTGTGGATGTTGTGGAGGAGAGAAAATCCTTATGCCTCCTCCGAGAAACGATCTCCGATTCCTCGGTCGCCAAGCCCATAATCTAATCGGCAATATAACTGAGTAATCCTGATTAACAAACTTCGTGGAGCTGCGTCCTTTATGAGGAGCCGCCAGTCGCTCAGCTACTCAAGAAATTCCCAACATTTTATGGAGCCCAGAGGTTCATTACGTTGTTCACGAGAGCCCTCAGCTGTTCCCTATCCTAAGCTAGATCAATCCAGTCCATACCGCCCCATCCTGTCTCTTTAAGATCCATTTTAATATTATACACACACCTACGTCTTGGTCTTCCTAGTGGACTCTATCCTGGCTTTCCCACAAATACCATATATCCATTCCTCTTCTCCTCATTTGTGCTACATGCCCTGCCCATCTAATTCTTCTTGCCTTATCTTCCTAATTACACTTGGAGAAGAGTACAAGTTATGAAGCTCCTCATTATGCAATTTTCTCCAACCTCCTGTCACTTCATCTCTCTTCAGTCCAAATATTCTCCTCAACACCCTGTGCTCAAACACCCACAGTCTATGTAAGTTTTGAGGTTTTCACGGCGATGACAATGAAGAAAGTTGTCTTCTGGGTTTAGGCACCGTGTATTCTTCGTTTTGGCCGACGTTTCGGAGGAACGTCGGCCAAAACGAAGAATAAACGGTGCCTAAACCCAGAAGACAACTTTCTTCACCCACAGTCTATGTTCCCCTCTTAATGTCAGAGACCAAGTTTCACATCCATACAGAACCACAGAAATATCACGATTGCAGCTACTAAATGATTACCAGTCAAATACGTGAAACGAAGCTATCGTGTCTACAAAACCTCAGCAGTCGATATAACATGGTAAAATAACAGAACACATCTTATAATAGGCAGGATGGTGGATAGGTGAAGTGTAGGACTCAAACCACAGGAGTGACGACAGTCTCAGTGCAAGTGGGTTGTACTGCGCGTGCGCAGTGGCGGTGTGTTTCACCACAGGTGTCAGCCATGCGTTTCGATGATATAACGACAGATGCGCGCAATTTGTAATAATGTGTGGAGGCCGATAAGGTAGATCTACAGCAATAACGGCACATGTCTCCTGGAGAAATAATTACACCAGTCCGACTGGTATAATTTTCGTTCGTTCGTGTGAATTCGTTAATCTTACGGAAATGGGGGGGGAAAGCAATTCAAGAATTTTGTCCTCGGAACAACAGATAATATGTAGCTGTAATCCTACAGAAGTTCTGTGATGGATTTAACCATTTCTTAGTACATATACGTATATATTAGGCGTTTTGTAAGCGTGAGTTTTATCATTGTCATCAAGCAATTTCGGGTTATCAAACCAACGAAATTCCGCGCATGCTCTATAAATGTAATTTTTTGAAGGTCACGAACAAGGGAGCAGTTTCTTTGGCGTACTGCGTCTATCTTGTGAGGATTTATAACATTTTTATATTTGTAGTACGGGGGCACGCGGCAGCGTAGTTGGTTGAGGCACTATGCTACAAGACGGAAGGCCGCGGAATCGAATCCTGATGAGGTGTATTTTTTCAACTGACCTAATCCTTCCAGCCGCACTATGGCCATGGGGTCGACCCAGCCTCTAACAGAAATGAGTACTGGGAATATTCTTGGAGGTAAAGGTGCGGTCGGCGCGTAGGGCTGACCTCACTGCCATCTGTGAGCCAGTTGTCTGGAAAATGTGGGAACCTCAACATCTCACAACACTATGGGCCTCCACGGCCTCTTGCAGGGATAGCTTTACCTTTTTATATGTGTAGTACATTATAGTGCAGTACAGTATAAGCGCGAAGTTTTAGGACTATTTGTGACTGCTATTTGTGGGAGAAAAGGTTGAACGTCGAACTCGACGTAAAATATGAAAGCTCTCCCTGCAGTAGGCTTGTGAGACGTCGCGGCTCCCACATTTTATAGATAATCGGTTCACAGATGGCAGTGAGTCGACCGCCCTTTATCCACAGGAAGTCTTCTGGTACTCATTTCCGTTAGAGGCTGAGTCGACCCCAGGGCCATAGTGCGGCTATAAGGATTAGGTCAATTGAAAAGCCTAATGACTTCCGTCGGAAATGAACCAGTGACCTTCCGGATTGTAGCGTAGTACCACAACGAACCACGTTACAGCGTGCCCCTGACCTCGACAGGGGAAAACAAGGAACTTGGGAATACGAACAAACATATAAAACTTATGTGACGTCACGTTGAATTCTGGCGGAGTGTTACGTCAGTAATTTTATGATTGAAACCAAGGAGGTTCAAAGTAGGACCTCTAGTTCCGAAAATAAAATAAACTGAGGCGAATAGAATTGACGTCAATGTTCAGCGTGGAACCGGAGCAGGGGTGTACTAGGTACCAACTCAAGGCTAATCAGGACACAATGCCTTTGCTGTTAACAGCACGCTGAATGAAAAACGGCTCAATTATACGGGTAACTAACAAGTGGTATTACTAAATCAGAATGTTGCCAAACATCCTATACTCCCCTCTGAGCCCCTCCGCCACTTTTTTTTGTCAGACTACGTCATAGAAATTGAGGTCAACGTCCAGTCACTGTTCATTCTAACAGAACACAGAAGGACACAAGAGCTTCATCAATAGGTCATCAGTGATCGGAGTTGTCTACGTATGGATTTCATGTGTCAATGGGCAAAACTAATCAAGTTTGCAGAATTCTGGAGGTCGAACACGCGACCACAGATTTTCACATTTGTTAGTTTTTAGCGCCGTTCACGGTAGCTGAGCGATCTAAGGCATGAACTGTCTTCGCTCGCTCGGAAGCCGGGATCGTGGGTTCGGATCTGTTTCCTGTGAGGTACGAACCGAATTCTTATATATTATTCTTATACACTGCCGGTCACGGTAGCCGAGTGGTCTAAGGCATGAACTGTCTTCGCTCGCTCGGAAGCCGTGATCGTGGTTTCGGATCCCACACAAGGCATGGATATCTGTGTGCCTAAAACTCACAACCCTATGGACCTCCACGGTCTGTTGGAGGGACAACTCTTACTTATTTATATATTAATTTATTAACTTATTTATTTACATATTAATGACTTTTCATTAGCTCAGGTTACACAGTTACGAAAGAAGAGCATGATCAAGGACTAATGATTTGAAAAGACTGTGGAAGGCCTAATTTGTGGTACTTATTTACTTACTTACTTACTTATGGATTTGAGCCCTTCCTGAGGAGAAGCCAAATGTCTAGCTACTCAAGAATTCCCCAGCATTTTATGGAATCCGAAGGTTCATTACTGTGTACACAATAGCCTTCCACTGGTCCCTATCCTGAGCCAGATCAGTCCAATTTGAAGTATTATCCCGTAAACTGCCTGCACGGAGTAAGAAGAACTGCGAAAAACCTCATTCAAGACATAAATATCCGGGTTGAGACTGGGATCCGGAAAGCCCCAAATCCGAAGCGAGAACGCTGTTCCTTCAATCATAAAGTTCTGCCTATAAGTCATAGGATTACCGACAAAAGTACGCTAGAAGCATAGATTTCTCTTTAAATTTGAAATTATTGAAAAACTGCAAACGAATATTGACTCAAGACCATGCACGATAAGTTAATTCAACTACATGGAAATTCCATATTCTTACTTACCTACTCATGGAGCTGAGCCCTTCTTGAGGAGTCGCCAATTCTGCAGTTACTCAAGAATTTCCCAGCATTTTATGGAACCCGAAGGTTCATTACCGTGCTCACAAGAGCCCTGCACTGGTCCCTATACTGAGTCAAATCGAGCCAATCCATACCATCCCATCCTATTTCCCTATGATCCATTTTAATATTATCCACCAACCAACGCCTTGGTCTTCCCAGTGGTTTCTTTCCTTCTGGCTTTCCCACCAATATTCTATATGCATTCCTCGTCTTCCCCATTCGAGCTACATGTCCTGCCCACCTCATCCTCCTTGACTTTATCATTCTAATTATACTTGGAGAAGAACAAGTTATGAACCTCCACATTACGCAGTTTTCTCCTACCTCCTGCCACTTCATTTCTCTTCGGTCCAAATATTCTCCTCAGCACCCTAATCTCAAAAACCCTCAGTCTATATTCCTCCCTTAATGTCAGAGACCAAGTTTCATATCCATACAGATCCACGGGCAAAATTATAGCTTCGTATATTCTAATTTTTATCTTTTTAGACAGCAGACTCTTCTGTCCAAATATATTCTTGATTATTATAATTTGTTTAAAGTAATTTTTGGCCCCATAATCCAAGGACCTGAACTAAATTCCCCTGCTCCCCCTCCAATATATGGGTCTGCCTATGCGTATGCAGGCTTACATGAAACCAGTCATAGCGCCAATGTCCTTATGCCATTTTTAAACTGAGTTCAATATTTTTGCAAGAATGGGGTTTGTCTGTCCACAGTGGACAATGTAACGCAAATTAATAATCAAACTAAACAAACGCGTCAGCTCTCGCCCAGCGTTACTGTGGACTAAAACACTCGAGTCACGGATCATTAGCAAGAAACAGTTCAATCATCTGGCTGATATGCAACTGGGTGGAGAAAAAGGCTCCACGCAACATATGTCATGTCATCATGCACGAAGTGAAGGTTCCGTGTATATGCCACCCAGCAGAACTTTGTGGATATGGTCCTCAGTCAGCCTTGTTCATGTATCTTCATATCATTATAAGGAAATTAGTGAACCACTTATCCTCAACCAGTATTGATATTGGTTTAAACACCGAAAGTGACGCATCTACCCACCCACCCACCGACCCATCCATCTATCTATCTATCTATCTATCTATCTATCTATCTATCTATCTATCTATCTATATATATAGGTCGCGCCATAGTTCAAGCTGTTAGTCGCTGGCTTCCCACCGCGGCGGCCCGGGTTCGATCCCGGGTCTGGTCAAGTGGTATTTGTGGTGGACAAAGTGGCGCTGCGGCGGGTTTTCTCCGAGTACTTCGGTTTCCCCTGTCAATCTTCATTCCACTAAATTCGCCATCATCATTATCACCCGGAGCAGGTACAATAGGCCAATGAGTGACCGTCGTCCCTAGTGGACCCAGCTGGACTCCACACCCCACTATGTGAAAAATCTATATATATGATATACATGTATACCTTCATAAACATATGTTTTGTGTGTCTCCCCATATTGCACATACGTGGAGCATTTACAGCCCCAAAGTAACAGACTTGAGCTGGTTATATTACGTTTGGAAAAACTAATCAGCCGATAGCTAGACGCGTATAACTCATTTACCAAATCACCTTGTTCTCTATGTATTTGCTCCAATGTTGGACAAGTTTTCGAATTTCAGTGGTATAGAATGGAGCCATCCTTACGCAGCTATTTCTTTCTTTATCGTGCTAATTCTGGATGCGCTTTCGTTAATGCTAATTCTTCTGTTGTCCCGGACACGCTGATCCTAATCTTCTAATGTGTACCTCCATATTGCAGTGTCCTCTTTCATGTACGTCAAAATTATCATAGCACAGACAGCGGATGAGATATCATTGTGAAATTTATCAGTGGAGAAATCATGTTAAAGCTGTCGCAGTATTGTCATTCCTCAAAATATAATAATAATAATACAACAGTACATGTTAATGACGTTTATATATATATATATATATATGTGTGTGTGTGTGTGTGTGTGTTGCGTTTTCAGTGCTGCCAACATATTTTAAGTAAACTAAAATTTCCGTTTCCGTTCTTAATTTCCATGGTGCACATAACGAACCTAATCAAATTAGCATGAACAGTACTATATTTTTAAATACAACGCCGTGTAGTCCACTGAAAGCCAACCGCCGTTTCGGAGCAATATATTGCCTCCATCTTCAGATTTGAAGAATAAGCCGAGCAAGAAACTAGCGTGAAAGTAGGTGGAGAGTAAACTATGTTCCTCCGAATCGTCAGTTGGTTCTCAACGGACCACACGGCGTCATATCCCAGAAGATAATACTCTTTATAACAGCCGCTGTCAAGAACCTCAATTTCAACAATAATTACGAATTTTTACAACAAGAAGAATACGCGTTATTTGTCGTTTTTAAGTACACTGAAAAAGAATTGTATTATAAAATTAAACTCAAGCCAGAAAAGTGATTGATTAATCAAAATTTAATGGTTGCAGTGAATTGAGCTGCTAAAAATTTAAAAGTTCTTTATACTGACCCATGAAGACTTAAGGAGACAACAGGCCAGTAAGTATGGCGGTACAATTTCTACAAAGTTAAACGGATTCTAGTGCCTTTCCGATTGTAATGTTTCGTAGGAAACGTAATTGAATTAAATTTTAAACAAAGTTATACATTTTTACAGAACTTTTCATGTTTGCTGAAGTAGCAACAAGCTTTGTTACCACCCGTCGAGAAAAAGAGACAGTGACATATAGATAGGCGGCATACTGTCTGGCGTCCAACTGTTCCTTTACTAAATCATAAGTAAGAGAACGAAACTTCTTAAGGAAAATGAACAAAGAAATGCATATATAAAACCACTACAAATTAAAGTTCTCAGTTCTATTAAGAATTATACAGGCTGTGGTAGACAAAAACGCTAAATCATAAGTAAGAGAACGAAACTTCTTAAGGAAAATGAACAAAGAAATGCATATATAAAACCACTACAAATTAAAGTTCTCAGTTCTATTAAGAATTATACAGGCTGTGGTAGACAAAAACGCTAAATCATAAGTAAGAGAACGAAACTTCTTAAGGAAAATGAACAAAGAAATGCATATATAAAACCACTACAAATTAAAGTTCTCAGTTCTATTAAGAATTATACAGGCTGTGGTAGACAAAAACGCTGGAATGTACGTATAGCAACTCTCAGCATAGATCCACACACTGATTTGGTGCGATGTGTTTGATCACAGAAGCCGGTCACGGTAGCCGAGCGGTCTAAGGCATGCACTGTCTTCGCTCGCTCGGAAGCCGGGATCGTGGGTTCGGATCTGTTTCCTGTGAGGTACGAACTGAATTCTTATATATTATTCTTATACACTGCCGGTCACCGTAGCCGAGCGGTCTAAGGCATGCACTGTCTTCGCTCGCTAGGAAACAAGGATCGTGGGTTCGAATCCCACAAAACCTCCTAGTCTTATCTTCACATCCTGACTTTCAGCTGAGAACTCTTTCTAAAAACTGGCTGACCCAAATGTACCCGGTTATAACATCTCGGTACGAACCCTACAAGGAACGCCGTTCCTCTGTTGGTGTTCAACTGTCAACTTCAATTATGAATTATCAAAAATATGCTGCCTAGCAACGGACGTTTATGTCGTTTGTTTCGTGGCCGTTGTCTAGTAACGAATGTTGTTACAGTGCCGCCCGATAGCAACGACCGTTTTCTGGTTCCAAAGTTCTTGCTTTGAGCAAATATGCCATATTATTATTATTCGTTGGACTTTTTGTGACACGGACTATTTTGGATCAAGCTGTAACACTTCTCAAGGATTCTGTTTATCACCAATTCTATTCAACTTGTACAGCGAATGCCTCACCAAGGAAGCTCTGTATGGGCTCGGAGACTTCAAAGTGGGAGGGCAAATTATTCAAACTGTGAAATATGCAGATGACCTTGTGTTAATGGCTAAGGAAGAAACTGTGCTACAGGGCATGATTGATAGACTAATTGAAATTGGAAGGTGCTATGGCATGGAAATGAATGTGGAAAAAACAAAAGTAATGAAAATTTCGAGACAACCAACCCCAGTCACAATAAAGATAGACCAAAAACAACTGGAGAATGTGAAATGTTTTAAATATTTGGGTAGCTTGTTAACAGATGATGGAAGGTGTACGTGTGAAATTAAATCCAGGATTGCCATGGCAAAAGCTGCATTTAGCAAGAAGAAGAATCTTTTTACCAGCAAATTGGACTTAAATTTGAGGAAGAAACTAGTGAAATGCTACATTTGGAGCATAGCTCTGTATGGGGCTGAAACATGGACACTTAGGGCAGTAGATCAGAAACATCTGGAAAGTTTCGAAATGTGGTGTTGGAGAAGAATGGAGAAGATCAGTTGGACCGATTATGTGAGAAATGAAGAAGTGTTAATTAGAGTCAGTGAGCAGAGGAATATCCTACATGAAATAAGAAAACGGAAGGCTAACTGGATTGGTCATGTTTTACGCAGAAACTGCCTTCTAAAAGAAGCTATCGAAGGAAAGATAGAGGGGCGGATACAAGTGACAAGAAGACGAGGAAGAAGACGTAAGAAGATGCTGGATGACCTTGGGGACAGAAGAGGATACTGTCATTTGAAGGAGAGAGCTCTAGATCGCATTAAGTGGAGGAATTGTTTTGGAAGAGACTGTGGACCTGTCGTCTTCACAGATTACTGATGATGATGATGATGTGACACTTCTGATTTGTACTCTAGGAGTGCTAGGTTCGATTCTCGGCAGGGACACCGATTATCATAACAGAGGCTTTACGTGGTGTTGCTCAGTCTCTCCAAGAAAATTCCTGGAATATTAACTATATAACGATATGATCACATTTTCCATAGGGACTAAGGAAGACACTACGAAAGAATATACGGTGTTCCAGCGGAGATTCGAACTTATAGCTTCCCGAATACGAGAACTAACGCTGTCTCAGCCTCTTTAGCGCATTGTTATAAGTGTAACTTGTGGCATACACGTTTCGCTTAGAGGGGGGTGGCGTCCAACCGCGTCCATTCGGCACGGCGGCCACTGATTGGCCTATTGTAGCCTGCCCCTGGTGATTATGATAATGGAAAATTTGGTGGAATGAAGATTGGCAGGGGGAACCGAAGTACTCGGAGAAAACCCGCCCCAGCGTCACTTTATCCACCAGAAATCCCACTTGACCAGACGCGGGATCGAACCCAGGCCGCCGCGGTGGGAAGCCAGCGACTAACCGCTTGCGCTATGGCGCGACCATCAAGTGGAATACACATTACGTGATCAAATGAGTATTTGAGTGGAAAACTTAAAGCTATCGAACAGAACCGATAAATTCAATAGAAGGAGATTACAATGTTCCGATACGTCATGGCGACCTTAATTAGATAAAGTGGTTTAATGATTGCGATCTCTCTAATTTCTATTCAGAACAAAGTCAGATATCTTTGATTAACGGACCATGCACACCTGAAGCATCGCACCTACCTACTACTATAAATAAAAAACAGCTACATCGGCAAAGAAACAATCATTATATTAGCTTTTAAGATAAATATTACGCCACAGTAATTCCAGAGTCAAAAAGTGCATATATTCTTAGAACTCACGACTGAATCGTTTGATCAGTTACACAAGCAAACTTAACAAATAATTATTTCCATGGAATTATAATTTCTAGAATTACAAAATGCCATATTAACATTTCACGTATATGTCAACATGAATATGGTTACATGGTTGTCAAATACTATTGTTACTATTGCAGATTTTCTGCCGACCTTACCATTTCAGTTTTTCTGACATTATAAATGTTGATGGCATGTTTTTATTAATTAATTCGTAACTTGTTTCATTGCCCCAAAATTTTATTATCAGATGCCATATAGCGTAGTTGGCTGAGGGGCTATGCTACAAGCCGGAAGGTCGCGGGTTCAAGTCCCGATGAGGCCATTGGATTTTTTTCTTCAGTTGACCTAATACTTGCAGCAGCACTAGGCCTCTAACAGAAATGAGTACCAGGAATTAATTAAATAATTTTCCTGGGGAGTAAAGCGCGGCCGGCGCGTAAGGCTGACAACCTCACCGCCATCTTTGAGCCGATTGTCTAGATAATGTTGGAGTCCCAACATCTCACAACCCTATGGGTCTTCACGGCCTGGTACAGGGATAGCTTGACTTTACTTTAGATATATATAGGGCCTCCTCGTTCTTTAGTACTTTATGGAAAAACGTTTGGAATTAACACAGTTTAGGTTTAAAACGTAGGCTTCAAGAGACTTAAGTAACCGGAAATGGCTTATTAGTTGTTGCTTCCGGTAAATTCTGGAAAGGTCCTTTATTCCTTTGAAGCACCACCTGCTTTTGCACTGAAATATCTGCATTTTGCAGACAAATTATGTTTATGTGCTTCATATAATACTTAAAATGAACAGCGATTATTTCCCTAAAGAGCATTAATCATCTTTCACAGTTGAGACGCAGACCGTTCCCTGTGAAGTACGGACTAAATCGTTTTATTGCATTTTTCAATAAATTTCTGCTTCTTACAAAAATAACGCAAATAAATTAACAGTAGTTGCATCTTATGAATTGGACACGCGGTAGTGGAGTTGGTTGAGGTACTATGCTACAGGCCGGAAGGTAGCGGGTTCGAGTCCTGATGATGTGGATTTTTTCAACTCATCTAATCCTTCTAGACGCACTATGGCCCTGGGGTCCACTCAGGCTATAACAGAAATGAGTACCAGGAATCTTCCTGGGGGTAAAGGTCGGCAGGCGCGTAAGGCCTTGTAACAGGCCGTGAAGGTTCATAGGGTTGGAGATGTCGAGGCTCCCACATTTTTCTAGACAATCGGCTCACAGATGGCGGCAAGGTTGTCAGCCTTACTCGCCGGTCGCAACTTAACACCCAGGAAGATACCTGGTACTTATTTCTGTTATAGGCTGAGTGGACCCCAGGGCCACAGTGTGGCTGGAAGGTTTAGGCCAATTGAAAAAATCAACCTAATCGGGACTCGAACCCGCGATCTTCAGGCTTGTAGCATAGTGCCTCAACCAACTACGGTACCGCGTGCCCCCCAATAAAGTAAGAAATTAAAAGAATATTTCTAAGACGATGCTACGAAGCCATAGAACATAAAAATATTCTGACAGTCTCTGCAATCTCACTCATTTGTCGTACTCCGTGAAGTGACCCCTGTTCCAGAATACTTTTTCAAAATTCTCTCGGTACTATCGATCGAAAGGACACAGTCCTGCGGCCCCCGAACTTTCACAAATTGATGCGATGAAAGGTGGACTCCATTGTGCTCACAATTCTGATGGTCTTTGTGGGGAAGGAATACGAAATTAAACATTCCTTTATAACCGTAAAGAGAAACTAGGGGCAGACAGACATACCACTAATTACGAAAGATTAGTTCGGAAGCTGAAGAATGCAACATCAAAGGAAACATATTATTCTCATATTAATTTTAATAGAGCTTAATTCTTGTGCTTTAGCAGTTCTTTTCGATCTACTCACACATTCAAATGCACGAGTATTACGATAAGCCTTACCAATCACTTCAATAGCCTTCACATTTATTAAAAAATGTACTTGCGTATTACTTAACCTACTATGAAGGTATAAGTTAAAGATGATGCTCCTGTGCTTAACTAATTAGTTAAGCATTAAACCATGAAGATAAACGGAGGAGTGGAGGTATAGCTCCAGCATTCTTGCCCTCTGCAATAGATGGAGGTGTGTGGTCAACCTCATTTTCCGGTCTTTTTACCCCGGGGAAGTCCCTCTCTTCACCCATTGGATAGGAGTCTGGGTGAATCCCAGAGCCGGTCTAGACATTCTGGAGGAAAGAAAAAGTCTTTACCCTGCCGGGAATAGAACGCCGTCCGTCCAGTCCGTACACCGTTGCCATACCGACTGAGCTATCAAGGCATCATCACACCTTATGAAGTAGTTTTTAATTTCGGAAACTTCCTGTAGTGTACTGCTCCTCACGGAGATAGAGCGATGGCTGTAACAGAACACTGGCAGGGCAGTCACAGAAAACCAGAGAGAAGTGAACGAAGATACGGGGGGGGGTTCATTTAATTTCTGCGTGCGTCAATTAAGAGTTTCACAGCGAGAAGTTTACTAATTTGTACTGAGCACGAAGTAACGTTCTGGGATTTTCATTACAGAGACGAGAAGAGTGGCATATGGAGCAAGTACGAATGAGATGAGAAATGCGAACAAAAATTTAGTTACAAAACTTAAAAGAAGAAACAACTTCGATCCTTAGGTGTCAATTGGAGTATAATATTAAAATGGGTCTTGAATATAATATGACACTGAGGATTATATTCACGTAGCTCAGGTTCAGGCAAGAGCAGAACCGCCTGCAGGAAGTGAACTCTACATAACCAGAGGACCCTCTGTCAGGCGGCTGGATTCAACTGAAGATCTGAAGACAATGGACGCTAGGAACTGGAGACCAAAGTCACAGGATCGGGACCAGTGGAGGGCGGTAGTGAAGGAGGCCAAAGTCTACCATGGACTGCAGCACCCGCGTAAGAAGAAGCAGAAGGAGAAGGAGGAGAAGAGAAGGGGAGCAGGCGGAGAAAAGGAGGATTAGAAAGAGGAAGAAGAGGAGAAGAAAAATAAGAAGAGGAAGAAGGGGAGAAGGGGATGAGGCTGAGAAGGATTCGGAGGAGGAAGAATGGGAGAAGGGGAGGAGGCGGAGAAGGAGGAGGAGGAGGAGAATGACGGGAGGAGGGGAAGAAGGATTCGGAGGAGGAAGAGGAGAAGGAGGATGGGAGAAGGGGAGGAGGCTGAGAAGGATTCGGAGGAGGAGAAGAAGGACGGGCGAAGGCGAGAAGGGGGAGAAGAAGGATTCGGAGGAGGAAGAGGAGAAGAAGAAGAGGAAGAATGGGAGAAGGAAGAGGAGGAGGAGAAGAAAGGGAGCAGAAGGAGAAGGGGAGCAGGCAGGGAAGGAAGATGGGGAGACGGAGGAGAAAGAGGAGAAAGTGGAGAAGGGAAGGGGAAGAAAAAGAAGAAAAAGGAAGCGGAGGAGGAGAAAGTCCGGTTCAGAACCTGTCTGTTTCATAACACTTCGAGTAATTCTTGACTAGCTGACCGGCTATCAGACCTGTCTCTGTGCAACGATTCGGTTAACACATTCCCGTTGTTAGGCAGCATATTCTTAATAATGCAACAATAGGGCAACAATGGAAGGGTTTGTTTTCTGTGTGGTCCTTGCCGAGATATTATAAGCAAGGGACAATGTTAGAGCTTAATCAGCAGGGCCTGGAGTGATGCTGATATCACTGAGCTCTTAGGCTTCAGACGAAAGTCTATTTTGGCAGGTGATTTGAATGCTAAGCATCCATTTTGGAATAGCAAAGTTTCAAACCCCTCAGGCTTGAAACTCATGGATTTATTTGATATGAGTGATTTCGAAATTTCAGCACCACAATGCCACACTCATTATTCCCCTACGGGAAATGGTGACGTGCTGGATATTGTGGTCCACAAAAATATTAGAATGTCAGATGTCATCGTTTCCGATATTTTGGATTCAGATCACCTACCAATTGTATTCCACATACTGGATCATGTTAAAATTAGGAACATTTCGGAACCTATTGAAAAATTCACAGATTGGGAGCGGTTTCAAAGCCTCGCCTCGGAGTTAATATCACCTAAAATAGAAATTACGTCTGGGGTAGAAGCCGATAAAGCGGCGTGCGACTTTACGGGCCCTATTGCTTCGGCATATAGGTTGTCCACAAGAAAAGTTACACTTTCGGACATAAACAACGATCTTCCTGGTCTAGGTCGCCTGTTAAAACATGAGCAGAGGCTACGAAAGTTGTGGCAAGAAACCAGGGATCCAGCGTGTAAGAAGGCACTAAATTGGGTCACAAAATCAATCGGCGAATGACCCGAAAAAAGCCACTTGAACGGTGAGAAACAAAAATAGGTAACGCTAAAGTCACACCTCAGGGTATATGGCCAATTGCGAAATCTCTCCTAAAGAGGGATGGGCCAAGGGCACCAACTGCTATTCATGGTGCTGCAGGCATTAAATTTCACCCATTCGAAAAAGCCAATGCAATTGCTGATTGTTTGGAAAATCAGTTCACGCCGCACAATCTGTGCGACGATACCCATGAACAGCGAGTGGAGGCTGGAGTTCAAGCTCTCCTCGAAACCGTAGACGGCAAACTCCCTCAAAGGATCAGACCACGTGACGTACAAAAATTGATAAATTCCTTGAAATTGAGAAAGGCATGTGGAATTGACGGCATCCCAAATGAATGCCTCAGGCACCTTCCAAGGCGACCGTTGGTTCACCTAACTCATTTATTCTATCACTGTCTTCGGCTCACTCATTTTCCAGATGCTTGGAAGGAAGCAAAAGTAATAACTTTACCTAAACCCGGTAAAGACCCGAAATTCCCGCAAAATCTACGTCCGATCAGCCTCCTGTCCACGACAGGAAAACTATTCGAAAAAGTAATTTTGAAATTACTACAGAAACATATTGAAGAAAGAGGCTTGCTCAACGCAAGCCAGTTTGGTTTTCGTGCACGTCACAGCACGACATTGCAATGTATGAGGCTGGCGGACCATGTGACCCTTAATTTCAACAACAAAATGTCTACGGCCGCGGTGTTCTTGGACATCGAAAAAGCCTTTGATACCACGTGGCACTCAGGCTTGCTGTATAAGTTATCAAAATTGTAATTCTCGAACAGTTTGACCAAACTTATTGGGTCCTTTCTTTCTCAACGTAAATTCAGGGTTTCGGTTGAAGGCCAAATGTCAACCCCAAGGGAAATGTAAGCAGGGGTGCCACAAGGTTCAGTCCTTTCCCCTACCCTTTTCAATTTGTACATAAATGATGCCCCCCAAACACATGGTGTTCACATGGCACTCTTTGCAGACGACACCTGTCTGTATGCGACAGATCGCAAGGAGGGTTTTATTGTTAGAAAACTCCAGCGCGGTCTCAGCTCAACGGAGACCTGGTGTGAGCGCTGGAATATTAGAATTAATGAAGATAAGACACGGGGGGTCTACTTCTCTCGTAGTCGTCGACCGCCTGAGTCTTGTCTCACTTTAAATGGACGAAATGTTCCATTTGTAAATAGTGCAAAATATCTAGGTGTAATCTTCGATAGGAGAGTTACATGGAGCTTGCACATAGAAATGATCGAAGCCAAGGCCTTCAGAACATTCATTAGGGTATATTCCCTATTCAAAAGTGAGCGATTGAGTGCTAACATTAAACTGACCCTCCACAAAGCTCTCATTAGATCCGTAATGACTTGTGCTAGTCCCGCCTGAGAGTTTGCGGCAGACACCCATCTAGTGAAATTGCAGCGCCTGCAAAACAAGGTTCTCCGCACCATTGGCAATTTTCCGAGGCGCACACCGGTCCGCGACTTGCACATGGCATTTAAA
Source organism: Cryptotermes secundus (assembly GCF_002891405.2). Lineage (NCBI taxonomy): Eukaryota > Metazoa > Arthropoda > Insecta > Blattodea > Kalotermitidae > Cryptotermes > Cryptotermes secundus. The sequence goes on along the minus strand of NW_019724591.1, from coordinate 407,308 downwards.
ATCCCGTACGTATATGACTATATAAGTAATTATGCAGGAAATAAGCAGAAGTCATATAATATCATGAAAATGAGAATGTTCGCAACATCGGACAAGGCGAAGCCAGACACAGAAAGTATAAGAGGCTTAAACTTGGCAGCGGTCAGGCATACTACCGTTCAAGTGACTAGGCTACTGTGGTAGGGCATAATCTGCTGTACCGAGCCTGGATTGACAGAGGCCTTGTATATATTTTACATAGGAATAGGAATTAAGTTTAGATTGTAAATATATGTAAATACTGACAATGGACTTACTAACACAGACTATGACTGAAAAATGACAGACCCGACCTCTCGTCAGAGAGGGCACCCCAAATGAACAGGACAGTAACTTTCATACAAAGAAAAAAAAACCTGGTCATGAGCCCCAGTCGGGGCTCGACACCAAGACAGACAGACTGACTGACCGTCAGTCACAATGTGACTTTGACTTTGACTTGAGAGCTTAATCAATTGATGTTCAGAGTCAATTCAGCTGTGGGATATTCGTCGGACAGTAATGAAGTCACAGAACCTGGAGAATTTCCATTGTTAAGATCCGTTACCCGGAAACGAATAGTGAAAGAAAACAGAAGAATTAGAGCATCCCCTAGAGATCTGTAAAGTGCAAGGATTAGCGACATCGCTATAAGTACTTGTAGTTAGGAGTTGTGTGTGTATAATGATCAATAAATCGAGTCACCAATCCCAACTCCGTGTATAGTCACACATACTAACGTGACAACATGTTCTCTCTCAAGTATGGCCTGTTTATTCAGGAAATGCAGCCAGCTGATTACAAAGTAAACCTACTTCAACAGCTGTTTCTTTTACTCTTTGACAACGAGGAAGGATGTATTATATCCCTCCAAAATATAAGCAAACGTCTGCCAGGCTACACGGCCTCACATCTCAGACTTTAGTACACTTCTTACACTTATCGTGTTCATTAGACTAATTATATGTATTCTGTTGACGTAATTTTGCTTTATACATTTTATCACGGATGGATACAGTAAAACAAAGTGAATGATTCTACGAGAGTTCTTAACTACAGAACAGGAACAGTAAACTAAAAGACAGATCATAAAATACTCGGAGAGTAATAACACTAGCATAATTGCCTCGCCTGTGATGTTAATATTACATAGTCAATGGATAATAACATCACAGCGAATGATGAAATAATTCGCCTAGAAAATTCGTTAAAAGTTTTCCTTCAACAGGAGTTTAAAGCTGTTACAACAAGGAAATAAGATTTCGCAGTAATTTACAAGCTTCAGCGCAATGTACAGGATTATCTGTGTTAAGGGCTTGTCTATTTATTTATGTCTTACTTAACGGCGCGTCAGTAGCTCAGACTATACGGCGTCAAATGATATGATGATTGGTGATGAACTGGAAAGGACAATGAGAGGAATGTTCATGGCCTAAATTTAGGTACTACCTTGGAATTTTCCTTGATGTCCTGAGGAAAACCCAGAAAGACCGGTATCCCTGTTGAGAAGCGAAAGCGGGCCCACTCGCTTACAAGGCAGAAGCCTTAGGCTCGAGTTAACTGTTTCTGTGCAAAGTTTGTCAAATGAACAATAAATATTTATTTGTAGTCTAACCGTCCTTCTCCGGCAGTCCTCTGAAGAACCCTTTGGTTGCTGGTTGCAGCTGCTCCTCTAGGCGTTCCCTCTCACCCGTTGTTACTTTGAGTTGGCAGGTTGCGGCTGCGTCCTTCCTATCCAGTTCTGTTTCCCCTTTTTGTTGTTCTGGTGGATAATAGTTTGCGGGGTATGAGTTATCGGAGTGCTGGGCTCCAGTAAGCTTACTGTAACGGCTTACATTTCGGGGAAAAGGGGGGATGAACTGGAAACTACACGTGCTNCACTTATACTTTTAGCACAAAGAAAATTTCACGTTAAATTTAGAAGAGTTATCCAGAGATTGTTCCTGCAAACACTTAAACATAATTTCGGCTGTACACTTGGAGGGTTGTTCAGAGACTCCTCTCGCAGACTGACCCTGCTTCGAAGCAAGAAATCTTCGCGGCTTCAGCTCCGCCTCCAAGTTACTACCCTAATTTCTGCTGATTGGAACAATTCGAATTTAGGGAGTTAACCATAATTCTCACTGCTCCAATCACATAACTTTAATTTGGGACTTTGGACCTTAAAGTCCTAACGTCGTTTTAGACAGCTGCCTGAAGAATTATACTAGTAGCGTGGGTTGCTGGCCTTCCCACTTTTGACTTATGGGGTTCAAAACCTGTCAAGTGTAACTTTACCAAAGGATCCCGCCGGTCAACTTTCTAACTGAATTTCCAGGAAAACTCTGCGGGGTGCTTCCTGTCTGGTCTTTGTAGCAGTGAAGCAGGCCCTATTCTTGAAACCAAGAATCGGGCTAAGTCACCCTTGAGTGTTCCTTGCTACGTCTTGTGTATAATTTCTCTAAAAGAAATATTGATTACAAATAAAGCTGGTGGTGTCAGTGGTACGGCTACATAAGTGACTTTCGTTTTTGCTTCAGTTAGCTCAGTCGGTATGGCGACTGGCTACGCGATGGAAGGCTGGGGTTCGATATCCGGAAGGGGTGATTATTGTTTTCTCTCAACGTCGCCCAGATTTGTTCTGGGGCGCACCTAGCCTCCTGTCCAATGTATATCGAGGACTCTTCTCTGGGAGCAAAGTGGCCTGCAGTGAAACTGACCACTCACATCCAACTAGTGCCGAGATCAAGTATACGTGGATCTATACAACCACTTCCCCATACACCTTCATGCCATAGTGCTTATTAGTTAAGCGCAGGGACATCTTTACCTTTACTATGAATCCCAGAATATTACTGCGGACTGAGTTTTACAGACTATTGAGACTCAGTACATGGTATTCAATAGCCATGTCGTTTGTGAAATAGGCTGGTTCAGAACTAGATCCTGAGGAAAATATTTTGGAACTGAGAGTGAAGAAACATGAGAGGGAAGGAAAAAATTAAATTATATAATGAACAATTTCCTAAATTTACCTTTCACCTAATATTATTGTAAAATATAAGATGGAGAGGACCGGTAGCACACAGGAAGGAAATATATTCACAAATTTACCTGGAGATTAAGGCACAATAGATCATTGTAGGTCGCGATGCAAGGGCCAAAAAGGCCCATCCCTTATACATTCGTTCATACCTGGATATCAGCTTAATAATAAATGGAACGGCACAACTGATAGCGTGCTTTGTAAACATAAAGTAACATTTTTTTTAATTTTTGGATGAAAAGGAGCAAATGAAATTAGTATAAATAAAAATCACTTGAAAATTATGAACGACTTCAGCTGTTGTAAAATCTTAATAGATACGAAAATATTATTAAGGAATAAATTATGATCATCAAAGCAATTAATATTTCACAAATATTAAAATATTCCAAAACACGCAGAAATGTACATTTTTATCTCGGCTTAAATATGGCTACAGATGTTAACACGCATTTGCTTAGTTTCGGTTCTCAGCACCGAATGACTTCGCCGAAATATAGACATATCACTAGGCAGTCTTTTGTTTCCCCATCTATAAGAAATCTCAGAATTATTAACTGAAAACGATTTTAAAGATATGTAAAAAAAACAAAGTTCGCGACTTTAGTCCGCAAGCGAACTATACCGACCGAGTGACCTCCGCTTCTCGACGAAGTTAGTGCCAACTTTAGCGAATAGAGGGTGTCACGTGATCAGCTCAACGAATCCCTACGGCTGTTAATTTCGGTTTTCTAGACCGGAGTCGCCAGTTCCTTGAAATAGCTCCTCAATTATCATCACGAGGCTGAGTGGACCCCGTTCCAGACCCACTACTTCTCAGAGAATCTGGTAGAGCCGGTAATCGAACTCGGAACCTCTGGATCTGTAACCAGGATCTCTGACCACTACACCACAGAGAAGGTCCTTTAAAGAAATCTACGAAAGTTAATATTTTTGGTCTTACAAAATATTCCCATCCACCGCGACATCTCCTCATTTGGATGTGATGTTAATATAAAGCTGAAAGCCATCACCAAAAATGTTTGTTGTGAAATCAGAGAGAGCCCGAATGCTGCGGGCACCAAAATGAGAGAGGCTGAGCACGATCGCTGACATCGGGACTCAACCCCGCGACCTTCCTACTTGCAGCATAATGCCTCTACCAACTACGCTACCGCGTTTCCCCACTCGAAAGTGAGCGGGGACCTAAATATCTTGTGACGTGCACAGAAATACCACATTACATAGGAATAACCTGACACACTTCTGAACAGATACAATCAGAGTATACTGATAAATCAGAACATTGTTAGGAAACTGATAAAGAAGCCAGAGAGGTTAGGATTTTGAAATCAGATGATTACAATGATGAAATTACTGATAACATGATTTCCAGCACAGGTATATAAATAAAAATGGATCCTCTTCAATACAAATCACTAGGTATTTCCGTAAGCGAGAATACAAGGAAAGTTGTGAAAAACGCATTACTGCGTCACAGAACTATTATTTCTAAAATAGAGGATTGTAGTTTAGATTTCCAGCTACTTCCTGATTCAGGAGGGCCCTTTTTTATATCGTCCTACCTGATAAACTACCAGTCGCTCAGCCACACAAGAAATTTCCATTTTGTGAAACCCCAGAGTTCACATCGTGCTCACAATAGCTCTTCACTGGTCTCAACGTCGAGCCCCAATAATCCAGTATACCGCTCCATGCTATCACTCTAATATCCAATTTAATATTATCCTCCGATATATGTCTAGGTCTTCCCATTGCTCTCTTTCCTTCTTGCTTTGCCACAGAAATTCTATATGCATTTTTATTCGTCCCCATGTGTGCTACATGCCTTGGTAATTACATCGAAATGCTTTAATTTCCTATCTATTTATTTATCTATCTACCTACCTACCTACCTACCAACCTATCTATCTATCTATCTATCTACCTACCAACCTACCTACTACCTACCTACCTACCTACCTACATAGCTATCTATCTGTCTGCGAGGGGAGGCTGTAAACATGTCACAGATGGATATAAATCGTAAAACATGTGGTATTCGAAACTGAAAAAAAGAACAATTATTTCTCAACATATCCTGCACCAACATTGATACACTTGTCCCATCGCTTTACCAATACGTCGAAACCCGCAGCACAGAAGTATTTTGTCTGTTGTCTCAGCACATCCGTTTCAACTTCTTCCTCATCTGCGAAATATTTGCCACCCACTTCTAAACCGCTTTACGCGATAAACGCTTCCCACTGTAAACAGGAAACATTTCTTTATGAATATCCTTTGCCTTGAATCATTTTGCCCACAGAAAACGCACAACACAGTGCTGCTCTTAGATAGTATACTCCTCAAGCATGGTCCCCATTTTGAGTACCGAAACCAGCCTGTAAACATGCGCATGTGCGTCTGCCACCTAGACTGTCATGAAGCTGGACTGTGCTGCTACCTAGCGATATACATAGAAACACTATTACATCCATTACAGCTGTGACCTATTTACCGACTCTCCCTCATATATATGTGTAAACGTAACGTCCGATTCGCGTCAGTTGCAACGGGTTCGCGAGATCGCTGATAGAGTTGGGGCATGCGCACACAGATTCTTCAGCCGGGATTTTCCCTGCGTTAGTTCATCTTTTGACGGTTACTCATAGAGACATCTTCTTTCCTATACAGGGAGGTAAATGGGAATTTTCGAACACGAAGCAATAAATTCTGGCACTACTCAACGATGCTAGGTTGCATGGTAAATGAAAAGCAGGAAATACCAACCCATATTTCTTTATCAGGGCATTAAAAGTGTGGGCGAACTCTGATGACTGTGTGTTGGTGTATCAATGGTAGACCCGCGTGTTTTTGCGGAATTTCTGAATGTACTTATCTTATCTTGCATCTTATGACAATCTCCTTATTGAAACGTATTTAATATCCAAGTGCAATATCGAGCAAATCAGTCTGTTACCTGGTTGAGATTGGAGGCGTTATTCAAATGAAGTGTATACAGACAGAGACCGTTTTGTGCTATATTTTCCTGTCATTTTATATCGCGACAGGTTAGTAATATTTACGCACCAATGAAAATAATTCTACTGATGTGATAATTTCTTTGCATTAACCAAAAGATTTATTGAAAGATAAAAAAATAACAATTAATTTGGAAAAAGAATTACTTTCTGAACGTTATCCATCCTCCTGTTTTGTACTGAAAACAACGTTTCGGAGGCTTGACTCTGCCTCCGTGTTCAGATAAAAAGCCAATTAAGCTGGACCTAATCGATAGAGCTCCGTATCGGGAATGCATTTAAGAAATGTTTGTGTTTCATAGGCCAGGATGGTATGCTCCAGAAACCGGAAGCGCAACAATCAGGACACAGAATAGTGGGAGGCCATGATGCTCAACCGGGGGAACTCCCATTTCAGGTGAGTCACATGACCAAATGAAGCCTGTTTTGTTATTTCTATTAAGTCGATACTAAGTGAAAAATTTAAAATTAAGCGACTTCCTGTTGTCATTTCCAAAATACCACTGAACTGGAAAGGAGAACGAAAATATAATACAGGGTTATTCAAAAAGAATGAACCGATTTCATGATGCATTGCTTCAGTTCTCAAGCATCGTCATGGAATGAGTCAGTGACCATTTGAAAGAGGAGATATCTAAGTTGTGAATGGCTGCCACAGGGGCGCTGAAGTCGCGTACATTTCAAGGAGTAAATTTTACGTTTCTTCAAGAGTCACAGTTCAATTTCATGATGGGTTGTATCTAAAAGCCTTGAATCTTGACCAGTGACGTCATCACGCCTACGGCAACTAATTGACTAATTGATATGATATTTTACGGCAAGCCCAAGATATGTAGAATACAACAGATTGTCATCTCAAATAGCAATCTACTCTTAAATACACGGGTTGGAATAGGGGTATTGCTTTTGACTTGTATTTTGGAGATTTTCGGTTCGAAACTCACTCGGGACCTCGACAAACATGACTCTGATTCTTAACGATTTTACTCTGACCCTCCACGCACATACTGAGACAGTACCTCGATTAGGTCATGACAATTTTCTCTCAAATCATTCCTATCATCTAAAATCCATCAATTTGATTTTCTATAGTCTTACGTACTTACTTACTCAGGGCCGCGCCATAGCTCAAGCGGTTAGTTGCTGGCTTCCCACCGCGGCGGCCCGGGTTCGATCCCGGGTCTAGTCAAGTGGGATTCGTGGTGGACAAAGTGGAGCTGGGGCATGTTTTCTCCGAGTACTTTGGTTTCCCCTGCCAATATTCCACCAATTGCTCCACCATCACCCTCACCTATCATCTGGGACTGGTAAAATAGGCCAGAAGTGGCCGCAGTACAAGGGACTTAGTCCCACCCCACTAGCAATAAAAAAAACTCACTTACTCATGGAGCTGAGGCCTTCTGGAGGAGCCGCCAATTCTGCAGCTACTCAAGAAAATCCCAGTATTTTATGGAACCCGAAGGTTCATTACCGTGTTCACAAGAGCCCTCCACTGGTCCCTATCCTTAGCCAGATCAATCCAATCCATACCATCCCATCCTATTTCTCTAAGATCCATTTTTATATTGTCCACTCGCTTACGCCTTGGTATTCCCAGTGGTCTCTTTCCTGCCGTCTTTCCCACCAATATCCTATACGCATTCCTCGTCTCCCCCATCCGCGCTACATACCCTGCCCACCTCATCCTCCTTGACTTCATCATTCTAATTACACTTGGAGAAGAGTATAGTCTAGCAGATGAAATAGTCTTTAAATAATATATGAAAAATATCTCCTAATGTGATTTATATATATATATTTATGCAAAAAGTAAAGTTGTCCCTGTACTTAACTAATTAAACACTAAGCCATGAAGGCGTATGGGGGAGTGGATATGTAGATCCACATTTTCTTTACCTCGGCACCAGTTGGAGGTGAGTGGTTAGCTTCATACTTTGGTCGCTTTACCCCCGGGGAAAGAGCCCCCGGTACCCATTGGATAGGAGGATGGGTCGACCCCAGAGCCGGTCTGGACAAAGAAAAGAGAAAATTCTTCCATTACCGGGACTCGAATTCCGACCCTTCTGTCATCCAGCCCGTAGCCAGCATCTATATATATATAAAGTGCATATAGAGAATAATAAATGTACTAGCGCTGAAGATAATATAAGATTGAATTCTTATAAGAGTTTTATTTTCAGGTAGCAATTCAGAGGAAGTTCTATTTTGGAAGTGGATCCTTTCATTGGTGCGGAGGATCTATTATTGACAGCGAACATGTACTGACTGCCGGGCATTGCGTTTTTGGGTGAGAATCGCTTGGCAACGGTTTAAAGTGTATTCATAAGTGGCTTATGTCCATTGCTGATTTGTTGTTTGTGATCCGTTTAGTGCACCAAGCAATTATTACACTGCGGTAGGGCTGTAAATAACAGGACACTGACCACTGAACATACATTTATTCGCAGGGTTTTCACGCTAAAGCAACAGTTTCCTTATTACAGAGCTATTGATTGACAATTCAACTTATTGTTTTTTTCTCATCAAAGGAAATATGTATTCACTGGATTTTCAAAATAAGTGTTTACGTAATTCGAGATGCTTTAAGGTCGGTTTTGGTAACTTCTTTCTTCCTTATTACTCGAGGGGAAAATGCATTCATAAAAAAGGTAAAGCTATCCCTGTAACGGACCGTCGAGACCCATAGGGTTGTGAGACGTAGAGGCTCCCACATTTTCTCTAGATATTCGGCTCACAGACGGCGGTGAGGTTGTCAGCCTTACTCGCCGGCCGCCCTTTACCTCCAGAACGATTCCTAGTACTCATTTCTGTTAGAGGCTGAGTCGACCTCAGGGCCATAGCGCGGCTGGAAGGATTAGGTCAATTGAAAAAATCCAGTGACCTCCCGGCTTGTAGCATAGTGCCTCAACCAACTACGCTACCGCGTGCCCCTAATAACCAATTTAAGTAGACGTATTTCATTTCTCGACCGGGAGCTTGGCTATCCTGAATGAGGATTTTCGCGGTTCTTTCAGTCTCTCGAGACGTCCTAGCAAGTAATCCTAGAATTTAATGTACAATTTTTTTCTCCTTTTGAATGCAATTTAGTTTAATTACTATCACTTTATCACTTTACCTATGCACTTATTGGATACACTAAATTAGATAGAAGATAATGTGGTCCCATTCCGAATGTCCTCATGATATATTCTTCTTGAAAGAATTAGCACTGGGTTGCACTATTCTGAGATCTTCTTCTGTTTTCCTCAATAATCAATATTCCAACATTTCTCCATGCTGATTTATTAACGCGCCCTTAACGTGTGTGATAGCCCGGAACAAGCATCATATTATCATATCTTCGGTTTGTAACTTTGTGTTTTCATTTCTGCCCCGGCATTTTTAATGGTTACAGAATCAGTAAACACCTTTCCTTTCGACGACCTTAATATTTTATGTTCTTTTGCGTTTCTGTTACCGCCTCTGTGATCTAGTGGTCAGAGTTATTGGTTACAGATCCTGAGGTCCCGGGTTCAATTCCTGGCGCTACCAGATTTTCTGAGAGGTAGTGGGTCTGGAACGTGGCCCACTCTGCCTCGTGATGATAATTGAGGAGCTATTTCATTGAAATAGAGGTTCCGTTCTAGAAAACCGATATCAACGGCCGTGGTGATTCGTTGCGCTGACCACGCGACACTCTCTATTCGCTAAAGTTCGCACTATCTTCGCCGCCAAGCGGCGGGCGCTCGGTCGATATAGTTCGCTTGAGGACTCAAGCCACGGATTTTGTTTTTGTTTGTTTTTGGTAATGAGAAATTTAGTTGCCTTTGTGTTAATATACAGACCGTATCAGTAAAGGAGAACTCTCTCAATTCAGGTTACCCACTGCGGAGCTAATAGTGTACGCTGGTGTATTGAACAACTCCTGGCAGACAGCACAAGAAAACAGGGTGGTTCGACATGTTACAGAAGTTTTCCTTCACGAGGAATTCGACATCGACACGTACATTAACGACATTGCCGTATTACAGGTAGCGCTAATATTTAAATGACATATTCAAATATTTTATATCTTTGCGCATAAGTAACCTAGTTACAATGAAATTGTCACAGGAAATAACTAAATAATTCCGCGGTGCCTGGTCCTTCTTGAGATTCCACTACTCTTTAGGCTACTCAAGAATTTCCCAGTACTTTTCGGAAACCAAAGGTTCATTACCGTTTTCACAAGAGCTCTCCACTGGTCTCTATCCGAAGGTAAATTGCTACAGTCCATATCATCCATATCACAGTGGTGACTATGAAGAGTTCTGTCTTCTGGGATATAACGCCGAGTAGTCCGGTGAATGTCAAGTGACGTTTCGGGGAACATATTACATACATCTTCAGGATCAGAAAGTAAACCTAGTAAGAAGGTAGCATGAAGAAGGCAGCAAATGGGGCAAACTGCTTCATCGATCTTGAAGCAGGAGACAGCAGGTTCCTTAACAAATTTCGCATGTTATCTACCAAATTACACGTCTTCATAAATTTGTACGGAACTGGGTTGATTTACTATCCATCCCCTAGCCTCTCGCTATACGACTGAGCTATCCCGGCTCCTTGGCTTAATGCAGGGAATAATTTTAATGCTATCCAAAATTTTAAATGCATTCCTGTACTCTTTAAGAATAATAATAATTGTATTCATTAGGATACATATTAAGACCTAAATAGTAATGACCCAGATTGTACTATTTGCGCTTTAATGTGTATGCGAGTGAAGGAAACGATTACTCTTTACACGGCAAGAACAAGCAGGGTAGAATTAATGACCTCTGACGCTCATCGCGATAAATTTGGGATGTACACAAAGAGGATATGTTTGCAGGTGAGTCCTGGCTTTCCGACAGACAATCCTGATGTGAAAGCGATACCATTGCGCGAGGACATCGCTCCTGAGGGCCTCGCTTGTACGGTGAGTGGCTGGGGGCTCCTCGGTGACCCGGAGGAGACCAAGCCGCAGATTCTTCAGGTTGTCGCCTTACCCTTCATCACGCATGACACATGCAGACATATCTACAGAAACTACACGGACGGAAGCATTGAGCTTGGCATGAACTGTGCTGGCTACCTCGAGGGTGGCAAAGACGCCTGCAACGTGAGTACAACTTCTCCTATTTCCGTCATAAACTACAAACGCCCACTGTTAAGATATTTCGGAACGACGATAACAAATCAAAACCTGATTCAGGAGGAAATTAAGAGGAGATTGAACTCAGGTAATGCTTGCTACCACTAAGTCCAGAACCTTCTGTCTTCTCGTCTGCTGTCCAAAAACATAAAAATTAGAATATACAAAACTATAATTTTGCCCGTGGTTCTGTATGGGTGTGAAACTTAGTTTCTGACATCAAGGGAGGAGCATAGACTGAGGGTGTTTGAGAACAGGGTGTTGAGGAGAATATTTCGACTGAAGAGAGATGAAGTGACAGGAGGTTGGAGGAAACTTCATAATGAGGAGCTTCATAACTTGTACTCTTCTCCAAGTATAATTAGAATGATCAATTCAAGGAGGACGAGGTGGGCAGGGCATGTAGCACGAATGGGTAGAAGAGGAATGCATATAGGATATTGGTGGGAAAACCAGAAGGAAAGAGACAACTGGTAAGACTAAGACGTAGGTGGGTGGACAATATTAAAATGGATCTTAGAGAGATAGGATGGGATGGTATGGATCGGATTGATCTGGCTTAAGATAGGGACCAGTGGAGGTCTCTTATGAACACGGTAATGAACTTTCGGGTTCCATGAAATGCTGGGAAATTCTTGGGTAGCTCCTCAAGAAGGGCTCAGCTCTATAAGAAAGTAAGTGAGTAAGTAAGTAAGTAAGTAAGTAACCTTACAAATGCCAAGTGTCGAAATTTTCGATCTTTGCAAGCACTGTTGTGCCTGTACCCTGTTTGCTTGGTTTACTCTTCGATCCCGATGACAGAGGTAGTGTGTTTCTTCGGGATATCAGTGAACGCGTTTATCGGACTACAGAGTGTAACGTCCCATACGACAGCACTCTTTTGAATCATCGCTGTGACAACCCAGAATACAACATTGCTATATCTGACAGCGTGTGACACCTATTCGCATTTTATCTGAACTACGTAGTGAAGAAATATCAAAAAGTATATATACGTGTATTTCCTATACTTGAAATTATTAGGGAATGTACATTCTTTGTCCATGATAGAAGAAGGTCTCTGAAAAACTAAAATGGAGACATGGTACTGTAGAAATAGAAGAACATTCTTTTGCTTTTCATTAAATACCTGTATATTATCGCACTGCTTTAGTAAAGCCGTGTTGAGTTGAGTCGATGCGAGCCCAAACGAACCCAGCCAAGGAGAGCGTCGAGTCTAGTCGAGACAAGGAGTCGAGTAAGTGTTCAATAGAGACGCGACGAGAAGAGTCGAGTCGAGCCGAGCCGAGCCGAGACGAGTCAGGGTTCTTTCGAGTCGAGGCGTGTAGGGGTCGAGTTGAAACGAGTCGAGTGAAGCTGACGGCCTGCCCCTTTGTATCATTGTGTGTCAGACACGATTCGACTAGACTAGACTCGATTAGCTCACTGTCCCAGCAGCCCTTAAAGAAACCACAGCATGTAACAACTGCACTTCCGTTGGCGAAGAAACGTAAGACGTGATTTTTATTTTTCTTTTGTCTTTTTTTCTCTTGCAGGGTGACAGCGGTGGACCGCTCCAGTGTGGTGGGCTTCTCACAGGGGTAGTGTCATGGGGAGAGAAATGTGCCCTACCCAACTACCCTGGTGTATACTCTGATGTGGCCTACTACAAGGACTGGATAGCACAGCAGCTAGCTAGAAGCAGAACGAAGTTCATATTCAGAATGTGATAGTTGCTTGCCTGTTCAATAAACCATTACCTCTCCATCACTATTGCATTTCCAGTGGACTTGTCGATGAATAATATAAATAATATGAAAATATTCTGTAAAGACTTTAGATTAAGATTAAATAAGGGTAGCGGGGTTAATATGTCTCAAAGAAATGTTTGTTATATAATATAAATTACGGTATAAATATAAATGTAACATTACATTAGCTCAACATAATCAAGCTCCAGTTATAGTTGTGATTTTTGTGATTATTCTTTATAAAGATTATTATTATAAAAATAAAGTTAACTGCTTGGCATTTATCACTTATGATTCAAAGTGTAAACACCTAACATCCCCTTACGTGAGTGGTTAACGAGAGTTATATTATTTACCGTTTATTTAGTGAAAGCCAGGTGGATTGATGAGATCACTTTATGTAAAAGCCTATCGCTCTTACTATGTCGTCACACACGTGAGATAGTGCGAATAGTATTGCAAGATGGAAGCGAGGGAAGATAAAATTTATTATGGGTGTGGCATTTAACAATGCTTTTTATTTGAAGCTTAGAATTATAGTATTATTAGTATTTATTTTTATTCTATATATCAAATTATCAGTAACTTATGCTTCATAACAAAGAATTAATTATGATAATGATTCAGTATGGGCATGGAAAAACGCTAATGCACTAATTTCAGTTATTATCGAGGGACTGATGTAAACCACGGAAAACATCAGCCAGGATATCCTGTCTCCGGAGCGAGAACTGAACCAGGGATCTACTGAATAAAAAGCAGAAATACTAAGAATTTGGCCACAACATTCGATGCTAGAATTATCGATATAAATTTTATAGCAGGATATGTATAAACTAACAACGAAACTTGGATGCANAGCGCACAAAATGCGTCCGTTGTAACGAACGTCGTAACGTCCATTGTAGAAATAAATAAGAGAGGCGAATGCTACGGTTTCTTCTGGCTCCATTGCAGACAGAAAACTACGCACCACATTCTGCAACTGCGTGATGTCCTGAGCAACGTCCGTCATTAAGTACGTTCGTTATAACGGACGCATTTTGTGCGCTCATGTGACCCCAGCCTCAGGCTTTCGAATACATTGTACAATAAAATATAAAATTATTTTGAAACAAAGCCTATATTTCGCACCGAGAGATGTCACTAAAAACATTGTATTCGTTTGGAACGCTTGTGAGTGTTGTTAACTGTCGAGAAAAGTTATATTTTCTTTTTACATAAATTTTAAAATCAGAGTTATAGGCTAGCCACTAAGGCCACAAATCAAACCTGTTTTTATGCAATGAGGGCTCTTGAGGCGGGAACAGCACAACGAAAGGCAATGACATTATTAAATCTATTCCCATTATGCAACGTAAAACTGTGTTGAGGATTTTAGCGACATTATATAAATTTGCACGAGAGGTTTTCTGATCGATTATTTATGAACTAGCAGCAGGCCCACTGTATACATTATACAAAGAATAACCGAAGCTGTTCAAGGTGTAATGGTCTTCAATTTGACATGTAGCGAAGTATTATAATTCTTCTGAAGCACTTATCATTGTAAATTATTTTGTTAACTGTCTGTTTCACAGACCGCCTCTGTGGTCTAGTGGTCAGAGTTCCTGGCTACAGATCCATACGTCCCGGGGTCGATTCCCGGCGCTACCAGATTTTCTGAGAAGTAGTGGGGATAAATGAGGAGTTCTTTCAAGGAAATAGCGGCTCCGGTCTAGAAAACCGAAATTAACGGCCGTGGGGATTCTTTGCGCTGACCATGCGACACCCTCTATCAGCAAAAGTTTGCATTAACTTCGCCGACAAGCGCGGTCGCTAGGTCGGTATACTTCGCTTGCGGACTAAAACCACAATTATATCTAATCATCCTGTTACACTCATACAATTGTCTCATAGACTAAAACCACGTTTTTTTTTGTTTTTTTTTTTTTGCCTCACGAAAATTAAAACTATCATAATACAAAATTTTAATTTAAGCTTTTAAAAATCTTGAAACTAAATATATAAACATTTGTGTATACCATGCAATACGATTTGCACCATTGCATGGGTTCATAATTTTATTAAAATTATGATTTCATATCTTATTTTTCTTCTTCTGTAAGAAGGATCGAGTGAACGTAGCCCGTCTCGATACTACTGAGTTTGTCTATTCCTTCTTCTCCTTGGAATTCCTATTTTACGTCTTCCTATGGGATATGAAAGTGTGCGTATCTTTCCCCCTTGTATGTCCCATTCAGAGCCATAATATATTTTTCATCAAAATAAAGAAATGATAATTGTGAATAGACTCTTTACAACGGCTTACAATACTGACTTTCTTCACAGGAAAGAAATAGAATTGTGTGAGAAGATGGCCCTTTTAAGGGCCACTCTACATTTTTGTTCAAAAGTAGGAATGTACAGGCCACAATATCCATTTTCTTCACAGGAAGGAAATCGAATTGTGCGAGGAGACGGCAGTTTTATTTTGTTATTTCAGATTTAAAAATTATAGGCTCCGGAAAACCTGACAATAAATTAGGATCACCCTGTATTTCAGAATTGTATATGAAGCTTCCGGGCAGATATATCGATATTCTAATGGGCTTGTTTGGTATATCGATAGAGCCCAATTGTGTCACAACTGCATTTACCAGTAATACCTTGAAGTATTTATTTGTTTATGATAAGTTTCTAGATTGTGGATACTCTTGAGCTTTGTCACCAGTATTCATATTACTGATAGGGAGTACTATGAGTTTATCTTAGTAGGAGGACAGATGTGAGAGTGAATGTGAGAGTAAGTGATCATGTTGTCACAAACTGTGCTCTCTACAGTATTTATGCTGTTACTGCATACATCCCTCGGTGAGTACGTTTGAAATACAAGTTGTACATTCATCACAAATTGTTTTTGAGCATTTAAGAAGAGAACAGAAACGAAAGAAACCGTACTAATCACCAATATCATCATCATGAATATCATCAAGGCTTCGACCGTTATACCTGTTCCACTTTCAAGGTTTAAGATTTGTGCTTCCATCGTTTCTTACGTCTTCCTATGTTACTTCTTACTGAGGGCCTATATTTAAGAAATTTAGACGCATATGGAATTCAGTTTAAATACAACCTCGGGAAATATTGCAACCGATTGGTTCTGTACGCCTCTACAGACTCTAACCTAACCTAACCTAACCTAACAATATTTCCTGCATTAAGTTATTGTTCAATTTTCTATGTGTACCTTTCGTAATGTAACGTGCTGTATATCCTGCCAGAGATATAAATAGCTTAATATCTACAATTTCACACTTAGGTATTGCTGAGGAAATATTACTCATAATAACTAAGGTTATGAAGATAAATATGTAAGTATTCGAAAATTACTAGATTACATTTTAGCATATCATGTGAAGCAAAATTAAAGCACCGGAGACAGAGTCGAAAACGCGAGGTTTTATTCAGTAACGCTGTCTAATTGACATTACGAAGTACACTCAAAGACGCGTTACACAATACTTGAGATCTAAATACCAATTTTGGTAAGGCCATTATTTTGTAAAATTTGAGAATCACACCTTTTTACGCTCTTCTGTGCTATATATTTAGAGTTCCAGAAACTCGTTATAATCTATGACGTTTAATCGCAAAATAATTCAATCGATAACACATACTGAAGCTTTGATAAATGAATGAATGATGAAGCAGGTCACACACCTCTGTCTAGTACAGAGATTAATTAAGACTGCACGGAGTTAGACTTCCATGCCCCATTAAGTCTTCATGACATGGTACTTAAATAAGGAGAGGAAATGCTATTTAATTTTGGTCTGTAAATTTTAAGGACGAACAAACAAAAACAAACTCCGTAGCATGTAGTCCGCAGGAAAACTACTCTGTGGTCTAGTGATCAGAGTTCCTGGCTACAGATCCAGAGGTTCTGAGAAGTAGTGGGTCTGGAACGGGGTCCACTAAGCCTCGTGAGGATAACTGAGGAGCTATTTCAAGGAAATAGCGGCTCCGGTCTAGAAAACCGAGATTAATGCACATGGGGGTCCCTTGCGCTGACCACGCGACACCCTCTATCCTCAAAAGTTGTCATTAACTTCGCCGACAAGCGGCGATCGCTCGGTCGGTATAGTTCGAAGGACGAACAAAATATAAAATGTCTTAGGTGGGAATAACGGACAAGAGATTTTCAATGAAGACATATTATATTCCGAATTAAGAGACACGCCAGAGAAAGAGATAAAGGTAATGATGTCATTATTTTAATTAGTTAAAACATAACTGGAGTTCTCGATATTTGTGAAAACGCGAACCCCCTTTATTTGTATACAAATATATGCGACTCCTCTTGATTAAAGATACTTATATTTTTTTGGATTAATGACAGAAAACTCCAGTACATTTATCTTTATGACTCGGAGAGGCATGCTGGCGGGAGGGTAAGATCCTGGTAGGGCCACCTATGCCAGACATATGGAAGGGTAGGGACCAGACGAAATGTAATCACTGGTTCTCTAGGTTGGGTTTGTTCTTACGATTCTTCACAGGAAAAATTTACTGTTACAAAACCTCCTTAGGAGAACCACTGAGCAGGCCAAGACCAACACAGTGTTGTAGCACGTAAAGGAGAAAAAGTAGGCTGCAATTATATATTTCCGAAAGCACTTATATAAAATCTGGCTCGTTTAATGACTTGTTAAAGTTGTGCGGGTCTATAGCTACTCTCCAATTTACCCTTCAGGGCTCCGTGACCTCCAATACAGTCATGTCATGACCCAAATGTTATCGCGACCCACAGTTTGATAAATAACATGAGAGCCTATCAATATATCTTGGCATCTTATCGCAAATTAATTCTCTTTTTTCCGTCTATTCAGGTAACAAAACATTCCAAGCAACATTGCCAGATGCTGACAATGTCACTACGATAGAGAATGAGTCTACAGTGTTGCCGTATAATATACATGACAACGAAACAGTCGACGTGTGTAAGAGACCACAAACGAAGATCATAGGCGGCATGAAGGCTAGCCAAGGGGATTTCCCTTACCAGGTAAGTTTCTGTGAGCCAATAAGGACAGCAGGAATTGCAGATCAAAGAACTCAAAACGAAATTAATATAAGGTAAAAATAAATAAAATAAAACGCATTCAAAGCGACTGATTGCTTGCTTACTTACTCATGGAGCTGAGCTTTTCTTGAGAAGCGGCCAATTCTGCAGCTACTCAAGAATTTCTCACTACTTCATGGAACCCCAAGGTTCATTACCGTGTTCACAAGAGCCATCCACGCGTCCCTATCCTGAACCAGATCAATCCAATCCATACCATCCCATCCTATCTCTCTAAGATCCATTTTAATATTGCCCACGCACCTACGCCATGGTCTTCCCACTGGTCTCTTTCCTTCTGGCTTTCCCACCTATATACTTTCTTTTTCGCCCCATTCATGCTACATGCCCTGCCCATCTCATCCTCATCGACTTGATCATTCTAATTACACTTGTAGAAGAGTACAAGTTATGAAGCTCCTCATTATGCAGTTTTCTCCAACCTCCTGTCACTTCATTTCTCTTCGGTCCAAATATTCTCCTCAACACCCTCAGTCTATGTTACGATTGATGCTTTCTCATTCAAAAATAAGGTTTCTTTCTGGAGAAATATCATCAAATTTTGTCATCATTGACTGTCCTTTGTTTCCCAAGTAAAAAATTTCATATAATTTACGAGCCGCTTCTGTGGTCTAGTTATCAGTTTATGGCTACAGTACCAGAGGTCCCGGCTTCGATTCCCGGCGCTACCATATTTTCTGTGAAGTTGTAGCTCTGGAACGTGGTCCACTCAGCCTCGTGAGGATAACTGTGGAGGTATTTCAAGGAAATAGCGGCTCCGGTCTAGAAAACCGAAATTAACGGCCGTGGGGATCCGTTGCGCTGACCACCCGACACCCTTCTATACGCAAAAGTTGGCACTAATTTCGCCGACAAGCGGCGGACGCTCGGTCGGTATAGTTCGCTTGCGGACTAAAACCACGGAGTTTGTTTTATGAATTTAGGGCTATAATTTTGATTTCGGTATTAATCGCATGCTTTTGAAATCTATTCATAATTATACACCGTATAGGAAATCGAACGGTTTATTTGAACTCTCTGGAAATAATTCCGTGTTGTTAAGTTGATTTAAAGGGTTTAGATTCAAGGTTGATAATCGATGACGAAGTAACAGAAATATCGGACAAAGGAAGCATGGATTTTTTCAAGGCAATACATGATAATATATCTGAATGGATTGTGTAAAACAACAAGATCCAATTTCTTTCATAATTCAGATTAACTAAATGATAAAAACTGTAGTTCTCGTGCCCATTGGACAGGAAATAATATTGATATCAGTGTTTATCTGAAAGCGATCACGCAAGGACTGATCGCATCCTTCCAAGAAAGAGATCGTCGGTAATCCACCATTGTTTTGCAAAGGGAGAAGTCACGGCCTCTGGCCAATTAGGGAGCTGCTCCACCCTTTCAGACTTTAATATAGAATTGCAGGTTTCAAAAGTATAAGCCGATGAAAGCACTCAAATTTGAATTAAAAGCGAAACACTTAATACAAAAAATATACTTCATAAACATCATTAATATTTCATTCATTCATTCATTATTGGAGGGGGTGGGTTTCCCCATGCACCGCGACCAGGTGTTGATCTATTGTACGTCCCCCTTTGATATTCTACCAGTCGCCATACCCTTCCGGTATTGGTGCTCGCTATCAGCTCCGTTCAGACAGCGAGTTCGGCCCCTCTACTGGCAGTGGTACCCTATACTTCCCAATCTACCGGAGGCATTGGAAACTACTTGGGCGGGAAACTTTTTAACTACTTTTGCTCAGAGGTCTCCTAGAGACACGAGGATCTTTTACATGCCGTAAATCTACGACACGGGACCCACGGCTTAAAGTCCTTCCGGAGGACTTGTTCACTGAATTTTTCCGCCCTTAACGTTACCCCTAGACTACGGAGGCCGCTTCATTAATATTTACTACCAATTTAATTTCTGGGATTACCGAATAACGTAAATGTTCTGTTCATATATTCCTGTTACTTCTCATCCTTTGCCTTAATTACTAACAGCAAGAAAAATACGCCCCCTCACCGGATTCAACTACTCATAAAATAAAACTTNATAGCACGAATGGGGGAGACGAGGAATGCGTATAGGATATTGGTGGGAAAGCCAGAAGGAAAGAGATCACTGGCGAAACCAAGCACAGGTGGGTGGACAATATAAAATAAAAATGGATCTTAAGAGAGACAGGATGGGATGGCATGGATTGGATTGATCTGGCTCAGGATATGGACCAGTAGAGGACTCTTGTGAGCACGGTAATGAGCTTTCGGGTTCCATAAATTGCTGACAAAATTCTTGAGTAGCTGTACAATGGCGGCTTCTCAAGAAGGGCTCAGCTCCATGAATGAGTGAGTGAGAACTCACTTAGAACTTCATCTGCAGGGAAAGAGTTCTCTCAAGACAACTCTTGGCTATGTAGTTCAAATAAAATGCCGAAAGGTGTCAGAAGTTATGAGATATATCTATTTGCGAAAAGATCGAAATTATTGACAATTTGCACTTGTAAGGTTAATGATTACAATTCGGTGCTGATATTCGGTTTTACAGGTTTCAATTCGTCACAGCGGCTGGCAATTTAAGCACTTCTGCGGCGGTTCCATCATTGACGAACAGCACGTACTGACTGCAGCTCACTGTTTGTACAGGTGAGGTACAGTCAATAATAAAAGTGCGAGCAACACATAGACCAGGAATTCACAAATTCGCATGCTAAATCCCTTGAATGTACACAGGCTGCATTTCCTTAAGAGCATTCTGAAACGTGTGGCAGAGTGCTTCAACATTCTGTCTCTAAGTAAGTGGGAACTCCACACTCGATCAGCAAAGTCTGATCGAGACACTAGCGCTGCAAGGTGCTCCTAAAGTGGAGTAAGAGCCTATAGCTCATTCGGTAAGTTGGCGGACTACGGACTGAGGAGTCGAGGCAAGTTTAATCTCTATCCCATAGCGTCCAGACCGCATCTGGGGCACACATATCCTTCTATACAGTGCATACCGGGGACTTTTTCGCCGGGAATAAGGCAGCCGGAGCGTGAAGCTGACCGCTCACCTCCATCTAATACGGATGTCAAGAATGGTGGCGCTATACCTGCACTCCCCTTATGTCTTCATGTCGCGGTGCTTAATTAATTAACTAACTGAAGCGCTAAGACAACGTAGAATTTACTTTATGGCTCAGTGTCCCTTGCTCCATGATGATGGAGACTACGGGGCGTGGAAGTACAATTCCGCATATTTTAAATTATACTGTATGCCAATTCTCATTCTATCAACTGTTCCACATTCATTAATTATCATTATAATCGACCTTATATTGGCAGAGTCATTAAACAACCAACACATATCAAATAGTTTCCACATCCAATTAAGGCAATATGAATATATAAGAATAATTTTACTTTTCATGTTCTGGAGAAGTGCTATCTCTGTCTTTAGAGTTCAAGTGTTTAACTCTGAAGAAGAAAGGGCATGTCTTGCATAACGTCGGTATCGGTTTGCAAGACTACAGTCTGTCGCAACCCAGAGGGCCACGATCTGAGCAATTAGCCAAGAAAAAACTAAAGTTAACTAAACTCCTTGGCTTGAGTCCGAAAGCGAACTATACCGACCGAGCGATCGCCGCTTGTCGGCAATGTTAGTGCCAAATTTCGCCGACAGAGGGTGTCGCGTAGTCAGCGCAACGAATGAAATCGCCGTTAATTTCGGTTTTCTTGACCGGAGCCCCTATTTCCTTGAAATAGCTCTCAATTATCCTCATGAGGCAATCAGCCAAGAGAACACATCAAGATTTATAATAATTTTTTCTGTTTCCTGTTGTGGTTGTGGAACTCCGTCCCTCTGAGAGGCACAGATTTTGGACGTCTGAAAGGAAGTTAGTAACGAGAACATTTAAACCTAAAGGAAGGACATAATGGAATAATAGAAATTACCAAAATATTTTAATGGTCACTAAAGTAAGGAAGATAATTAATTATGTTAAAGTTGTTGGTACATACAGTAACCACTTGGTCTTGAAAGGTTAAATGTATAGCGATTTGTGATTCTATAAGCCCATATTAATCTGATCTCTGTTATCTTACAGTATAAGCCCTTTGGACATCAAGATCATAGCCGGAGATGTTTTTCTGGACCGCTCCAGTTGTACAAGCGTCAAGCGGTCAGTTAGCGCCATCTTCGTGCACGAGAAGTTCAACTTAACCACTTTACAAAACGACATAGCTCTGATACGGGTATGTCTCCACAAGTGCCGACCGCCATTTTATATAACTCGAAGACTGAATATCGTGCACACAAGATGGTGACCGTCGACCTATCCTGAGACAGTTTAAATCAGTTCACATACTCATACCTCACATAGATATGTTAGGGCTGTGAACTATCCAGGGCGGTGAACTGGTATGTTAGTACTGGAGCGCATTTCTGGTACTTGAATTAAATAATTTAGTGTTAAGTTCTATAGCTTTGTAGAGCTTGAGGTTCTGACAGTTATGGTTATGAAGGGTTCAATCTTATCGGATATAACGCCGTGAAGTCAGCTGAAAGTTAGCAGACGTTTCGGAGGAACATGTCTCCTCAATATTCAAAATCAAAAAACAAACCAAGGAAAAAAAACTAGTAGAAGAAAACGGGAAGATGTACTCAGCTTCTCCTATGTTTCTGCTAGTTTCTTGCTTGGCTTAAGGTTCGGCCACACAGAGCGCTACGCTATGTTCGCTACGTACGCTACGTACGCTGTGTACACTCTGCCACGCAGGTAACATAGGGAACATAGCGTACATAGCGTACGGAAGTCTGTGTGGCCAGTCACAATGGCAATAAAGGGAGATATTTTTCTGTTCGTATAGCGAACATAGCGTACGTAGCGCTCTGTGTGGCCGAACCTTTACACTTCGTTGTCTGAACATGGAAGCGGCATATTTCTCCGAAGCTTCGGATTGTCTCTGATACCTACACGAAGTTGAAACCAAAGGAATCTATTCTTCGACTTAATATCATGGTCTGTATATTATGCTACAAGCCGAAAGGTTGCAAGTTCGATTCCCGATGAAATCATTGATTTCTCAATTTATTTAATCTTTCCAGCCGCACTATGGCCCTGGGATCGACTCAGTCTCTAACATAAACGAGTACCAGGAATCTTCCTGGGGGTAAAGGGCGGCCGACGCGTAAGGCTGACAACCTCACCGCCATTTGTGAACAGATTGTCTAGAAAACGTGGGAGCCTCGACGTCTCACAAAAATATGGGCCTTCACAGCCTGTTACAAGGATAACTTTACCTTTTTACCTTAGTTTTATATTACAGATATAAAATTCCAGTTGTTTCCTCTCCGCAATATGAGTAATTATGTTGATCTGTTTCGAGCAGGTTAGTGAGCCCTTCCCCACGGACAGCAGCTTCATTGAGGCTATCACACTGATGAACAGTACAGCTGAAGAAGGCACGCTGTGTAATGTCACAGGGTGGGGGATCAGCAGTAATGTAAGTGCCGTACTTTGGCTAACTGAAGTAAGAACTCTATGCTAAAATATCCCGAACATTCAACACAACCAAAACCCAGAATCATAAACCTTATCCCAAGTCACTTCAATTCAATTTAAATGCTCATAACCTGTTATGTTCTTCACCTCTGATCACTTAACGGGTGTCAATATCGGCCATATACAGCTTGGATGGCAGGAATATTCACGAATATGAAGAAGTTTGTTGGATAGAAAGTGGCAGGGGAAACAGAAGTAATCGAAGAAAACCCATCCCAGTTCCACTTCATACACCACAAATCCCACATCAGATGGCCTGGGATTGAACTCGGAAGGCTGCGGTAGGAAGTTGGCGGCTAAACTTTTCTTGTAAATTAATTTTGTTATTGTTAAAATTAATATTATTACTATAAATACAGAGCAGTCGGTATAGCAACTGGATACGTGCTGGATGTCCGAAGAGTCGGAGTTCGAGTCCCGGTAGGGTCAAGAATTTTCTCTCCTCCACAGTATCCACACCGACTCTGGGGCCTATCCAGCCTCCTATCCAATAGGTACCGGGGATAAAGCGTTCAGAGCGTGAAGCTGACCACTCACCTCCAACTAATGCCGAGGTAAAAAAAAGTGGATTTATAATTCCACTCCCCCCATACGTCTTAATGTGGTAGTGCTGAATTAGTTAAGCATAAGGACAATTTTACCGTTTAACCATATTATAATTATTTACCTGTATAAAGTGTGAACATTCATTACGTACCTAAAACACACAGGTCAGCGCTGAGTTGCCAAACAACTTGCAGTTTGTGGAAATTCCCTTAATATCAGCGGAAAACTGTAGTAACCGTGAGAACCGGTACCCAATCCGAGAAGGCATGATTTGTGCAGGTTGTCAAGAGGGAGGCAAAGACGCCTGCCAGGTAAGCCACATGCAGCACACATACGATCTACTTGGCTTTAACTTTTTTTTTGTGTCTGTCATAACGGAATATACTTGAAAATTAATATAGATAGGTTTTTAATTACTCTCAGTAAGCGGACAATTAAATTGTATAAAATAAGCATGAGGGGGCACGCGTTAGTGCAGTTGGTTGAGGCACTATGCTACAAGCCGGAAGGTCGCAGGTTCGACCCCCGATAAGGTCATTGTATTTTTCAACTGACCTAATCCTTCCAGCCGCACTATGGCTCTGAGGTCGACTCAGCCTCTAACAGAAATGAGTACCAGGAATCTTCCTGGGGGTAAAGGGCGGCCAGCGCGTAAGGCCGACAACCGCACCACCATCTGTGAGCCAATTGTCTAGAAAATGTGGGAGCCTCGACATCTCACAATCCTTTGGGCCTCCAAGGCCTGTTACAGGGATAGCTTTACCTTTGTTATAAAACAAGCACAAAAATTGAGTTTTAAAATTAGAAAGGTTACAGACACAAATTTTTGCGAAACTTAAGAGTTCTCACGCTGTTTGTATTATTAAAAAAACATTCACGTTTGACTATGTGGGTGTGACTGCTAATAAGACATGAAGTTTACACGTACATACAGAGATGGCAGCTCTATGTCCGAAACGATGTCATTTGAATGTGACTTCGGTCTGATAGCGACAATTGATTAATCATATAAAGTAACATATTTTATGAGTATTAATTTACATTATACGATAGTAATAGTATGATTATACGCCTAAGAAATTATAATACTTCGGAATTCAGATTGGTTCTTCATATTTGTCACTGCTCTTTAGGGCGATTCTGGAGGCCCCTTACAGTGCAACGGTCTCCTGGTCGGGGTCGTGTCATGGGGCATAGGATGTGCGGCACCAGGCTTCCCTGGAGTGTACAGCGAGGTCGCCTATTACGCCGAGTGGATCAATGACATGAAGCTCAAAAAGAGTTCATCAGCGGCATTCAGCGGCTGTTCCTTCAAGCTCACGTTTCTCCTATCGCTCACCATTACTTCCCTATCTAGACACTGAGTTGTGTGAGGTCACCTGGGAAAGTGTTTCCCAACCGAGGGCCTCACGATCGCAACTGTAAAGCTTTCTATCTTCTGAGATGTGACGC
>NW_019724591.1:347153-381330 GCF_002891405.2 Cryptotermes secundus | reverse complement strand
CCGGGGCCCGCGTTCCCGGGTGAAGAAACCGGCCCCCCCCCCCCCCCCCCCCCCCCACTACGCGAATTAAAAAAAGAACTAACTGCTCAGCTGAGCTCCTTAATGAGCTAACCTCAATCACTGGACAACGCCATCGTCAGAACCCTTTAGTATCTACTAGCAAACTTCTTCTATGCTACTCGGTGTCACATCTCAAACTTCAATATTTTTTAATACATAAATGTATAATTATATTTTTATTTTGATCATTTAACGACGTTTTTCACTATCGAGGCTATGTAGCGTCGGATTACAGGATGAATAAATGAAAGTGAAGCAGTTAGTGGAATGAGAATTAACAAGGGAAGAGAATTACTAGGTGGAAATCCCCCCCCCCATTTCCATTTTCTTGCCCACATGACCTGAACTTTGATCGAACTTGGGTCGCATTGTGGGTAGCCGGGGACGAACCGTCGGAGCTGTGAAAGTATATTACTGAGGGTAAGTAGATTTACGACATGAACAAGAAGAAGACAATACAGTTACGTGTTGGTTCCCTGAAGATGTAATGAATTGCTTTGTAAATACTGACAGGTCTTCATTTGTCTATCTGAATTTATATTAATAATATATTAAATAAATTGCGTTGAATTTTAATTGCATTCTCACAAAGAGGATTATGAAGAGTACATTGTTCCGAGACACAACGCCATGTTGTCTGACAGCAGTTCACCTACCTTCCGGAAAAACTAAACTGTAGTCACTTTCGTGCCCAAGACATGCTGAGCAAGCAAAACGCAAGCAGCAAGCTGACCTAACCGTGCGTAGAAAATGGTGCTTGAGGCTTCTTGTTTCACGCTTAACACCTGATGCTTGTTGCTGGCCGCTAATCATTTATCCAAAGAATCCTTCCGAAGCCCTTTGTGATATTTCGTAACAAAATTATTTTTCACTGTGAGTAGTTTCTAGCCTCAGGTCCAGCCCCCATACTGGAGGACAACATCTGTCGGCTGTCCGCGACTGCTTATCGAATATATTCGCAGCTACCCTCCGTAGCAGGAGGCAGTCTCCTCCACCCGCAACTTGAGGGGGCGCCATGCCGTAGTGACAAAGGGGGGCCCACTTCACACGTGATCTCATAAGCATAATTTCATTTACCCAAAATAAGGAAAACAGGCTAAGAATGAATAGGTACTTATNAAGGGCCGCGCCATAGCTCAAGCGGTTATTCGCTGGCTTCCCACAGCGGCGGCCCGGGTTCGATCCCGGGTCTGGTCAAGTGGGATTTGTGGTGGACAAAGTGGCGCTGGAGCAGGTTTTCTCCGAGTACTTCGGTTTCCCATGCCAATCTTCATTCCAACAAATTCTCCATCATCATAACACCCGGGGCAGGTACAATAAGCCAATCAGTGGCCGCCGTGACGAGTGGACCCAGTTGGACTCCACGCCCCACTAAGCGAATTTAAAAAAAAATTACTTACTTATGGAGCTGAGCCCTTCTTGAGGAAAAGCCAAATCTGCACCTACTCAAGAATTTTCCAGCATTTTATAGAACCAAAAGGTTCATTACCGTTTTCACAAGCACCCTCCACTGTTCCCTATCCCGAGCCAGATCAATCCAATCTAATAAGGGATAAGTTCAGAAGCTAGTCCATATATGCTTGCATTCGGGATGTTTCTGCTTAGAATTTCGAATGAACCGTGATCTTGGCATTAAGTTCCAAGGTGACAGAAGAAAGTAGACCGCTCTAGCATATCCGCTTACGTAGACAGAAGGAAAGTTGCAATATTGTTCTCTGATACTACAACCTCCTGGAATTCGGGCCCACAGTCTGATTATTTCTGTCGCTATGCTCAGATTAGATACGGGTCTGAAGGCAATGTCTCTACAGTTCAGCACAGCTCAAAGATAATCACAGTCGGTGCTAAGATACTGTTTGAAAATCGATCTGTAATGGCAGTACGCAGTTGTTCTTAACCTTCACAGGATGTGGCACGGGGAGACGTCGGTATATACTGTTTTCCTATTAGGAATTTCTGGTGAGTACAGCATAAATTTATCAACGAAACAATTCCTAAGACTACTTTTTCGCGAGAGTTTGTGACATGCATTAACGAAACATTGCTGAGTCATGTGGCTATGTTGAAACAACTCCGATTAAATGGTTCTCTAAGGCGCGTTATAGAAACAACAATTCGGCCGTTGTGACCCCAAATATTTCCACTTTTACACCAAAATGCTCGGGTTTCTAACGACTGCGATTATGAAGACCGTTGTCCTGCAGAAAGAGGTACAACGTATTCTCGAGGATCGTTATAAACGTTTCGAAGGAATCTGCTGCCTCCATCTTAAAGGTAAAAGAGTGATTACCAATCATGAGATTTTTCAGAATGATATATTATAATTAATTCAACGAAATAATTATTCACTTATTAGTCTACTGCTTTAAGACATTTCTCGTATCTAGGACATGAATAGCCATATTCAGTCTCATTGAGAATAAAACAGAAATACTTACTTTACGGGTTGCGCCGAACGATTGTGTTTTTACGCCTATTTTACGTCAATTTAGCAGAAATTAACTCTGCAAAAACTTTCTTGACATTAGTTTCCATTTCTGTGATAATCTCACACTCACTCACGGGACTGAGCCCTTCTTGAGAAGACGCCATTTGTGCAGCTACGCAAGAATTTCCCAGCATTTTATGGAACCCGAAGGTTCATTACCGTGTTCACAAGAGCCCTCCATTGGTCAATATTCTGAGCCAGATCAACTCAATCCATACCATCCCATCCTATTTCTCTAAGATACATTTTAATATTGTCCACTCACTTACGTCTTGATCTTCCCAGTGGTCTCTTTCCTTCTGGATTTCCCATCAATATCCAATACGCATTCCTCTTTCTCTAATAACTGTGTTCTTAATTTATTTTACGTCATTTCAGCAGTACTGTACTGGGGAAATCTTGAAATTCATAGATACATTTCAAAAATATTCTTGCAATTATTACTCGTAGTTCCGATTTCCGCAACAGGAGGCGACAAGAGCATGGGTCCAAAACTGCGTCCTGAGGAACTTCATGATTCCTAGTCCGAGCCAGATATTGTTGCTCTGATCAAGTAAAAAGAATTAGATGGGTGGGACATGTAGTGAACATGGGAAATTGAAATCCATACAGATGTTTGGTAAAAATAAGTAATCACTTAGAAGATCTTGTTCAACTGACAGAATAATATTAAAATGGATCTGAAATTAACAGGATGGAATGGTGTGGTCTGAACCCATTAAGATCAGGAACAGTCATGCACTGTCGGATTTAAAGAAAAAAGAATGTTTAGATTGTCTTGGGCAGCTTAGCAGGTATTAGCTTCTCAAAGAGAATTCCGTTCCATATATTTAGTTAGTTAGTAAGTCTTTTCAGTATTTGCTTCTTACTATTCCAACCCAAACCGCAATATACTTTATCAAGCCTTAAATACGTCACTAGCCCTAATATAGTTTATCAAAGTAATCCATTATTTGTTATAACGACACCAAAGTTATGATTCACATATTGAGGAACACGATGCGCAACAGAGAACACCAAAGAGAACAATGTTTGCGCTTTTTTAACGACGCTGTCAATATCTGGAATACACAAATGAGTACCAGGAATTATTTAAATAATTTTCCTGGGAAGTAAAAAGCAGCCGGCGCGTAAGGCTGACACCCTTATCGACATCTTTGAGCCGACTGTTTAGATGATGTGGGCACCTCAACATCTCACAACCCTATGGGCTTTCACGGCCTGGTACAAGGATAGCTTTACTTTTACTTTACTTATGCTGAAAAGCAGATGATATGAATGATGAATTTTAAGGAGTGGTTTTGAATGAAACCAGTCAGAGCTTAATGGACGTATGAACCCAGTATTTGCCTGCAGGAAATGTGACAAGGTAAGAAAAACATATGTCAAGACACCTAGTGTCACGGCTACACCAACCCCTTCCACCCACTCACAAAATAATGTGGTACTAGCTGGCTATTCCTGTGACAGGCCGTGGAGGCTCATAGGCTTGTGAGACGTCGAGGTTCCCACATTTTCTCTAAACAATCGGCTCACAGATGGTGGCAACTTGGTCAGCTTTACGAGTCAGCTGCCTTTTACTCCCAAGAAGATTCCTGGTACTCATTTCTGTTAGAGGCTGAGTCGACCCCAGGGCCATAGTGCGGCTGGAAGGAATAGGTAAACTGAAAAAAAGAATCCACCTTATCGGGACGCGAACCCGCGACCTTCCAGCTTGTAGCATAGTGTCTCAACCAACTATGCTAGCGCGTGTCCCCAATCTGGTACTGGTGTGAATAAATTCAACCTGTATGTGTCGTTTGTTCCGGTCTAGAAAACCGTAATTAACGGTCGTGGGGATTCGTTGCGCTGACCACGCGACATCCTCTATCCGCAAAAGTTGGCACTAAACTTCGCCGACAAGCGGCGGTCGCTCGGTCGGTATAGTTCGCTTGCGGACTAAAATCACGGAGTTCATTTGTTTTATGTGTCATTTGTGAAACACTACTAGCAAAGGTTTAACGGGTCTCACATAACGGGCCATAAATTTATGTTATCCTAGTAGCAGAAAAGTTTTAGAAATACTAGCAAGTGTGGCACACAAATTCTGATCACATAACCATTTCTTTTTTTTTTTAATTCGCTTAGTGGGAGGTGGAGTCCAACTGGGTCCACTCGGCACGGCCACTGATTGGCCTATTGTAGCCTGCCCCGGGTGATTATGATGATGGAGAATTTGGTTGGAATAAAGATTGGCAGGGTAAACCGAAGTACTCGGAGAAAAACCCGCCTCAGCGCCACTTTGTAAACCACAAATCCCACTTGACTAGACCCTGGATCGAACTCAGACCGCCCCGGTGGGAAGCCAGCGACTAACCGCTTGAGCTATGGCGCGACCTCAACCAATTCTTTGGTGTGCAGTGAATTCTTCTGATGAAAAGAAGGATTTGAGGTTCTCACAGCTGTAACTGGGATGTGACACCGTGTAGTTCGAGGGACTTGTATCGCAGTACACGGCCTTACATCCCGGATGACGCGAATCATCAGAGTGAAGCAGCTGCTGACGTTCTGTTTGAAACGGGATGAGGTTATATGAGGCCGAAAGGGATTAACGTTAATCTGGATGACCCTGAAAAGTAGCTATCTTAATCCGTTTGTGATCCAGCGCCACATTCGCTTTGCCACACTGAGCAAATCAAGGTGGGGTTGGACACAGACATCGCAGCGATGTTAGTAGCTTTTCTTTTTTCTCTCTCTCCCCCACTGTGGAGCACAGGACTTATTTTTCAATTTCACTGATCATTTTCACAGACGATAGGACTCCTTGGACGGGTGATCAGCTCGTCGCAAGGCCGCTACCTACAGGAAAATACAAACGCAGAATGAACGCATACACAGACCAAATATCCATGCCTTATGTGGGATTCGAACCCACGATCCCGGCTTCTGAGCGAGCGAGACAGTACAGGATTTAGACCGCGCGGCTAATGTGACCGGCAGTAATTAGCTTTACCGCTATGTTATTCAGCTTGATATATTTACTTACCCCATTCATATAATTTTAACATATGCTCCATGTACATGAAGTGGCCCCTGAAAACGTCAAGGGTCTTGTGTGAAGGCTGAAGCAGATTTCGACTTGTTGAAAACAATTCTAACGTATGCGAGATTTGAAGCTGGAAAAATTGTTGTAATAAATGGGAGATCTGACGTTGACAATTTACCTTAACGCACGCTGCACGTTTGTTGAAGTGAGGTGTCATCTCTGACGAGAGGACGGGTCAGTTGTTTACAATTGTTGCTGGTCCTCGTCAGCGCAGTCGTTCTCGGGTTCCAGTCCAGCGGGACTCGTAACCATATTTTAGTGTCTCAGATTCGAAACTCCCCACAACCTGGAGGGCTAGATCCCCGTGTTTATACCCCCTAGGAACAGGGTGGCCCAGTTATAGCTCAGGCACGGGGTTCCCCTTCGTCGCGTTCTACGACTCGAGGGGATAGTGAAAGTAATCTAACCCACCTCCACACGGGCAACTACTAACTGGCTTAGCCGTTGGTTCTCGTTATAGAGCCTCGGTACGGACCGCATAGAAAACAGTATTTCCAACAGTTCCTCTATTGTCATGTGCGTTTCTATTCCTGCCATACATGTTTGCTGAACCGTTACCTAGCAGCTGACAATCTCTTCTGGCTTAATTATTCAGACCTTTCGGTCGCCATGTCACAGTACGCTTCAGTAAATTTTTTCTTTGTTCACACCAGTTGATTTCACTTCGCCGTCGAACTCAACACAAGCTGAACTCAATCATCTGAAATCGGATATCTCTAAAAAAAAACAAACTCCGTGGTTTCAGTCCGCAAGCGAAATATACCAACCGAGCGACAGCAACTTGTCGAAGTTAGTGCCAACTTTAGCCGATAGACGGTGCCGCGTGGTCAGCGCAACGAATCCCCAAGGCGGTTAATTTCGGTTTTCTAGACCGAAGCCGCTATTTCCTTGAAATAGCTTGTAGTGTCTCAAATTTGAGATTGGAAATTTAAGCCCTTACCTAAATGTTCGAGACTTGCGAAAAGTGTTTTACAGTCATTACATTAGTATGACAACACCTGGACAGGCAACTAGGTTAAGAATGTTGATGATCAGCATTTATGCGTAATCACATAAGTAAGAAGCTCGCTAATGAGGCCACTGGAGTATCGTAATATTACCGCATAAGCAGCAGAGAGGACCACGGGGCCCACCCCCCAGTCACAGGGAATAGCCAATGAGAATATAACTTTGGGAATTGAGAACAAAAGGGAGGAGTTAACTACCCTCTGTCGTCAACAGCTGAATTAGCAAATTGAAACTATAAATTACTGAATTTAGGAGACTTGTGATCTGATCTTAAACAGAATATGGAGTTGTCAGCCGGAGGCTCTAGGCAATATGGGCCTTACGAGTGGAGGAGGTGGCCCTACGTCTTTTATCTCAAGTAAGTCACATTTACTCATATCAGCCATGTTGTTTGATAGTATTGTTGATAAAAGTGTTGTTGAGTGATTTCAATGTGCAAACTAGAATCATGTAACATGTAATTGCCTAGGATGTTAGTCAGGCAATAGGGGTTTTATAGTGTATGTGTCAAGGTTATGGTTAGCGTGTAGTGATAAATATAGTATGTGGGTTTCAATGTGTATAACTAAGGGTAGATTATGTTAAGAGTGAAACTGTACGACGGATAGTGTAATCGTATCTAATGAATAGTAGGGAAATAGGATGACATGGAACGATTAATACTTGCCTATAGTCGAAGAGAGAGCGAAGGGAGAGAGAGACTCCAGTTTTACACCCCCGAAGGGGAGGTTCCTAGTGTAGCGTGAAGTGAAGCCTATGTAGACCCGACTGAAAGTCGGCCTTGTAATAATGTAAATATTGTAAATACGGTAAATATCAATGTAAATAGACCAGGGTAGTTAGAGTAGGATGTACCGGGATTGTGATTTACTCCTCTATAATCAACTTTCCCACGACCGATCCCGAGCAATCCTGACCAAAGCGAGGGCTGAACTGACACAGGCAGCAGTAGCAGCCGAAGGCAAAGAAAGACAAACAGGGACAGAGAGGTTAGCGGTATCACCCGATAGGAGGCTACCTGCAGACTAGATGAGGAGTTGTCAAGAGGGAGCTATGACAATATGTCAGGGGGTAGTTCCCACAATAGAGAGGACAGATGGTGGCAGCTTTAAGTGAGAGAAGGAAGCCCCGAACAGGAGAATCCTAGCTGAGGGTAAGCTAGGATTATGGTGTTAACTCCTTACAGCGTAAGCTGTGGTAGCAAGGAGGGGTACCTGCACGCCCCCCCGCACCACGGCGTTACAAGTGGCGACAGCGGTGGACAACCAACCCACCCCCGTCGCAGGGACGTTACAAGTGGCGGCAGCGAGGGATCCCTCCACGCCCCCCGGCCGCCACGGCGTTACATAGCTCTTCAATTATCCTCACGAGGCTGAGTGGATTCCGTTCCAGACCGACTACTTCTCAGAAAATCTGGTAGCGCCGGGAATCGAACCCGGGACCTCTGGATCTGTAGCCAGGAACTGTGATCACTAGACCACAGAGGCGGTCACACCACTCCCCTACAGCAACTTATTTCATCGTAAGAGGAAAGGGATGTGTTACACATACACGTTGCAGCAAACCTTTATATGTGTGCCATATCAGGTACTGAACTTAGATAAAAGTTGTCAATGATCACACAATATTTCATTTTGATTTATGACTTTCAATCCCGTTGCAGGCTGGCAACTATTGACGCAGAATGGAAAGGGGGAAAACCTGGTTATCTGCTCTTCTCTAATTCTTCAGAAGAAGTCAGAATTAGAGGGGGAAAAATAAAAGAGTAAATCAAATGTTCTAGGGCCATCTGTAAAACTTTTCTTAAACAATTTGAGCGTAAGTTTGTAGGCAAATTTCTTTCCTTCCTAACAGAACTGCCTGCTTCCCTTGGGACACAGATCCTGATGGTATCCACGTGATGTCAACATAAGGTAACGTTGCAGTGGGTGTTGCTCAGGACACACAATATTTTAACCAGTTTCAATACAATTCAAATTTTTCATAGCACATAATTTATGCTTTGAATTAAAATCACACATATCGGCCCCCATTTCTTTTTTGGATTTGAGTTCCTCACGGCGGCTATTAAACAGAGTGACATCATTTTTGATGTGACGTTTGTCTGGCAGACATTTGCCGACGTTTCGGAAGAACGTCTTGCCTCAACTTTCTTGCTGCTTGTTTGGTTTACTTTTCGACCCTGAACATAAGAGCACTTCATTACACAGAAATTCCTCTAAAATTCTCACAGCGGGCGGTAATGAAAAGTTCTATCTTCTGATATATAACGCCATATAATCAGTCGAAAGTCAACCGACGTTTCGAAAGAACATATCCCTTACATCTTCAATGTCTAAAAATAATCCAGGCAAGAAATTAGCGTGAAAGCAGGTGACTCTGCTTACCACCTCTACCTCCGAAACGTCGGTTTAATACCAACGGTCTACACGGGGTTATACCCCAGAAACTGGAACTCTCAATGTGAGGGCTCTTATTACTTCAGAATAAAGTCTAGCGGTGTGATTCTGAATACACGTACATATAACCAAGGGGCAGCTGCTATTTCACGCCATGTGTTACATTTAGTGATGTGTTGTGCAGTTACTGGTGTCTGTTCGTAGAAGTCTCCAAAATGCACGTCACTGCAGTTCTCTTACTTATTTATGATTGTTAATTAATATATACCCAGGCCGAGCAACAGCTCAGACGGCTAGTACATGGCATCCCAAAGCGGTGACTCGTGTTCGATCCCAGGTCAAATCATGTAGGATGTTTAATACAAGAAATAACACTGGGACAGGTTTTCTCCGCGTAATACGGTTTACCCTACCGATTCTCATTCCACTGATTACTCTGCAATCATCAACTATCCGACGCTATAAAGGTAAAAGTTGTCCATGTGCTTAGCTAATTAAGCACTACGCCATGAAGGCGTATGGGGGAGTGGATATATAGATCCATATTTCCTTAAACTCGCACTAGTTGGAAGTGGTTGGTTTCACGCACCTGCCGCTTTACCCATGGGAAAGTATCCCGGATAATCATTCGATATGAGGCTGGGTGGGCCCCAGAACCGGTCTGGACGACGTGGAGAAGAGAAAAATCTTGATCCTACTGGGACTCGAACTCCGACCCCTCGGTCGTCCAACCTTATTCAGCCCCTGTACCGACGCTATACTAACTCAATATCCACAGCGTTGTTAAATAACCAACTTATATCCGCCTATTTCGAAGGCGGCGCGGTCTAAACCTCGTACTGCCTTGAAACGCTCGAAAAGAAACCATTAATCGTATTTCACTCCAGCTTGGATATAAATAGGTCCACGTTTTCTTTCAAATATTAAGTTTCTGGACATTATTCACTGTCCTCTTTATAACTAAAATACTAAACTCCGTGGCCTGTAGTCCGCAAGCTAAATATACCGACCGAGCGACCGCCACTTGTCGTCGAAGTTAGTGCCAACTTTAGCGAATAGAGAGTGTCGCGTGGTCAGCGCAACGAATCCCTACGGCCGTTAATTTAGACCGGAACAAACGACACATACAGGTTGGATTTATTCACACCAGTACCAGATCGGAGGCACGCGCTAGCGTATTTGGTTGAGGCACTATGCTACAAGCGTGATGTAGCGGTAAAGCTCTTAGACTTGTATTCGGGAGGTCTTCAGTTAAAATCTTAATTGATCTAAATTGTTTTGTTTCCGATAGTTGCTCAAGCACTTGATGACACCAGTTCAGTGATGCCAACAGCAGTAACTAGAGCCACACGCCCGAGGGAACCAAGAATTGTTGGAGGAAAACCAGCAACGATGGGGCAGTTTCCTTATCAGGTAATGTTACTACGATGCTCAAGAATGATATAAGGTCCATTACATAGGGATATATAGTGAAGATATGAACTCTGTTAGGGAGAATGTGTCAATATTGTGAAAATAATTATTTATACAAAATATCCCTCTCTTCAAGCAAGTATCCCAAGAATACAATTACATGAGGTTCAAAATGCTCCACAAATAGAGTACAATATGGTCTAAATGGACAAAGTACTTATGTGTGGTGTTTCTAACGACACTGTTAGTCACTAAGAATACATGGAGTCCAACAGTATCATAACTATTGAATAATAAATTGGAAATTTGTGGGAAGGAAATGTTTGTGGCCTAATCTGAATCAATAACTCGGAAACTACTTTTAGAGACTGAAGAGAACTGCGAAGAATCTCAGGATAATTTTTGTTCTGGTCGAAATTGTATCTAGGGTCGTCCCGAACACAATAAACGAGTGTCATCCGCCGAAAAAAAAGACTATTTCGTTATTGTGCGTTGTGGTTGTAGCAAAAGTTTAAAACGTTTGACGAAATGAACGAGAATTCTCATCTTCGAACAAAAGCATGCAGGATGCGAAAAACAGTGCTCAATTTCTACGCCTTGAAGTTCATATGTTTCCCAATATTTACTAAAGAGCATGCGCTCTAAAAAAAAAGGTACCCGATACACTGCCTAGCTAACCTTACGGTATAAAACTTCATTGTATGTCCGAAATTCCAACCGGTGTATGAACACCGGTCAATGAGGATGAGGTGGGCAGGGCATGTAGCATGAATGGGGGAGAAGAATACATATAGGATACTGGTGAGAGAGCCAGAAGGAAAAAACCACTGGAAAGACCAAGACGTAGGTGGGTGGACAATATTAAAATGGATCTTAGAGAGAATGGATGATATGGATTGGATTGATCTGGATCAGGATATGGATCAGTGGAGGGCTCTTGTGAACACGGTAATGAACCTTCGGGTCCCATAAAATGCTGGGAAATTCTTGAGTAGCTGCAGATTTGGCTTCTCCTCAAGAAGGCCTCAGCTCCATGAATACAGGAAGTATGAAGTATGCAGAATCCAGTACCTTTCTAATGACCCAATGATTTATGTTAGTAGCAGACGAATATGCAGCCTCGTTCTTTCAGTGGAGTGAGTATAAGTACAAGCTTCTCAGAGGATAGAGTTGAAGATTCGGGTCAGGAAAAGAATGAACACAAGATTCTCCCACCAATCTGCCTACTTCTCACCACGCTTTTGCTGGCCTTCCCCATATTCCCACCGGTTATCACTTCTTTTGTGGATGTCTCCCTCCATAGAGCTTCTCACCCTTCGCGTCCTAAGCGTGTCCTTATTGAAGGAAGGGTGGGGGTGTGCGATGTAGGTATGGTGGGGAGCCGGGCGCCCAACTTTAACCTCCATCATCTGTTCGCTCATTCATTCGTTTGTGCGTTCAATCCCTGATCTGAGTTTCGTTTATTGACTTCAGAAGGCATCAGGTTCGAATCTCAATCCGGATATAAAAATTGTAAATCGTTTGTGGTCTGCATTATATCACTAAGATAAGCAGCCGATAAATAAACGACGTTAATATACGTATATAATATATATATATATATATATATCAAATTTATTTCCCATCCTATGTCTCTCAATTCATCATTGAAAACCTGCCATAATTCTAAAATACGAAACCCATGTCAACTAATAGATAGTTATAAAGCAAAGAGTAAAATCAGTCTAGCCGAAGTGCGTTATATTTGCAGGTGCTTCTTTACATTAACACCGACGATGGGCTGCATCTGTGTGGCGGTACGATTATTGCAGAGCAGTATGTGTTGACGGCAGCACACTGTGTGTCCGAGTAAGTTTTAATCTTCAGCAGGCCTTTGTATTCAGGGCAGCACACTGTGTGTCCGAGTAAGTTTCGATCTTCAGCAGGCCTCTATATTCAGGGCAGCACACTGTGTGTCCGAGTAAGTTTCGATCTTCAGCAGGCCTTTGTATTCAGGGCAGCACACTGTGTGTCCGAGTAAGTTTCGATCTTCAGCAGGCCTTTGTATTCAGGGCAGCACACTGTGTGTCCGAGTAAGTTTCAATCTTCAGCAGGCCTTTGTACTCAGGGCAGCACACTGTGTCCGAGTAAGTTTTAATCTTCAGCAGACCTTTGTATTTAGGGCAGTACACTGTGTGTCCGAGTAAGTTTTAATCTTCAGCAGGCCTTTGTATTGAAGGGAGCATATTGTGTGTCCGAGTAAGTTTTAATCTTCAGCAGACCTTTGTATTCAGGGCAGTACACTGTGTGTCCGAGTAAGTTTTAATCTTCAGCAGGCCTTTGTATTGAAGGGAGCACATTGTGTGTCCGAGTAAGTTTTAATCTTCAGCAGGCCTTTGTACTCAGAGGAGCGCAATGTGTGTCCTAGTAAGTTTTAATCTTCAGCAGGCCTTTGTATTGAAGGGAGCACATTGTGTGCCCGAGTAAGTTTTAATCTTCAGCAGGCCTTTGTATTCAGGGCAGCACACTGTGTCTCCGAGTAAATTTTAATCTTCAGCAGGCCTTTGTATTCAGGGTAGCACACTGTATCTCCGAGTAAGTTTTAATCTTCAGCAGGCCTTTGTATTGAAGGGAGCACATTTTGTGTCCGCGTAAGTTTTAATCTTCAGCAGGCCTTTGTATTGAAGGGAGCATATTGTGTGTCCGAGTAAGTTTTAATCTTCAGCAGGCCTTTGTATTGAAGGGAGCATATTGTGTGTCCGAGTAAGTTTTAATCTTCAGCAGGCCTTTGTATTCAGGGAAACACATTGTGTGTCCAAATAAGTTTTAATCTTCAGCAGGCCTTGGTATCCAGGGGAGCACATTGTGTGTTCGAGTTAAGTTTTAACCTTCAGCAGGACAGTGGCCAATAGAAGGTCTTGTAAAAACGATCATGGATATGATATGGCATTATATCTCTGAAGATGGTGGTCTTCACAGTAATAACATTTCGATTTTCATGTATGGAAGTGAATTATTTGATCAGTTGAGAGCCTATTAAGTTCTAAAACGCTCTGCCAGATGGAGTTAGTTGCAGTAATTATTATCTGACTGAGTTCTGAAGCCAGAGGGCAAGGAAAATTGAGGGTAGAGGAGTAGGATGATTCAACTCCGCTGCTAGGTAAATGGGGGGGGGGAGCTTCGATTCTTCTTCAGAGCTCAGTAAGACGATATTCGTTTTTATTGCAGCGCGAAAGCTTCTGATATCGAAGTGTTGGCTGGGAACATAAATCGAAGTGTTTCGAGGAGACACTGGATCCAGTCACGGGTATCGCAAATGTACGTTCACGAATCCTACATGCAACTACAAAATTACAATGACCTAGCTGTACTAAAGGTAGGTAAAATCTTATCTTAGAAGAAATAGCCTATACTTATTTTGTAATTATGTATTATCCATAATGTCCAGGTGTTACTATATGAACAACATGCTTTAATATAACGAAAATCTGTATTCTGCTCACAGAGTGTATTTGTGTGTCTCGTTTTGTTCTCACAATAAACAGCGGCTGTTTCCCTAAATAACAGTAACCGGTTGGGCTTTGTACTGGAGATGTAATGTGTTTCCTGTGAGGTACGGACTGAATTCTTATATATACTGCATTCTGCCCACAGAGTGTATCTGTGTGTTCCGTAT
The DNA here is from genome assembly GCF_002891405.2 of Cryptotermes secundus. NCBI lineage: Eukaryota > Metazoa > Arthropoda > Insecta > Blattodea > Kalotermitidae > Cryptotermes > Cryptotermes secundus. The sequence continues at coordinate 367,222 of NW_019724591.1, read as the reverse complement.
GGTTCTCACAATAAACAGCGACTGTTTCCCTAAACAGCATTAACCGGCCGGGCTCTGTAGTGGCGACGTAATGTGTTTCCTGTGAGGTGCAGACTGAATTCTTATATATGGAGTCCGATTGCTAGGAAATGCATGGGTGGACACGTCTAACAACAATACATCATCTCCGTTGCTGAGCAGGGATGTGTTTTCTGTGGATGGTCCGTGCCGTGCAGTGAACACTGTTCGAGAGATTCGTCAGGAAGACCTCTTTCAAGGCAGTCCAATAGCTGGATGTGTTAGTGTAATGACGAATTGTAGTTACGACGTGGAAATTATAGAACAAATCGAGTTCTCAAATCCGGAACCCATTATTTACTGTCGCGTTAGCAGGATATACGTTACATTATTTTTTAATTAAATTTCGCTTGATGATGATAACAAATAATTCGGTCGAAACATGTTGTGAGTGAATTTAGAAAACGACTTGGTTTTTATACTACTGAAGTGCCATATATGAAATGTTGTGTCGAAGCTTAATGAAAGAATATAGGAGACCGAGCTCGAAACACAATGAACTGCACTGCACGCCCTACGTAACAGAGGTTCCATTGCATTGTTTTCTCACAGTTGGAACAAAGTTACGATCTCGATGGACTCTCGACTTCCTCGCTGAAACTAAGGAGCACTCCCGTTGCTTCGGGCACGCTCTGCACTGTTACTGGCTGGGGAAGTACAAAGGAGGTAAGTATGCAACACAGCTAACTGTTAAGTCTAAATACCAATGTATCTATGGCCTGTCGTCCGCAAGCGAACTATACCGACCGAGCAACCGCCGCTTGTCGGCGAAGTTAGTGCCAACTTTAGCGGATAGAGGGTGTCGCGTGGTCAGCGCAACGAATCCGCACGGCAGTTAATCTCGGTTTTCTAGACCGGAGCCGCCATTTCCTTGAAATAGCTCCTCAATTACCCTCACGAGGCTGAGTGGACCCCGTTCCAGACCCACTATTTCTCAGAAAATCTGGTAGCGCCGGTAATCGTACCAGGGATCTCTGGAACGGCAGCCAGGAACTCTGACCACTAGACCATAGAGGCGGTCCAAATAGCAATGTCTGCTTTTCAGAAATAAAAATATTTTTCTCGTACAATGAAGCCTTCTCGGACGACAAATCACATCAGTGTTTTGTTAGCAGCCAATGTTTCCCGTACCCTTCTCCATCAGCAGGGGCTGATGTGATGTGATGTAGACATACAGCGCTCTCAGAAACGTCGGCTATTAATTCCATATCCACATGGTTGATGGCTGAAGAAGGCTTCACTGTATAATGTAGTTGAGGCTGTTTCAAATTGAAGATATATCGTTATCGTAAGCTTCGACAGCGTGTTAGTGACTAGACATGGGGTTTGGATTGATAATTGCATTTACTCAACGCATATAACACGTAACTACAAATAATTATAACACTCATTAATGTGCACACTCCGGAAATCACTACTGCAAACACAAGTCTTCTCAATCACCTGTCTTCACTTGTCTTTGCTTGGTATCGGCGTCTAGCAATGCAACTCAAGACTGGCTTCCAACTGCCGACTCAGACCTCAGACCTAACTTTTCCCGTTCGTGCTCTCTATATAGTATTGGCACGTACTGCATAGAAAACGCCGCTTTTTAATTGATCTAGTCCTTCCGGCCGCATTATGACCCTGCGGTTGACTGAGCCTCTAACAGAAATAAGTATTAGAAAACTTTCTTGTGGCAAAGAGCGGCCAGTGCTTAGGGCTGAAAACTTCGCCGCCATCTGTGAGCCGTATGTCTAGATAATGTGGGAGCCTCGACGTCTCACAAACCTATGGGCCTCCACGGCCTGTTACAGAGATGGCAGGGCTATTTGAGAATTTATTTCTTTTGCAGAAAGGATCGAGTTCCAACAGTCTACAGTACGTAAATGTGCCAATTTTGGACGAGAGGATCTGTTCGGAGGGCCTGTGGAGGCAGCTGTTCCAAGGGGAGATCTGCGCGGGCTACACTTACGGTGGGAAAGATGCGTGTCAGGTAATGTATGACGTATCACATGTCGTCATAGTTTTACAGGTCTACCGTACAGCGCTTCTGTTTGCCGACTTTTCGAAGGAGGGATCTCGGCTAGCCGTCCATAACGCATTCCAAAAAGAATGAACAGAACACTATAATTCTATCTTCTGGAATGTAACTCCCTGTAGTCCTTTGAAATTGAACCGTAGTTTTGAAGGAACATTTCGCCTCCATCTACAGGATAAAAAAAAAGGCAAGCAACATTCCAGCATGAAGCAGGTAGCAAGCCTGAAGATGGAGGTGACATGTCACTCCTAAATGTCGGTTGGCTTTCAGCGAACCACACGGCGTTTTATCCAATAAGATGGAGCTCTTCATAATTACCGCTGTGAGAATCTCAAATTTTACAAAAAAAAAAAAAAAAACCTTAGTCACAAAAATACTGTCACGTGTTCGTCAAAGTCACATTGCGACTGACGGTCAGTCAGCAAGTCTTGGTGTCGAGCCTCATCTGCGGCTCATGACCAGATATTTATTACTGTTTGACAGTTACGGTTTTGTTTTTGTGCGGCGCCCTCTCTGGCGAGAGGTAGGATCTGTCTTTTTTATATGCTGCTGTCCCTTGCCAGGGCAGTACTCTCGGGTCTGAGTCCCTTGGGACTCGCGACGACATTTTACTGTCTCAGATTTGAGACTTCCCTTTTCGTCGCCGCCTACGACTCACAGGGCTACGGTGGAGGTATTCGACCCCGCCTCCACTCGGGTACACGTGTTCGTGACTAGACACGATATTTGGATAGCCTCCGCTCGGACCGCGCAGAAAATACTATTTCCAACATCTGTTCTATTGTTGAGCGTTTATTCTTTGTGTAGCAATGATACCTTATTAGATTACGTCATATCGTGTTTACTGTGTCATTGCTTAGCAACGGATGACATCTCTTGTTAAGTTATTGGATCACATCACAGTAGTTAAATATCAGTCACCGAAATCACAGCCCGTGTGGAGTCGAGTTCGAGTACCTCCACCGAAATCCTAAGAGTCATAGGAGGCGACGAAAAGGTACCCAGTGCCTGGGGGTATAACCGGGCCACCCTCTTCCTGAGGGATATAAATTCGGGAACATGGCTCTCAAGGTTCTGGAGTCTCGAGTCTGAGAGAGTAAAATGTGGTCATGAGTCCCTCGGGATTCTGACCTGTGAATGACTGCGTTGGCGAGGACGAACAGCATTTGTAAACGAAAGATCCATCCTCTCGTCAGAGAGGATGTTACATAATGACTATAACCGAAAGTGTACAGTTGGAAAAGGAAATTACTGGTCGTGAGTCTCGAGGGGTTTGTCGCCAAGACGATCTGATCGGCGGTAAACAGCCAGTAGTAAAGTAACTCTGACAGTATTTCGCCCCATAACGTATTCCATACAGCAATATCAAAGCAGTTTCAAAACATTTTGGGTTATGGAATTATTCAGGGAATTATTGTCTTCAATTTAGAAATGAAAAATCGAAAATGTTATACAAAAACCATTTAATAATAATATAGGGAATTATAACATTATTTGTTGGTTGCTCACGACCGCTTATTCAAGTCCGTTGCCACGGTAACTGGGGACGCGTTTAACAGTCACATGCAAGAGCTTAAGATATTAAAACATTTTGTTTCATTAACATTATTATCTCGGTATAAATTTTTACAGGGTGATTCGGGAGGACCTCTGGTTTGTGAAGGATATCTGACAGGAGTCGTATCCTGGGGAGAAGGATGCGCTAGAGTAAACAGACCCGGTGTTTATGCTAACGTTACTTGGTTCAAAGCATGGATCGAAGAATTGGCTGGTTTTGACGACGAGGCTTCAGTAACAACTGACTCGACTTCCGAAGAACAGTCTGTAACAAGTTTAAATTCAGAAGAATTCGACACTTCAACAACAAGCGGAACGGATAAAATAAAATCATTAAGCTTTGCATCGAGTGCTGTGATAATTTTTGCTTACCTATTTAAGTGAACATATACTATTTCTATATAAAGTAAAATCATTATGGTGCTGAGTGAGACAAATGCGCATGCGCTGGTTTGTGGTGCTACCAATTCTGCCGGTAGGTGGATATGCCATTAACAATTCTTCTGTCATCTGTCGTCATATTCATTAAAATTTCTCATATTAATCAGCTTCCTGAAACTTGAATTCTCTGTTTTATTGATTTGGTGTTGAGACTGGACTTGTGAGTAAGAGAAACTGAGATTTTCAGACTCCATATGATCAATAAATAACGCCCGTCGTTTAACCACTCAATAATTTCCTTATATGTATGTTATCCAAAGGCTTATTACCGTGTTCGCAATCTCTCTCCACTGGTCTCCATCTTGAGCCAGATTAATCTAGTCCATACCACACCATTCTAAACCTCTAAAATACATTTTAGTATTATCCCCTCAATTATGTGTAAGAATTCCTGGTGGTCTCTTTCCTTTTGGCTTTCCAAACAAAATTATATATGTACTCCGCCTGTACGCTATGCGTGTTACATGCATTTCCCACACTATCTTCATTGACTTGATCATTCTAATTTTATTTGGCGAAGGGTAGAAGTTATTAAATTATTAATTATGAAATTTTCTCTAAACTATCACTTATCGNAGATACAAAGGTTCAGACCCATACAAAACCATAGACAAAATTATAGCTTTTACATTTTAATACAGAGATTTTCAGTACTAAGAATAGTACATTTGGTGCATCACTAGAGATCGAAGATGCAGAAGGATTAGATGAAAAGCCTTTCAGCCGCTTTGTCACACATTTAAACTCAGGAAACTTAAGCCAGATCGTTATGAAATGTCCATGTTAGAAAAAAAAACTCAATGATTTTAGTCCGCAAGCGAACTATACCGACCGAGCGACCGCTGCTTGTCGGCGAAATTTAGTGCCAACTTTCAGCGGATAGAGGGTGTCGTGTGGTCAGCGCAACGGATCCCCACGGCCGTTAATCTCGGTTTTCTAGACCGGAGCCACTATTTCCTTGAAATAGCTCCTTAATTATCGTCACGAGGCTGAGTGGACCCAGTTCCAGACCCACTACTTCTCAGATAAAAATCTGGTAGCGCCGGGAATCGAAACCGGACCTCTGGATCTGTAGCCAGGAACACTGACCACTAGTTAAATTTAACTGCATCGACTAAAGCCGGCTAAAACTTCAGTCGAATGTATAAACGTTTACATGCTGAAGGTTTCCATCTTCTGGAATGCGATGTCGTGAGTCTCGAGACCTCTTACAAGAGTACAAAGTGCCACATATCAGAAAATGCTCCTGCACATAATCTCGGCGCTCATTGCGCCAGATTTCAAGTATTAATACGTGTACGTTTATCGAAACATGGATACTGAGGGGAAGCTCACTTAATGGGTTAAGTGATAAGTACGTTTAAGAAAGCAGTCTTCTGGATGTGGCGCCGTGTAGAGTTGATGTTAACCGACGTTTCGGAAGAATGTTTCGCCTCCATCTTCCATGCTCGCACCTGTTCTCACTGTTTATTTGTTTGCGGATTTTATTATTTTTCCTTATACCCTGAAGATGGAGGCGTTACATTCCTCCGAAACGTCGGTTAACACATCTACACGGCGCCACATCCCAGAAGACTGCTGGGGACGTGGAGCTAATAGCTATAATCATGAAGAAAGAGCTCTTACAATTATTATTCAAGCGATCTAAGGGTTGAGGGCGAAGTGAACTGCATCCTGATGTGAAAAAGAGACTGAAAAGTTTCCAATTCCCGAGGACGAACATCTTAAATTCTGTCGTGTAGTTAAGCAGATATAATTTCTCTTAGTAGGGGGCGGAGTCCAACTGCGTCCACTCGGCACGGAGGCCACTGATTGGCTTATTGTAGCCTGCCCCGGGTGATTATGATGATGGAGAATTTGGTAGAATGAAGATTGGCAAGGGAAACCGAAGTACTCGGAGAAAAATCTACCCCAGCGCCACTTTGTCCACCACAAATCCCACTTGACCAGACCTGGGTTTGAACCCGGGCCGCCGCGGTGGGAAGCCAGCGACTAACCGTTTGAGCTATGGCGCGGGCTACCTGAATCTCAACTCATCTTAGCTATATTTTTTCAAGATTTGAAAACCGTATACACGTCGATAAAATTATTTTGTATTCAAATTTTTCTTTGACGACTATTATATTGCAGAATATGACATCGTGTAGTTTGATAGAATTTTCTATCAGTCTATAGGGAGGGGATTAAATCGCAGAAAACAATGCACTCTGTAGTCACTGATATGAGAACCTCAAATAAAATGAAATTAGTTTTTCTCGTTTATTTATTTTTATGTAATTTTTCGTGTGATTATCCGTTCCTAAAAGTCGAAATTATTTTTCCTAAAATATTCTTATGGAATAACATGTGAACCAACTCCTTTTTAAATAAAATCTGAAATTCGAAAAATGATTCTGTTCCTAAAAATTGAAAACCAGCAACTTACATCCGCGACAAAATAAAGGTGAGTACATCTCCTCTTGTTTTATTGTAATATACAGAGTCACTGAAAGGAGCTCAGATAGCGCAGTCGGTACAGCTACTCCCTACACGATGGACGACCGAGGGGTCGGAGTTCGAGAGCCGGTATGGGCAAGAATTTTCTCCAAATCGTCCAGACCGCCTCTGGGGTCCATCCAACCTCCTATAAAATGGTTACAGGGGCCACGTTCCCGGTGTGAAGAGCGGCCGGGTCGTGAAGCTAACCACTCACCTCCAGCTAGTGCCAAGGTCAAGAAAATATGGATCAATACATCCACTCCCCTTCATGGCGTAGTGTTTAATTAAGCACAGGGACAACTTCACTTTTATAGGGTCAATAATGGACCAACTCAGAATGCGATGGCGTAAGAGAAGTTGCTCTTCTGCTTAACTACTTAAGCACTAAACCACGAAGGCGTAGTGGATGGGTAGTGCAGTTGGCCGGAAGGCCGCGGGTTCGATTCCAAGGATTTTTCAATTGACCTAATCCTTCCAGCCGCACTATGGCCCTGGGGTCGACTCAGCCTCTAACAGAAATGAGTACCAGGTATCTTCCTGGGGGGTAAAGGACGGCCCGAGCGTAAGACTAACAACCTCAATGCCATCTGTGAGCAGACTGTCTAGATAATGTTGGAGCCTCGACGTCTAACAACCCTACGGGCCTCCGCGACCTATTGCAGGGAAGAGAACAGGTAGACGGTAAATTAAATATTACCCCTGTGTCTAAGCACCATACTATAAAGAGGAGTGGTAGAAAGAGGAGAATCGTCAGCCGCTCAATCTGGCTGCGTCACTTCCGGGAAAAAACGTCCCGCTACAGAATGGGTAGAAGCATGAGTGGCCCAAGGGAAGCGTTATCTGAATATAGTTTGGAACTTCTGTCTCTTCCGGGGATCGAACCCTGGTTCTCAAGTCCGTAGTCAGTTTCTTTACTGACTCCGTCATCTCGACCATTCCGAAGCAATTTGGAGGTTACAATCACAACGTGTCATGGAGTGAAGGGTGGGCGTGGAGGATTTTCTCCACCTCTTCCGCCATCCATGCCGATGCGCCCTTGGAGAATGGCCAGTTGCAAGGCTAAGCGCTTGGTAATTGTCTCGCTAGCTACCTCTTAGCTGTGAGTTCACAGTATCGCAACCCTGGGAGGTACGGGAGATCGGGAAATAGAGGGTGTGACTGTGGGGTAAGTCATTAACACACGCATCCCCCTTACTTGGTCTACTCTCGTCTACTAATATATACACTTATATACATTTCACTTTCATGGCCGACAGTGGCCGGCTACGTACACATTGTAATTTAGATAAATACACACTTGGGTTCACCATCCTAGCTCTCGTGGTGGTTCCTACTCAGGGCCTACTCTCTCTGCCCTAACCGTGTAACATGGCACTTTAATAATATCCCACTTTATATCCATGACTGATATGAACAGTTCGACTTACTTGGTGTAGGAAGCTGATGGTGTCCCCTCACTTGGTCTGGCACGACCATGGCTCTGGCCCTCTTGGTCTCTGGCTGGCTACTCCCTTAACATTTGTCACTCAGATACATGGATAGATTGATTGATATAGATTGATTGATTGATGTGTATAGATTGATCCCTCCTCCAGTTGTGTCAGCTTCTTTATAACTTTTTCTCTGCTGACTCCTGTCTTTGGGGTTAATTAGAGCGAATTCTCCCCCAAAGGTCCGTCTGGTCGGTCATCTCGGTAGAGAGAGGGTTGGATCTCCTCAGGCGGTCTCGCTGAGTCGGCTCTGTCCGCCTTGGCCGTCTGCCATCTGTTCCGCGTGAATCAGCAGTCTAAGCAATGCGACAATTTTCTACTGACGTTGCTACTTCCTGCATTCTACTACAAACATTAACCCTTCGTCTACTTCCTCTAACTGTGAACCAAAGATAACTTAATACATAAAAGTTACAAAAACCCTTGCCAAAATTCTACGGCAGTACACAACGATTACCTAAAATGTAAAAAGATCATGTTATCCATGTGCCTAATTAATTAAGCCATGAGGACATATAGGGGAGTGGAGTTAGAGATCGGTCATTCTTGGCCTCAGCACTAAATGGAGGAACTTTACCCCCGGTAAAAGGCCAACTGCACACACTGGATAGGAGACTGAATGGGCCGCACAACCGGTATTGACGCTCACAGATAAACCGACTGAGCTATCCTTACTCCATCGTACTGTTTTTATACTTCCCAGACAGAAGAAACGGGAAGAGAAACGAAAGAATATAAACATACACAAGCAAGCCAGAAATATGTTAGATGAATAAAAAGCTATTTCAATCTAATAATACTGTAATTATATTAGGTCTAATAATTATCTTTATTGCTGACAATTATTCGGATGTCTTACATAAAATTTATGTTTCTCCTCACGGTAGAATCAAATAAAACATACAAACGCATACAGAATGTTACCTTTTTCAATAAGCTCCGAGTAGGTTGAGGTCTTACGAAGGGCTGATCCCCCATCCAAAAAGTCCTACCAATTATCTATACGATTCATAATTTCACAATTAATTCTAAGTGGGAACATGGCGTCAAGGTAGATGGAGAGGAAAGAATGTGAAAGGAAGCTGGAAAACCTTGTTTTGAGATATTAACGGCCATTTATCTAGATGAACACATGTAAATAACCCTAAGTCAGGATAGTAAGGGGGTTGCGGCCGAGATTCGAACTGGCCACCTCCGGAATATAAGACAGAAGAATTACGGGCACAGCTAACTTGCTCGGTGAAATTTGGACACTTCTCGTAATTTCTGTGTTACTTTAATGAATCTCTGTCTCTGATATGAAGTCGTAGAAGGCCAGAAACTGACTACAAAATGATTCCTTCTTCTTCCTCTTCATCATCAAGGACTAGGCCATCCTTGGTCTGTTCCTTCCGCTTGAAGAGTATGCTGGTCCTTCAGTCTTAACTGTGGGCATCCTATATTTCGTCTTGTTGGGTCATATTTTAAAAATTTCTTCAGAATTCGTCCTCCGTTCGAAGAACCTGATGTTTCTTCTGTGATCAGGATTAGAGAATTGTATTTCTTGTATCCTTGCTCAGAGACCGCCTCTGCTGTCTAGTGGTCAGAGTTCCTGGTTACACATCCAGAGGTCCGGGTTGGATTCTAGGCGCTACCAGATTTTCTGAGAAGTAGTGAGCCTGGAACGGGGTCCACTCCGCCTCATGAGGACAATCGAGGAGCTATTTCAAGGAAATAGCGGCTCCGGTCTAGAAAACCGAAAATAACGGCCGTAGGGATTCGTTGCGCTGATCACGCGACACCCTCTATCCGCAAAAGTGGCACTAACTTCGCCGACAAGCGGCGGTCGCTCGGTATAGTTCGCTTGCGGACTACAGGCCACGGAGTTTTTTTAAGTCCTTGCTCAAATTTTAGTATTATCTGTTTAGTCATTCCTTGTGCAGCCTGCAACACTCATAAAAATCATTTCACTCACCCACTGTTCTAGTGTACTTCATGATCTTCATTTTGTTTCTGCCGTTGCAGGCGGGTCCGAACTTGAAAACACTTTCATGTAACGAAGTGCCTTCTTATTGATAAGGGTGTTTCTTCACAAGCACTTCTGACGACATCAGCAGGCAAGATATGTTGGGGCTGCGCAGAAGCAACGTGAACGAACGTGACCTTGTACTAAGAGAGTGAGTCACGAACCACTATAGTTGGGACGTTGGGACATTTCCTCTGACCGATTAAGGTCACTGCATCACCACCCACTACTGATCTTCTGGGCTATCCCTCGCTGCGTGCTGAACCTAATTGCGTACGGACAGAGTATCAAGAATGGGAAAAAGTGGAGGGGCGTGTGTCTTTACCTTCTTTTTTATTCATTTCCAGTCCTACACATTATCGAGCGAGGCGTCATGGCCGACGTTTAATGACATCTGCCAATAATAAAACGCAGGAATAGTCACTCGAAAATCGTCTTCAATATATAGCACACTACGTTTCACACATCCACATCAAAATATTATCAACAATTGCAGAATTGACACGATACACTGAAACAAAATCCTGCTCCCTCCATAAACAATGCTCCTGCAATATGCCAACGGTCGAAAATTCGTTGCTATGATCTCCCAAAATTGCGTTATGAAAATGACAAACCTCGAATATGGCGTCCAGACCGGCTGTAGAGCCCATAGAGCCTCATATATCCAAATGGTAACAGGGGCTGTTTCCCCGGGAGTGAAGCGGTCGAGGAGTGAAGCAGACCCACTCACATCTGCTTCCCCATATGTCTTCATGGCATGGCGCTTTATTAATTAAGCACAGGGGGTGGGGGAATGCCTTTTTTTCCTCGTAACATGTTACATAAAAATATTCTCGTCAAATTTGTAAACATGGTTGTGGCTTATGTTCTTAAGAAATATAATTACATCTACGTCATGAAGTTCAATAGTAACTGCCACCAGAAGGAAAAGTAAATTGGACAATCGCAATAAATTCCATTGCATTATTTCTGCGAATAGTTACCTGAAAGAAATTCTGTGGCCATACAAAAAGTATTTGCATCTAATTCAATATCACTAGCACCCCCTCTCCCAAATCATGAGCCTGTATGAGCAGCCTGTGAAGTAATTGTACGGAATTAAAATTCAAGAAGCTTGAATTACCGCGGTGAGACGCCAGCGACTAACCGCTTGAACTATGGTGCGGCCAAGCAAGGCCTTGATTGGTTATGAATTGGTACCCCCCCCCCCCATTCAGGCAGAAACATTTCTCTGTACACGAGGATTTATAACTAATATTTTAATAGGGAGCGATACTGGTCAAATCGATGTAATATGCCAGGGTTTGTCTGGCGGTAACGTGGAAAGCCATGGAAATATTCAATTATGATAACCCGGTTGAGATTAGAACGGAGAAAACAATCTCCGTGGCTTTAGTCCACAAGCGAACTATACCGACACAGAGACCGCCGCTTGTCGGCGAAGTTAGTTCCAACTTTAGCGGATAGAGGGTGTCCCGTGGTCAGCGCAACGGATCCCCACGGCCGTTAATCACGGTTTTCTAGACCGTAGCCGCTATTTCCTTCAAACAGCTCCTCAATTATCCTCACGAGGCTGAGCGGACCCCGTTCCAGACCCATTACTTCTCAGAAAATCTGGTAGCACCGGGAATCGAACCCGGACCTCTGCATCTAGGAACTCTGATCACTAGACCACAGAGGCGGTCGATTAGAACGGAGAACCTATCAAATACGAGTGAAAGATCATTGTCTCAGTGTCAACCGGATCGGTTTCTTCAGCGGTTATGTAAACTGGCTACTGAAGTCCAAAGTCACCACGTGTGTCTGCGTTGGAACTGATCTCGCCAAGGCTCCTGTGGGGATTTTGTTGTTTCGGCACGGCGACCACTGATTGGCCTATTGTAGCCTGTCCCGGGTGATTATATTGACGGAGAATTTGGTGGAATGAAGATTGGCAGGGGAAACCAAAGTACTCGGAGAAATTCCTCCCCAGCGCCACTTTGTCCACCACAAATCCCACTTGACCAGACCCGGGATCGAACCCGGGGCCGCGGCGGTGGGAAGCCAACGACTATCCGCTTGAGCTATGGCGCGGCCTAAACATAACTTAAGGAGCAGTGGTAATCCCAGCTTGTACTTATGTACATTAATGGAACTTTGTTTCAGCTGTGTTTAATCTCTTAATTTTGTTGATTCGCTTCAACACAGAAGCTGCTGGTATTTAGCAATGAACACTACAGTTCAAATCCACATAAATCCTTCTATCCTCCCCCGCAACTCCTTTTATCAGAAGAACAATGGAAAGTTCAGACTAAGAACGTAGCAAAAATGCATTAGACCAATGTTTGTCTGAGCCGGTATAATGACGGATTATAATGCTGGAAGGCCAGATGTCGGTTCCACGTAGGGGCAAAATTTTCTCTTCTCTATAGCGTCCAGGCCAGCTCTGGGGGCCCACCCAGTTCGTATTCAAGGGGGACCAGGGGCTACTTTCCCGGGGTTAATACGGCCGGTTACGTGAAACTGACCACTCACCTTCATCTAGTGCCGAGATCAATAACCTCAACTGCCCCATACACGAAACTAAACAGAAAAAGACGTTAAAAGTATTTATACATCCCCCCAAAATATAAAGTCCTTCTCCTGAATGTGGAAGGTAACACCAGGATATGTTATAATTCTAAATGCTTATCACTGAATCAGATTTGGACAGTGACGCCTGTAACTGACACTGTACAGGCCAAAATCCAAAAAGCAGATAAATGAAATCCACGGAGATAAAACTCAGCACGTATTATTTACAATAAGTCGCAACATATGGATAACATTCTATTTAACAAAGAAATTCTTAGGAAAGATATGTATCCGCTACGATTTCATAACTATGTATTTTGGTGCATCCATAGATCTCTTAAGGTTTTAGCTTTGTTTGTAAGAGATAATAAACACACTTATCAGCTGCGAAAACAAGGTGGCAACTACAGGGGTTTAAAGGTGGGAAGCATTTAGTATCAGAGCTATAAATCAACGTAAATCCCTACAGTTCTCGTCCAAACACGGTTACAAAATGGAACGCATTTTAAAATCAACTTTCATTCTGAATATACTTTGAGACATTTCTTTATTGCTAGTGGGGTGGGACTAAGTCCCTTGTACTGCGGCCACTTCTGGCCTATTGTCCCAGCCCCAGATGATAGGTGAGGGTGATTGTGGAGCAATTGGTGGAATGAAGATTGGCAGGGGAAACTGAAGTACTCGGAGAAAACCTGCCCCCAGCGCCACTTTGTCCACCACAAATCCCACTTGGCCATACCCGGGATCGATCCCGGGCCGCCACGGTGGGAAGCCAGCGACTAACCGCTTGAGCTATGGCTCGGCCAAAAGAACGCCTTACTCGTACATGAAGGTCGTGTCCATCCGTCTGTCAGTCTATTCGTGATCTCGTAGGGCTTCAATTCTTGCATAAATTTTCATTATATTCAATACTGGAGAGTTTCATACACATATGTCTATAGATATACTTTTTCAGATATCCCAGAATTGTTTTCACAGATTTCGGAGAAGTTCTGCATGGGAAGTTTCCATCAAAACGCGTTTGGAAAATTGGATTTCCACATATATTTAAGACGTAAGAAAAGTCTATTGACGGAAGCCAGTAAATGGACTTTTCCAAGCTTCGTCATGTTTTGCTCAAATTCTATATAGGAAAATTCCATAAATTTCCATTTAAATATTCGCAACGTTAAATTAGCGAAATAATCTAAAAAAACTATTTTACGTAATAATGGTGTGTACTACAATATAGGTAGTATACTATTGTAGTATACGATTCTACGTAATGAAGTGAAAGTAAAGTAAAAGTAAAGCTATCCCTGTACCAGGCCGTGAAGGCCCCTTGGGTTGTGAGACGTCGAGGGTCCCACATTATCTAGACAATCGGCTCAAAGATGGCGGTAATGTTATACTTTAGCGTCCTGTTACACTGATTGAGACGCGAGAGGTAGAGCTGAGTGAACGAAATTGTTAGCTCCGAACGAAACTTCTACATTGCGAATTGTTTTTACGGTTCGACGTTTTAAGTGACGTGGTCATTGGTTTACTGTGATATTTGTGTCGTAAATCGTTAATCAGAGCGAATACATCCAACACACATATAGCAAAAACATAACCTCTACTTGCCGCTCTGCGGCCCAGGGCCCATCCTAGATGAGTGGTCCGGATAAAGACGTAAACTTGATGGACTGTGATGGAACTACGATGGTGAAGACAAAGCTGAGACGACGCAGTAGGAGCCCACCAAGTAATGCCCTATCAAACAAGAAACGGACAGTTGGAAGCCCACAACCACCCACTACAGACAACATCGCTGCGCCGCCGGCCACGACAACAGGTAACAGCTTCGATAACGCAACCGCAGCCCTCACCTTCACCAAAGAGGATGCAGGGCCCTTTGTCCTCCACCTCAGAGGAAACCGTGAAAATAATACCAGACCGCTAATGGCACTCGAAGTATGTCGAATGCTAGAGAAATCTATCGTAAAATACGATTTAGTGACCCCTCTTACGAGAAACACGTGGGAAATCACTTTCAATACACGAGACACTGCTAACTACGCTTTAACCTCCCCCTACCCGAAACAACACGGTTTGATGATTTGGTTGCCTTGGATGAAAGTTTTTAGGAAAGGCATCATTAGAGGCATCCCCCTAGACTGCTCTGTTGCGGAAATTAAGGAAGAACTCAACAAATCAAATCCCGGACTGAAAGTATCAGAAGTATCCAGGTTAAAGCGACGAATACAGAAGGATGGACACACTGAATGGGCCGACACCCACACTGTCAGTGTTGTTGTAAGAAGTACACAATTACCAAAATTCGTTTATATTTGGCGAACGAGACTGGACTTGGAACCCTTCATCCCACAGGTTCGACAGTGCGTTAGATGCGGCAGATTCGGCCATATTAGTAAAGTTTGCAAAGCAATTGAGAAATGCCTGACTTGTGCCCACGACAAGCACCCAGAAAGCGAAACATGTGCGACAACCCCGATGTGCATTAACTGCAAAGGTGACCATCCTACCCTCAACAGACAATGTCCCAAATTTAGGGAATCCAAAGAAATCTGTAGAATTATGGCTCATGAAAATGTACCCTTTGCAATAGCACAAAAACAATTCTCTAACATGCAACATAATTCCTTGTTCCACTCACCATTTATAGCTTTCAGCAACTTCACACCATTGCGACATTCTCCTACTCCAAGTAAACTCCCTTTGCCCCCTGAACAGAAAAATCGCAAATACAGTGAAGCCGTGCAAGCTCGGCCGGCCAAGGACCGTATTTCGCACACGACTCCTTACCTCGCTGAGACCAACTCGCTAATGAACAATATCCATTCCGCTCACCTACAAAGACTGGAATCGATCTTAAAAGCAGACCCGAACTCAAATGCTCTATGGAACAGAATCTGGAAAGCAATCGACCTACATATTCAATTCTCAAATGGACAAGAACCCCAACGTGCTCCGAATACTTCAATGGAATTGCCAAAGTCTCAAAAACAAGCTACATGAACTTCAATTTAGAGCACAACAGTTTGACATCATTCTATTAAACGAAACCTGGCTGACACAAACGGACAAAGTCTATATAAAAGGATTCGACGTTATTCGCAAAGACAGAACGCATCGTGCTGGAGGAGGTACTGCCATCTTCATTAACAATTTTCTCAAATATGAGAAACGACCTGCCCTATACGACTGCGACGGGAGCATTGAACTATGCGCATTGACCCTGCACTTAGTAGAGGGAAAGCTACTATTGGCAACTGGATACAGGCCCCCCGATAAACACATTTCGAACGATAAATGGCTGCGCTTCCTAAACCAATTCCACGATAGGTTTCTATTAGCAGGGGATTTTAATGCCCACCACCCCCTCTGGGGCAGCCCTCGCGCTTGCTCTGAGGGAGATAAACTTTTTCGCGCCATAGAAAGTACTGATAATTGTGTCATCAACCAAGGAGATACAACCTTCCGCTCAAGACAATTTAATACGGAATCGGCTATAGATATCTCAATAACAGACAGCCGATCCTACCCAGCGTACAACTGGTGCGTTGGGAAGGACTCATGGGGTAGTGACCATTACCCTATCACACTAGAACTCCACAAAAAAGCGAATCCCAGGATCATTCACCGGGCACCGCACAAAATATATACTCTTAAGACAAATTGGCAACAGGCCATCTCCAACATCTCCTGCAACTTAGATGCCCTCGAAGCAACTATCTTACACCCAGATACCGACACCCAGGTTAAGTACTCCACCTTTGCAGCTACTATAACCTCCGCGGTCATGGAGGCCACACCAGGGAGAAAATACCACAACACGAGAAACCACAAACAGAATTCCAACCTTGCTAACAATCAAAAATCTTACAAACGCCCTAACCCAGCACCATTTTGGAACGAAGACTGCAACCGACTTATTCGGCTTAGAAAAGGAGCACTCCTACGACTCCAGCAGTACCCATCGAGAGACAATTTTCTCCAATACAAGAAAATCGAGACCAAGACGAGATCTGACATACGCAGCATCAGACGGGACTACTATCGGAACTTCTGTTGTTCCCTCAACCGCTTCACTAATCAATCTTACATATGGAGGAAACTAGCTGGACTGAAGCGTGCCTGGAACACTACCCCTCAGTCGAACNGAACGATAAATGGTTGCGCTTCCTAAACCAATTCCACGATAGGTTTATATTAGCAGGGGATTTTAATGCCCACCACCCCCTCTGGGGCAGCCCTCGCGCTTGCTCTGAGGGAGATAAACTTTTTCGCGCCATAGAAAGTACTGATAATTGTGTCATCAACCAAGGAGATACAACCTTCCGCTCAAGACAATTTAATACGGAATCGGCTATAGATATCTCAATAACAGACAGCCGATCCTACCCAGCGTACAACTGGTGCGTTGGGAAGGACTCATGGGGTAGTGACCATTACCCTATCACACTAGAACTCCACAAAAAAGCGAATCCCAGGATCATTCACCGGGCACCGCACAAAATATATACTCTTAAGACAAATTGGCAACAGGCCATCTCCAACATCTCCTGCAACTTAGATGCCCTCGAAGCAACTATCTTACACCCAGATACCGACACCCAGGTTAAGTACTCCACCTTTGCAGCTACTATAACCTCCGCGGTCATGGAGGCCACACCAGGGAGAAAATACCACAACACGAGAAACCACAAACAGAATTCCAACCTTGCTAACAATCAAAAATCTTACAAACGCCCTAACCCAGCACCATTTTGGAACGAAGACTGCAACCGACTTATTCGGCTTAGAAAAGGAGCACTCCTACGACTCCAGCAGTACCCATCGAGAGACAATTTTCTCCAATACAAGAAAATCGAGACCAAGACGAGATCTGACATACGCAGCATCAGACGGGACTACTATCGGAACTTCTGTTGTTCCCTCAACCGCTTCACTAATCAATCTTACATATGGAGGAAACTAGCTGGACTGAAGCGTGCCTGGAACACTACCCCTCAGTCGAACGAATACAACGTGCAGAGGATACACACCATTGAAACAGCAATAGAAACACTGTGCCCCCCTTGGGCCTTAGTACAACCGCCATGTTTGAAAAACGACTACGAAGACCCATTCATGGATCACCCCTTTACTAAGGAAGAATTAGGAGCAGCCATCCTAAGTACTAACCCTAAGTCATCCCCAGGCCTTGATGGAATTGACTACTTAGTCATTCGCTCTCTCCCAGACACGGTCAAACCCCTGCTTCTAAGACTCTATAATGACATCTGTTTGACTGAATCCCTTCCAACTGAATGGAAACAGTATTCCATCTTCTTCATCCCTAAACCCGATAAAGGAAAAGTCAGACCCATTTCGTTGGCTGCTTGCCTTCTCAAAATCATGGAAAAAATGGTCAACATGTGATTAAACTGGTGGCTGGAATACAACCACCTACTACCCCCCTACAATTCGGCTTCCATAAGAACAAATCATGCCTGGATAACGCCACTGTGCTTTACCTGGACATAATCAATGCGTTCGACTTGAATCGACACTTGGGTGCCGTATTTCTTGACATCCAAAGTGCTTTTGACAACGTATTGGCCGACGTCCTCATCGAAAGACTGAAACTCACAAACCTCCCTCGCCACTTTTTAGCTTTCATCTACAATTTAGTTTCCGAAAGATTCCTCTATCTCCGATATGACAACCTGGATGTTGTACGAAGGGCGTATCGGGGGCTACCTCAAGGTAGTGTTCTCAGCCCGATTCTCTTTGCCCTCTACATGACGCCCCTCAACGCGAGCATGCAAGGCCCCTGCACCGTACTCCAGTTTGCTAATGACATCGCCCTCTACTATTCTGACAATGATCCCAAAATCATTTCCACTAAGCTCACACAAGACATTGGTACAATGAACGTCTTTCTAGAGAACAGCGGGCTAAAACTAGCCCCCGAGAAGTGTCAATATTGCCTCTTCAGTAAAAATAGAACCATAAGAACTGCCCGCTGGGAAGTAACTATAGGCAACGCCGCATGCAGATCAGTGCCAGTGGTGAAATTTCTGGGAATATTATTCAAATCATCGCTTAATTGGAAACAACACTTCCTCTACATCAAATCCAAATGCATCAAACCATTGACTATTATCAGCTACTTGCGTTCAACATGGATAGGAGCCGACCCATGTGTCCTACTACGCCTATATGTTGCGCTAGTGAGGTCTCGAATTGAGTATGGTTCACATCTTTTCACTCCGTTCAATGCCACAGTAACCACCTCCATGGAACGTATACAATGTAAAGCCCTTCGGCTAGCTATGGGATATATGACATCCACACCCACAAATGTAACCCAGGCAGAAGCACGGATTCCACCCCTGGTCATGAGATTTAAACTACTCTGTGACAACTACATCTCCAGAATCTACACCCTCTCAAATCATCCGCTACTGGCCCGTATATCACAACTAGCAGACACTAGGATGCATCCCACCAGGATTCACACTGGACAAGAGCCCCTAATTCTCACGTGCTACAAGGAAATTGAACCTCTGCATCACCTTATTGCCCACTCCGATAAACCCCTGATATACAGTTACCCCTACAAGACTTCCTTTCATCAGGCCCGGGTGTCATTTGCCGAGGGCCTAGCTGCCAGCTCATCACCACAAGGGAAGGCCATGATCGACTCGCTGGTTAAGGAACTCGAGGGTTCCAACCGTTGTTTTTTCACAGATGGATCCAAAACGGAAGGTTGCCGTTTTGTAGGTTTTGCCTCCGTGACTTCTACAAACTCCACGGCGAACCTATATAGAACATCCAAGTATGCCTCAGTCTTCACAGCGGAAGCTATGGCTATTATATCGACGCTAGAAATGATAAAACAGAGTCCGAACACACACTTCAGTCTTTTCTCAGACTCCAAAAGTGTCTTGGAAGCCCTACGCTCTGGCTCCCCACTGAAACACTGTAGTCATCTAATACTTACCATTAAAGAGCAACTCCTCATGCTTGAAGAAAAGGGTAAAATCGTTCACTTCTACTGGATACCTGCCCACATTGGAATCACCCACAACGAACGGGCCGACATGGCGGCAAAAGAGAGTGTTTACAAAGGCATAGACTCCCAACTATTATTACCCTGGACCGACCTTAGAGCCTGTTGGAAACAGAAAATGTTAAAGATTTTTACGCATGAGGCTACTCATCGGGAGCGCACAAAGGAAAATAGTATTTCGATAATTACTTCACTGATGTACCTTACCCCTGGTTCAACAANCTGGTTAAGGAACTCGAGGGTTCCAACCGTTGTTTTTTCACAGATGGGTCCAAAACTGAAGGTTGCCGTTTTGTAGGTTTTGCCTCCGTGACTTCTACAAACTCCACGCCGAACCTATATAGAACATCCAAGTATGCCAAGTCTTCACAGCGGAAGCTATGGCTATTATATCGACGCTAGAAATGATAAAACAGAGTCCGA
>NW_019724591.1:282236-347122 GCF_002891405.2 Cryptotermes secundus | reverse complement strand
TATTACCCTGGACCGACCTTAGAGCCTGTTGGAAACAGAAAATGTTAAAGATTTTTACGCATGAGGCTACTCATCGGGAGCGCACAAAGGAAAATAGTATTTCGATAATTACTTCACTGATGTACCTTACCCCTGGTTCAACAAGATTAAGCTCCATCGGAAGCCCATCGTCACGCTCAACAGACTTCTAGCCGGGCACTACTGCCTGAAAACCCACCTCCATAGACTGAATATTGTTCCCGACGCGATTTGCGACTGCGGAGAAAACACTGAATCTCCCAATCACATCTTATGGCAATGCAAACGATTTGATGCGGCACGAGAAGACATGTTCAGGAACCCGATTAAGCGCAATGAATACCCCCCGTACAAGATCGAACCCCTCCTCAGGGACGTGGACTCTGGGATTATTGCATCGATTGCTCGCTACCTAACCCGCATCGACGTCACCATTTAATGAACATACCTTAGTCCTTGCTATATAAATTAGATACAAACCGTATCTACTCCACCAACAACTGTCTCCACCTAGCCACCTATTTCAGTTTAGACCTACTCATCAGCATGCTATAAACCTGTTTCATATTAAGCCTACTTGTAAACTCAATGTAAATATGCCTTAACTCTGAACCTATTTGTAAGCATGTTACAAATTCTAACTTAAGCTTGTAATTGGCAGAATGGGCCCTCCAGCCCGACGCCAAACTCTTATATCTCACAATAAAAAAAATCCTGTTACACTGATTCATGTCCATGGTTTATGCTGACCGTCTTACAGTGTATACAGTGTAGGAGTACAACGCACGCAGTAACAGGCGCAAAACACAACGCAGAACATGATACACAAATATATGTAGGAAGAGTGCTCACATAAAAGAGGATTGGCGTAATTCGCGTGTTTGAGTGCGACGTAGGAAGAATCCTGAAAAGTTTTATTATTTAGAATTCATCGTCCTATATGACGAATACAGATTTTAGTCATTTTAGAATGAAGACATTATGGCATGCAGTACAATAGTTTAACGTGCATATAGACACCTGAAGATGGCACATAAGTGCCGAAACATGTAGTGTGGAAGTGAAGAATAAGGTGAAAAAGTGTATATACTGTAAGACGGTCAGCATAAACCATGGACATGGCGGTAAGGTTGTCAGCCTTGCGCGCCGGCCGCGCTTTACTCCCCAGAAAAAGTATTTAATTAATTTCTGGTACTCATTTCTGTTAAAGGCTGAGTCGACCTCAGGGCCATATTGTGGCTGGAAATATTAGGTCAATTGAAAAAAAATCCAATTATCTCATCGGGACTTGAACCCGCGACCTTCCAGATTGTAGAATAGTGCCTCAACCAACTACGCTACTGCGTAAGTATTAAAAAGGTAAATTTCTTCCTGTGCTTAACTAATTAAACACTATGCCATGAAAGCGTATGGGGGAGTGGATGTATAGATCCATGTTTTCTTGACCTCAGCACTAGTTCGAGGCGAGTGGTCAGCTTCGTGCCCTGGCCGCTTTACCCCCGTGGAAATAGCCGACGATACCCATTTCATAGGAGGTTGAGTGGGCCACAGAACCGATCTGGACATGGAGAAGTAAAAATTCTGGCCTCCGCCGGGACTCGAACTCCGATCCCTCGGTCGTTCGGCCCGTAGCTAGTCACTATACCGACTGCGCTAGCCCGGCCCTCATACAATACAGTGTAGTACATTACGATTTCCAATTCTGTTGCAATATTTTAAGCTGAGAATGACACAATTCCAGCGTTCTTTTGACGGTTGAACTTCGAATCTACGCATGTGGAAAAAAAAAAAAAAAAAAAAAAATTCAAGCAGGAACTGTGACGTGAGTATTTATCAAGTACTTTAATTATATACTGTATTCGCAAAACTATGTAAACTGTTAGGTATCACAATGTATTATGTTTATCCCACCAATATAAAACACGTACAATTGATATATTATCTTAACTTTCATTTAGTCAGAATTGACACTTTTTCTGAACGTGTTTCATGAACCATAAGAGAGTCACATTCATATGCAGAATGACGTAGATGATATAACAGGGACGGCCAATAACGACCACATATGCATTTCGTGGGTCACATAAATTTATCGATATAAAGCCGTAAATACAGGGTCATTGATAAAGAATGCCAGGATTATAGAAATCTATCATTCAAAAAGTGTTCATGTCGAAATGATTCCAGTTTTAAAATTTAAAAAAGTGGATCTGCTTCCTTTATCTGATATAAAAATTGAAATTATCTTATTCATTTAAGCCCCTTCGACATAGTTATTTATTGAAAATTTCTCTGTCTAAAAGATCAAAGTGAATAGGAATATTCCCATTTTTTATATCTGATCACAGAAGCAGATCCAGCCTCCGAAACGTGGTATAATTTTAAATTTGACTATGATAGTGGACAATATCCAACATAATCTCATTATTATTATTTAAAATATCATTAAACACACTGTTACATTTCGGTTTGTTGTTAACGTATTTTATTACCGCGAAAATGTTTCGAAGTAATGTTGGCCCTTATTATATATGCAGGCCGCCATTTTGCCCAACCCTACCTTATTATGACGTATATAAAAATATATAACGTCATTTGACCGCACAGATAAATGCTGATCATGAAATAAGTCTATTCCTTCGAAGTACGACAGTTCATGAGAGCAGCAGGACGACAACAGCGATATCGCATTTAAAGAGAAGTGGTCCACGTAACGACACGAGATAAACCTGATCATATATATATTCACTTAGAATCAGTGAAACCTCCAGTATTAGTGAGCTACAAGCTGATAAGGGATGGAACAATTAGGAACATTCGTGTTTGTAGTGATTCCACTCCTTGCTTCGGGTAAGCTACAAAGATATAACAGATACATTCTTTACGAGGGGGAAATTTTCCGACACTGTTAATATATAGAAGTTTCCAAACTGTGGTTCAGGAACCGTGAACATTTTATGCGGCTCGCAGAAAAAAAATATACTAGTAAATCCATTTATTTAAAAAATTGATTAAGTATTAAGCAAAATCGGCCGTGTGAAAATCACGTACCTGCGACATCCAATTCACGACATTTTGCGGCTCACCAACCTCTGAAAATTATTGTATATGGCTTCGATTTTCATTAAGTTTGGTCATTCCTGCTATATAGCCTGCCGGAAACCACGAAAAAGCTCATAACAGCTGGTGTTTCGACCGAGATCCGAAACGAAAATCTCCCGGAACACCAATGTGTTCGGTATAGCCATAAAGAAAAGTAACGGTATCCCTGTAACAGGCCGTAGAGGCTTGTAGGTTTGTGAGACGTCGAGGCTCCAACATTTTCTAGACAATCGGTTCACAGATATCTGTGAGGTTGTCAGCCTTACGCGCCCGCCGCACTTTACACCCAGAAAGAATCGTGATACTGATTTCTGTTAGAGGCTGAGTCGACCCCAGGGCCATAGTGCGGCTGGAAGGATTAGGTCAATTGAAAAATTCAGTAATTTCATTGAGAATCCAACCCACGACATTCCGGCTTGTAGCATAGTGCCCCAATCAACTACGCTACCGCGTTCCCTCTGTGTAGCCATGCTGATACAGTGTTTTTGACTCAGGATAGCCTCAGAAAGAGCCTCCTGAAGTTACGATATAAGTGTTACTCTCTCCGAAGAGAGTCTGTTCTTCGTATTTAGATTTAGGACGTACATTCCAATCTAAAGAGAAAATTTATTCAACGCAATTGAAAAAAATAGTTGTTAAATAAACTAAGTACTGTGAAAACAAAAAGGACCATATACAAGGTGTTCCAAAGAGAATTCTGGAATTTCACGGTACACATTCTACTGATTACGCACAAACTGCAATCAAAGCTGCTATCCATTAAGTATAGTTCAGATAGACTTGAAATGATTCTGACAATGGTGTATGCTGTACAGAAATATAAGGTACTTATTTTGGATTGTTTTGGGCTTCATCCATCGTCTGGTATGTAAAAGACAAAAGACCACAACGTTTCGGAGACTGCATCTGTCTCCGTTTTCAGGTGGGTAGGGTAGGATAAACCTACTCAGTTGGGCCCCTTAGAAAGAGCTAGTCTCAATCACTGGACAGTGTTTTGTGGTTTTTTGTCTTATATATAAAAGACGATGGATATGGTCAAAAATAAGCCTTATAGTTCTGTATAGTTCAGATGTTTACCGTGCACGTAACAATGTTGTCACATCTGTTTTCTTTCTGAGATGCAGGTGTTTGAAATCCGGGCATTATTTTTGGTACACCATGTATTTTTATTCTTATTCTAAATGTTTACGCTGCATCCAACTAGTTATGGTTACTAAAGCCGTTCTTAAGGCGCGTCCACATTACTCATGCTAGTGCTCCTCGGGAGACTCGTCTGGCTTCTACATGTGCCCGTAAATCTTCGTCCACACTACTTCAATTGCTCGCCAGGCTTCGGCGCGTGAGGATCCGTATATTTACTCGTAGTGTGTATAGGCTCTAGTCGTATTTTAATTTATTGGCTATAGTTTTTAAATTAAAAATTTAAAATTTGCTTGTCTCGTGACTTGTCATATCGTCCACATTACTCGCGAGCGTAGCGAGTCACATGAGCACGAGTAATGTGGACGCGCCTTTACATTAAACATGTCTTAAAAATATGGTTGGACGAAAGATAATATTTAATTTCGAGACCCAGTTCTATGCTATTTGAATTCCTCATATTTCGTTATCAAATCCAAATTAAGTTGCTCCTATCCGCAATTTCAGTTTCAGGGAGCGCCTTACCTAGGATTTCAGGAGGGACAGAGACCCGAATCGGAGAATTTCCTTATCAGGTGAGTCTCAAGAGCCTTACAGTTGATACGTAATTTTATTCGATGAAACAGATTCACGGAAAATGAAAAAAAAAAAAAGTTTCAGTTTAACACTAATGTCACACAAAGTGACTGGTATAGGGAATGGACGATAGACGAATCAGGGTACGATTCGAGGCACGGAAATACTTTTCTTCTCAAAAACTCTGCTCTTGGGCCTATCTAGGGTCAGTTTAGTTCATAGAGAGGCTTCATTGCACAGAGGTAAAGCTGCAATAAGGAGAAGGTGTCCGAGCAAGGCCACCTAGTAAAAACGTAGAGCTGTCCCTATAACAGGCGGTTGAGGCCCGTAAAGTTGTGAGACGTCGAGGGTTCCATATTTTCTAGGACATTCAGATCACAGATGGCGGTAAGGTTATCAGCTTTACGCGCTAGCCGCACCTCTGCCCCCAGGAAGATTCCTGGTACTCATTTCTGTTAGAGGCTGAGTCGACTCCAGTGACATAGTGCGGCGGGAAGGATTAGGTCAATTGAAAAATCAAATGACCTCATCGGGAATCGAACCCGCAACTTTATGGCTTATAGCACCACGCCATCTGTGAACCGATTGTCTAGAAAATGTGGGAGCCTCAGTATATCACAAATCTATGGGCCTCCACGGTCTGTTACAGGGACAAAATGTAGCTAGACTAGTTAGATAAGCGACAAAAAAAGCTTCAATAACAGATGTCTCTGCTTTCATTGCAGGTGGCCATAGTCAAGAGCAAGACACTAACGCTCCGCTGTGCGGGAGCTCTTGTCAGAGACAACTATGTCCTTACGTCTGCGTTTTGCGCCCATCTGTAAGTTTTATATGGACCAGTGTTTCCTTAGTGGAGTTACACGGAAACCCGGGCTTCCACAGGAAAATTCCTTTAGCGTAAACCCTCGTTAAAAGGGACTAATAAGGAGACATTCATTCATCAATGACTACAATCTCTTGCTGGGCCTTGACCGATTTTTCAGTTTTGTAATCACATACGTGTACACAGTCGGTAGGTATCCTTAGACGGGGATCAGCTCGTCGCAAGACCCCTACCTAAACACAGAATAAACGCACACAGACATCCATGCCTCTAATGGGATTCGAACCCACGATCCCAGTGTTAGAGCGGGCGAAGAGAATTCATGCCTTAGACCACGCGGCCAATTTGATCGGCAATATGAGGACAGGATTTACGTTATCGCCAATACAATTTGTAACTGTGTGATGGTGTATTTACGGAAGTACACTATAGGATACGTAGCCAAAAAGAAATAACCACAGGAACACACAATGTCACAATGTGATTATACAGAATGTCCCAGAAGGAAAGGTGAATATCCTGGGAGGTCATAGTATCGGTCATTCTAAGCAAAATATGTTGTATGTACATGTGTGCTATCCCGAACGGTTTCCGAGATAGAGCTATATCACTGTGCAGTTCCAAAACTGTTAATAAGAAAGAGACATTACGTACTGTTTCTAATACCGGTATTTACTGTTCAGGTGACAAAGTTGGTACGGTTTACCTAGTATAATATATTTCCGAGAATTCTACCGTCAACATAAATGCACTTTGTAACTCGTGTGAGGACATGGCGCGTTGCTCATCTGTACAGTGTACAGTGAAATAGCTCTGTCTCGGTGCAACTCGTGTGAGGACATGATGTGTTGCTCGTCTGTACAGTGTAGTGTCCTGTACAGTGAAATAGCTCTATCTCGGTGCAACTCGTGTGAGGACATGGCGTGTTGCTCGTCTGTACAGTGTACATCAGCCATGTCAAACATGCGGCCCGCGGGCCGCATGCAGCCCCCATAGCCCCAAAGTGCCGCCCCTCAACTTTTAGAGCTAATTGATATTAAAATCAATATTAAAATTTTAGTAGAAATTTTTTTGTAAAGACAGTTTCCCGACAGACCAGAAGATAAGAAGTCTCACGCAGACATAAATTAGCAGGCTGCAGGAAAAGTGATTCTGAGAATTGCAGAAGGGTTTGTCCAACTAACGGTTTGTAAAGTTCGTGAAGGACAAACTACTGTATTTCAGAAGGGTAATGCACTAAAATTCGCACAGCCTCACCACCCCAAGTATTTCTAAGAATCCCTTTTGGAGGCGTAGTAAGAATGCAAGGAGGGTGGTAACTGACAGACAAGTGCAAGGGATTTCTACCTTCAAAACTAGCTTGCAACCCCCAGCCATTGTCTAATGGGCTGCCAGCAAACTTTCACTTTTATGACCATTGAGACAAGATACACCTTCCTACTAGTCCGGTAGTCTCTTGTACATTGTCATTCAGTTCTTTTCCACACATCGACAGGTGCTGATGTTACATTGTGATGAACGTATAAAGGTTATAATTAAACATTAAATTATCAACTACGGGTTTTCTTGTATATGTACATTAACTTTTCAAAGGACAATGTCGCTTTCAAAAAATTGAAGTAGCAAAAAAAGAAATATTGAAAGTGAGCGCCGTGTTTTTCAAGAAAAATGAGAAATCGCTTATTTCTGTTGTGCAATAGAAAGTAAAATTACATGTTTGATTCGTGAACAAAATATAAGTGTTCCACTTTAGGTAATTATATTGAAATTATTTCTAAATAATAAATAGAATTAATTTTCCTTGTATCAAAATCTAATGTATATTTATATTTTGAAGTGCGGCCCTAGACTATTTTTATAGGGCTGAGGTGGCTCTCTGTACAAGCTGAGTTTGACATGCCTGGTGTACAGTGTACTGTGCACTGAAACAGCTCTATCTCGGAAACCGTTCGGAATAGGACACATGTACATATACACTTTCTGCTTAGAGTGACCGATAGTATCTCACCAAGAATATTTACCTTCCTCCCGGGACATTCTGTATAAATGTTTTTATATTGGCTTCCTATTTATTTTAAATAGTTTTCTAACTACAAACTCTTCAGAGTGCCTCAACATCTCTAAAAACTCGTAGGTTTGGTTGTTATGTCCGGTTCCGTTATAACGCTGTTTCATTCTACTATATAAAAATTATGAATTGTAGATATGTGACATTAATTTTATGTTTAATCGTTCACTTCACGTGAAATGTGATTTTTGTGTCTAAATATGTAGAATTAAATAATATGTTGATATCATATCATTGTTGAACGTTTATTTATTATTATCCTCATTTATCTATGGTCTGGTTTTTTAGGAACATACATAAGAACTTTATTAGTGGTTCCGTAAATATTCTACGGTTGTTAAAGGGTTCCGTGGCAAAATTAAACTTGGAAACTTTGCTGTAAACAATTTTGTTTTCCTTTGTTTATTTTTCTTCTTCATTTCTCCATATATATTTTCCTTACTGTCTTTCCTCCCTCTCCCACTAGTCTCCTGGTTCCTTATCATTTCTTCCATTTTACTCCATTTTCCTTTTCTTACATCAGAAAAACTAGTCTTCTTTCTTCTGCCCCATTCAGTATTCACCAAATGTAAAGGTATTAGTAGAGCTACAGATATTGATGAGCTCCACATTGCATACCGCGAAGGGCGTACTCAATAAAGTGGCTAGACAACGGACTGGACGACCGAGTTCGATTCCGGGCGGATTTCTCTCTTCATAATCGCGTCCGGACCGTTTTGGGCCCCTAGCCATTCAGCTATCCGATTGGTACCGGTAGCTATTTCTCCGGCGGTAAAGCGGTGGCATGTGAGAATGGACTGACACATTCGACTTTCAAAATTATGAATACGTGGAGCTATTCCTCCATCTCATGTTACATAATTAGGCAGAGGAACAAATTTACCTCCTTCACATTTATATTTTATATATTCTTCTTGTGCTAACTTAAGGACTGAGTCATGACCCGTTCGAAGACTAAACAAATAGTTGTGTTTATCTTCTTCTTGGACACATAATGTCCTGTCTTCCAATATGGTGGTAAAATATGCTTGCAATGCTAAACGTTCAGGAAGCGTCTTTCTCTATAACTATGCTGTTTCGTTTTGTATTGCTATATCTCTTCCACCGTTATTTATGTTCACAGTTGTTTCCTTACATCAGTACTTCTTAGATTATTCGTGAGTGGCGCACCTAACGGTGGTCGCAGGAACCTCACTTCACGTGTTTCTCTTCCCATCGTCACTACACATTTTATGTGCCGGGTTCATTTGTTGTGCAATGAGCAATTTAGTAAAGGTAAAGCTCACAGATGGCGGTGAGGTTGTCAGCCTTATGCGCAGGCCGCCCTTTACGCCGCATGAAAATTCCTGGTACTCATTTCTGTTAGAGGCTGAGTCTACCCCAGGGCCATAGTGTGGCTGGAAGCCTTACGACATTGAGAAATCAAATGACCTCATCGGGATTCGACCCCGCGACCTTCTGGCTTATAGCACAATGTTTCAACCGACTACGCTACCGCGTGCCCAGAAACGTAATGTTTGATTCACATCTTTGTTCCCAGAGGAACTGCCTCTGAAACACAAGTCCTGGTTGGCAACAATAACCTGACGCACGAAACCCCGTCTCAACTTCTCGACGTGGAGGTCATCCGCGCTCACGAGGACTATAACATAGATGGCAGGATAAACGATCTGGCTATCCTGAAGGTTGGTATCTAAATTTCAGTACTGACTCCAGGGTTTCAGTTTTCAAAAGTTAGTAGTCACTGAGCTCACCACAAAATTTCCCCATGTTTATGAATTCCAAAGTTTCCACAAGTAAGAAACGTACTATTCTCAGTGACGTAATTCCGTTCATTTTTGTAGAAATTTATTGACGTTTCGGCGGAACGCATTGTCTCCAACTTCAGGGTCGAAGAATATGTCGAGAAGAAAAAAGCAAAGGGCAAGCAGTGTGGCCTTATTTGTTGCTTGCTTCGCTGATTTAATGGACCGTCTTTGTGGTCTAGTGGTCAGACCTCCTGGCTACAGATCCAGAGATCCTGGGTTTGATTCCCGGCGCTGCCAGATTTTCTGTGAGGTAATACGTCTGAAACGGGGTCCACTCAGCCTCGTGAGGATAATTGAGGAGCTATTTCAAGGAAATAGCGGCTCCGGCCTAGAAAACCGAGATTAACGGCCGTGGGGATCCGTTGCGCTGACCACGTGACACCCTCTATCAGCAAAAGTTGGCATTAACTTAGCCGACAAGCGGTGGTAGCTCGGTGGGTACGGTTTGCTTACGGACTACAGAAAACGGATTTTTTTGGGCTTATACAACGACCCTGAAGAATGAGGCAATTAGTTCTTCTGAAACACCCGTAAACATCTACAAGACTATACGGCTTCATATCACAGAAGATAATGTTTTAAAAAATTAAGGATTTGAGAGCCCCAAGTCTCCAACTTCATACCAAATTTAAAGCCCTCCGGTAATGATCTTTTGTTACTTTGTCCTTTGTCCATTATTCGATTATATCAACCTTTCGTGTGATACGGACGTACATATACGTTCCATGACGGATTAGGTTACTTTATTACATCCTTTGTCAATTCTTTATTCTAAATTGGCAAAAAAAAAATGTCAGAACCGAAAGGATTAATATTACTGCACTTCGGTAATTGTCTCTAATTCCGTCTTCAGGAGAAAGGGATAAGAAAAGGGATCACTAGTTTTAAAGTTTCGCTGAGTTTGAGGTATAAAATGGAACCACAGTCATCTTCTGATCCAGCCACGTGAGAGTGACTAAACACGCTGTCCCATAGAAGACATCTTGCTGTCCAGTTTGTAATGGTATTTTAAATGATTAACAATATCACAAAATATGACTCGGGTAGTGCTAGTTACCATTCAGTCCAGAAACTTTTGTCTTCTCGTCTGCTGTCCAAAAACATAAAAACTAAAATATACAATACTGTAATCTTGCCTGTGGTTCTATATGGCTCGGAAACTTGGATTCTGACATTAAGGGAGGACCATAGACTGAGGGTGTTTGAGAACAGGGTACTGAGGAGAATATTTGGACCGAAGAGAGATCAAGTGACAGGAGGTTGGAGAAAACTGCATAATGAGGAGCTTCATAACTTGTACTCTTCTCCAAATATAATTAGAATGATCAAGTCAAGTAGGATGAGTTGAGCAGGGCAGGTATCATAACTTGTACAGAAGAGGAATGCATATAGGATATTGATGGGAAAGTCAGAAGGAAAGAGGCCACTGGGAAGGCCAAGGCGTAGGTGGGTGGACAATATTAAAATGGGTCTTAGAGAGATATGATGGGATGGATTGGATTGATCTGACTCAAGAGTGGAGGGCTCTTGTGAACACGACAATTAACCTTCGGGTTCCGTAAAATGCTGGGAAGTTCTTGAGTAGCTGCAGAATTGGCGGCTTCTCAAGAAGGTCTCATGAGTGAGTGATGACGTCATTTAAGTGTTGTGTACTTAAGACTGCCAACTGAACTACAACGCTGCACTGAAGACTTCAGATTTCCATGCCGTATTTCTAAACATGTTACGTTCCTTTTGTAGCTGAGAAGTAACGTGAGAATACAGGAAACTGCTGACGCCGTGTCAGTAAGAAGTACTTCCACTGCTGAAGGAACCATTTGTACACTCACAGGATGGGGATCCGATATTTGGGTGAGAACAAAGATTTCGTACTTAAGTACGAATTAGTTAATCACTTATATACATTTTCTTCACTATACGTTGCCTGGTAACGGTTCTCAACTGTGTAGATTCCTCGGCTTCCACCCTCGCCGGCTGGCGACCCTCTCACATCTAACCCAAGACTTTAACTCATCCAACAATTCCTCTGTTGTTGCGTGTGTATCTGTTGCTACGGTCACAAAACAGAGGCATTGCCTAGCAACGGACGTTTTCTCTGGTTTTTCTATCCTGGCTTTCAGCAGACATGTCACACTATATATACAACCTTCAATGCAACTTCACAGGTTGAATCACCACTCAGTCCCTATACATTGACGACAGGAACACACGTAAAGATACTGTCACGTTATTGAGTGAACATAGACGGAGTTTCATTGGTAAATAAATTTATTACACACTTACAGATCCTAACTACAAGTAACTATAGCGATATGCATAATTCACAACAGCACGCACTAAATCTTCTCAGTTTACTGTATCTTCACCGGTCACCTGGTAACGGCTTCCAACGCCGTAGCCTAATCAACTTCCGTATTCACGTCCTTACTGGCCTACGACTGTCTCACATCTAACTAAACTCTAGACTTGTCCTGCTTATAACACATCGGAACGGACCGCAAAGGAAACACTGCTTAAAACAGTTCTATTGTTATGTGCGTGTCTCTTACGGCCATTATCTTGCAACGGCCTTCGTTTAGAGAACCATTATCTAGCAAAGGCTCTTGTATAGCTGCTTATTTCGCGGTTGTTGTCTAGCAACGGATTTACGTTCCACAGTATCATCAACGAAATATTTTATATTCAGCCAATAATCTGTGAAGCTCTATTGAAGACAATATTGTGAACGTTACGTGTACGTTCTGAGAGAAATCTCTGTTTTACATACATGAAACTACTGGAAAGCAGCATCTTATTTCTTTAAGAACATTTTTAATATCATCCTCCCATATATGTTTACCTATCCCAGTGGGCCCTCCTCTTCAGTTTCTCCGATTAAAATTTTCTCTACATTTCTGACTTCTTCCATTAGTGCTACAGCCCCGCCCTCCGCCAATTTATCCTCCTTCAGCGAAGGATTAGACTTTCTTGTTTTTGAACCAACTCGGAGGCTCAGTAGAGTGTCTCAGTGCGAACATAACAAGCCGAAATTCGAGCACGGATTACGCTTCATCCGAAGCAAATGTTTCGCGAGCTGGCCATGTCATTGCGGGAGTTAGTCAACTGACTCATTTAAGTTCGTTCACCTTCATTTTGGGTGGTATTCTGAATTTCAATTCCATAAAATTAATGTTGAGAGCCTGGATAGCGCAGTCGGTATAGCGACTGGCTACGGCCTGGACAACCGAGGGGTCGGAGTTTGACTCCCGGTAGTGTCAAGGGTTCTCATTTCTCCATGAAGTCCAAACCGGCTCTGGGGTCCACCCAACTTCGTCTCCAATGGGTATCGGGAGCTCTTCCCCTGGGGGTAATGACGTCGGGACATGAACCTCGCCCCTCACCTCCAGCTAACACCGAGATAAAAAATAATTATTCATACATCCACTCTCCCCATACGCCTTGATGGCGTAGCATTTAATTAGTGAAGCACAGGGAAACTTCACTAGTTTTAAAATTAATGTTACAGAATGGTCAGTCGTTCCCTGTTCTTCGGACCCTGAACTTGTCCATCGTGAACAACGAATACTGTACGACACAACTCGGACAGACTATTGCGTCTGCGCAGATATGTGCCGTTGGAAGCCAAGAAAATAACGCATGCTTCGTAAGTATTAAAAATACTTGCTACATCCTGTTTAAGACATGACTTACGGTGGTCAGAGTTCCTGGTTACAGATCCAGAGGTCCCGGGTTCGATTCCCGGCGCTACCAGATTTTCTGAGAAGTAGTGGGTCTGGAACGAGATCCACTCAGCCTCGTGAGGATAACTGAGGAGGTATTTCAAGGAAATAGCGGCCCCGGTCTAGAAAACCGAAAGTAATGACCGTGGGAATATTTTATTGTAGAAAAAATATTGTAAATACAAAAAGGCCTAGGCAATGCCTATCCGGCCTTCTGCGGCACATTCTTGTAACATCTTATTCTATCTTAGCGGTAACCCCGCGATTCTTAATATAGATCTTAACTTAAATATGAGAGTACACTGTTCATAATCAGTAGAGTTGCTTATTTTTTTCTTACATGGCGCTTCGTTGCGCTGACCATGTGACACCCTCTTTCCGCTAAAGTTGGCACTAACTTCGCCGATAAGCGCCGATCGCTCGGTCGGTATAGTTTACTTGTGGACTAAAGCCACGGAGTTTGTTATTTGTGTTTGTTAAGTTGGCAAGTCGTGCCTTGAACAAGTAATCTCAAAGAAGGAAAAAACTGCTTGTTCAACAGGATGCAGAGTATGGCGATTTTTGTTCCAACCGTATTGTTGAAAAAAATACTCCACTAATTCCCTAACGATGACGTAACTATCTCCGTCTCCGTCTTATGATTACGTACGCTAAAAGATGATTAGACACGCTTTATTGCAGATTCTTCCTCGGTGTGAGGGTCGTCAGGCGTGTAAGGCTGACAACCTCACCGCCATCTGTGAGCCGTGTGTCTGGAAAATGTGAGAGCCTCGACGTCTCACTGGTAGCTTTACCTTTTACCTGACAGCATCGCACGTCCTCATTTCTTCATTCATTGATACAGGACGGGGCACGCGGTAGAGTACTTGGTTGAGGCACTATGTTAGAAGATGAAAATTCGCGGGTTCGATTCCCGATGTCATTGGATTTTTTAAATTGAGATAATCCTTCCAGCCGTTCTATGGCCCTGAGGTCGACTCAGCCTCTGACAGAAATGAGTACCAGGAATCTTCCTGGTGGAGGTATAGGGCGGCCAGCGAGTAAGGCTGACAACCTTACCGCAATCTGTAAGCCGACTGTTTAGAAAATGTGGGAGCCTCGACGTCCCACAAACCTGTGGGTCTTCATGGTCTGTTACAGAGTGTTTATCTTTACCTTGATAGAGGAAATTCGCTGAGCAGTCATTAGGAAAATGCTTCGTCACAAAAACTGTTGACTTTATGTTGTAACACAACAAGCCTTTCATTTGATAGCGTTAAGTTGTCACTGTGCTTCGTTAATTATTTGTAAAATTTGTTGCAGCTGGATGAAGGCGACCCGCTGGTGTGTGATGGGGAACTGACAGGAGTAATGTCTCACTCTGTAAACTGCGGCAAGCAGAACAAGCCGAGTGTGTATACTGACCTGGCCAAATATACAGCCTGGATAGAGAAAACGATAAGTGATTTGAGTTCTGCTACAGCCAAAAGCTTCTGCCGTCTCACGATTTTAGCGATGTTGGTGGCAATTCTGACGTTCTGGAACACGAGAACGTAGAGCAAAAAGCTGCAGCAAGTTGCGTCGGATGTTTTTACCGAAAAAGTGCCAGCCTTACCTTCAACAGCGCCGAATCAAAAGACTGAAGAATTCATGAGTAAAATAGTGTATACAGAAACTCCCCAAGAAGTTGAAATATGCATAAGGCAATTCTCTCCAGAGTTTTCTTAATTATGTAGTTCAGATAAACGGCCAAGAGATGTCACACGCTAAGGAAATTCTTTCCAATACTTGACTGAGTAGCTCAGATAAACTGCCAAGAGATGTCACACGCTAAGTAAATTCTTTCCGATACTTGATTGAGAAGTTCAGATGAATTCCTAAAAAATGTTACATGATAAGGTAATTCTTTCTATTACTTGAGTACTTCAGATAAACAGCTAATAGATATTACAAGTTATCGAATTCTGTACTTTTTGTAAATGTCGAATTTTTTTACATTTGAAATTCTGCTTACACTGTTTGCACACAACTGCCTCTTGCTGTGACGAGAAATGAACGAAATGAACTGACAGGGCATCAGATCATGCCTCTACCTATCCCCTGTAGTGCACTGCAACGACGCTTTGCGGCCAGTCCACGAACTTATTGACTGTGGTAGTATTTCTCGACATATCCTCCACCAACACTGATACATTTGTCCCGTCGTTTTGCTGGTACGTCGAAACCCACAGTATGGAAGTGTTTTGACTGTTGTCTCTGCCACTTCCGCAACTGGTCGGGCATCATCTGAGGCTTTCGACCGACCTTGAGAGAATTTCTCGACACAGTTGTGAACCACTTCACACGACAAAAACTACCCACGCAAACGATAAACATTCCTTCATGAATATATTTTGCATTGAGCCACTTTTTCCACAAAAAGGCGCAACAGAATGCTGCTCTTCGGTATTTCACTTCTCAAGCACGGTCGCCATTTTGACTACTGAAACCATCATCTGAACATACTCATGTGTGTCTGCTACCTAGACTATAATGAAGCTGGACTGTGCTGCTACCTAGTGATACACACAGAGAACCTATTACATCCATTACAGCTGTTTTACTTCCATTTGTGACATGTTTACTGACTCTCCCCCGTAATTTATAATTTGTTTTATGTACGTTCATTTTCTCATAATAATTCGAATGTCAAGATGATGTGTTGTATTTGAGGTAATAAATGTGATCGTTACAATCACAGAAGTGACTATGAGCGTAACGTCTCCTGGGTTGTAAAGCCGTATAATTTGGTAGAAGCCAAGTGACATTTAGAAGGGAAGTCGGTAGACTTCTATCAACCTACACGGCGTCAAAACCAAAAAGGTATTACTTCTCATGATGTACTACTTTTTCGTAAATAAAATAATTATGATACTATGGTATCTCCAATTAATGCTATTTCTTTTATTTTCCAACATTTGACCTGATCACTTCACATGTTCTACAACTGGTGCAGTGAAGCCATGCGCATGGAAACCATTCTACGTGCTCCGCTGGAAACGAACTGCATAACCACTTCCATTGAGCTGCTTCCTTCTTGAGAAGGACCTACAGCCAGCTAATGCCGAGGCTGAGAATGGGGGAGCTATACCTCCGCTCCTAGTTAAGTTTTCATGGCGTGGTGCTTACTTAATTAAGCCCGGGGATAACTTTATATTTTAAATCCCATACTCTTACCGTCTCTGTGGTCTAGTGGTCAGAGTTCCTGGCTAAGAATCCAGAGGTCCCGGGTTCGATTCCCGGCGCTATCAGATTCTCTGAGAAGTATGGGTCTGGAACGGGGTTCACTCAGCCTCGTGAGGATAACTGAGGAGATATTTTAAGGAAATAGCGGCTCCGGTCTAGAAAACCGAGATTAACGGTCGTGGGGATTCATTGCGCTGACCATGTGACACCCTCTATCCGCAAAAGTTGGCAACCTGGGGAGGGGGAGGGCAGCGATTTTTGAAAAAGGTCCATAAGATACATTAAATTCATGAACTTCCAAAAATAACAAAGAAAATAGTTTACGTTTCCAATTTTATTTTTTTAATTCAATTTGACTCTATATATATTTTCTTTTATTGCTAGTGGGGTGGGACTAAGCCCCTTGTACTGCGGCCACTTCTGGCCTATTGTACCAGCCCCAGATGATAGGTGAGGGTGATTGTGGAGCAATTGGTGGAATGAAGATTGGCAAGGGAAACCGAAGTACTCGGAGAAAACCTGCCCCAGCGCCACTTTGTCCACCACAAATCCCACTTTACCAGACCCGGGATCGAACCCGGGCCGCCGCGATGGTAAGCCAGCGACTAACCGCTTGAGCCATGGCGCGGCCATGTTTCCAAAATTAGGACGACTTCGAGAAAATAAAGACGCAATCTTCTCGTAGATGAATCTTTAAGTAAAATATCAAAGTGTCATCAAACTGAGGGGGGGAAGTGAAAAGGACTGGAGCACATCGCAGCATCCATTCACTTAGTGACCTTATCATCTCAAGGACATAATACTCTTTGCACTTTGTATCTAGTCGCAGAGACTGTCAGCCTACAGTCGGAGACATCTCTTCTACCGGTCAAGGTCACCATTCAATCGTGTAATACCTCTAAAGCTCTGTTGAAGCTGACCGCAATGGCTACGCTAAGTACTTCGCCCTTTCAAATGCTAGGATCGTGAGTTCGAGCACCATCCGAGGCACGGGTGTATGTCTGTTTTTTCTGTGTTTGTGTTGTCCTGTGTAGGTAGCGGCGTAGCGACGGCCTGATCCCCCGTCGAAGGAGTCATACCAACAGTCTATATGGTCTAAAATGTTGTGATGATTGTATATTAATATAAATATTATGTTTCTGGACATCCATCGTCCTGTTTTTATTCAAAAACATGTTTCGGAGGTCGGGTTCTGTCTCCGTGTTCGGGTAAAACCCACTCAGTTGGGCTCAATCGATAGAGATAGTCTCTATGTCTCTATCTCCGGACACCTGCACCAATAAAAGATAGGATATACAAGCCATGCACAGCACAAAACATCTGCGAGAGTTAAAACGGAACATTATAATATGAAAAATTTCGTAAGTAGGAGTTTCTAATATTTTTAACATTCTGTGTTAGCTCTCGAAGATGGCTTGTGTTGTGCTTGACTTGTATACCTTACTCAAGAATTTCCCAACATTTTATGGAACTTGAAGGTTCATTGTCGTTTTCACAAGAGCTCTCAACTGGTCTCTATCCTGAACCAGATTAATCCAGTCCACATACCCCATTCCTATCTAAGATCCATTTCACTATTATCCAATCATCCATATGTTGGTCTTGCAAGTGGTCTCTTCCCTTCTCCTTTTTCCCATCAGTGTCCTCTTTTCCACATTCATGTTACATTCCTTGCCCATCTCATCTTCCTTGATCATTCTAATTATACTTGACGAAGTTATGAAGCTCCTCATTATACAGTTTTCTCCAACCTCCCGTCACTTCATCTCTCTTCTATCCAAATATTCTCCCCAGAGCCCTGTTCTCAAACACCCTCAGTCTATGTTCCTCCCTTAATGTCAAATGCCAAGTTTCACACCCATACAGAATTATGCGTAAAATTATGGTTTTGTATATTGTAATTTTTACGTTTTTAGATACGTCGCCAGTACAAGAAAGAATATTTTGGACAAGATGCCAAAAATGAGGGTACGGTTTCAAATGTTTAAAGTTCGTACTCTGATATGTCCAGGGCTTGAGGTGGGGCGGGATGCGGCGGGATGGCATCCCGGTTCTTTTCTAAATGGCTTAAAAGCATCCCGTTACTTCTTTGGCAGTAAATGCAATGTACAATGTACGCATGCCATTTAAACTACTGTAATATGTTCGTAGGTCTTAGATGGAACACAGACTATATACATCACTCGGTATATTCTCATAATTTATGTCTATGAATTAAAAGGGGAAAACCATCCCGGTTCTATTTTCATTCCACCTCAAGCACTGGATATGTCCACATAAATTTCCCGTAGAACACTGAACTGAGCCTATGTTATCTGCCATGAAACTAGCGGTTACGCGCACCGAGAGGGAACTGAACTGATTCGTGTTCATGAAGCGAAATTCCTTAAAACCAGGGCATCAACTGTTAAAAATTCAACGTTATTGTTATTTAAGCTTTCGCACTAGCTTTCCCTGTTTTCCCATGCATGCCTTTCCAGTCTTACATCATCGGATAATATGTCGAGGCCGAGGCCGCCTCTGGGGTCTAGTCGTCAGAGTTCCTGGCTACAGATACAGAGGTCCCGGGTTCGATTCCGACGCTACCAGATTTTCTGAGAAGTAGTGGGTCTGAAACGGGTCTACTCTACCTCGTGAGGATAGCTGAGGAGCTATTTGAATGGAAAAGCAACGGCTCCGGTCTAGAAAACCGAGATTAGATCTTTCTAAGAGGCCCAACTGAGTATGTCTTCCTTTCTCACCCGAAGACGGAAACAGATCCAGTTTCCAAAACGTCGTCTGCTCTATCACCTAGAATTCTGCAAGATGGAAAAGTGTAAGAGTTATATGTTTCTCTAAGACAACATAATGCCCTAAACTTCCATAAACGGACTGAAATTTTTCAGTTTGAACACAAATAATCTGCGTGTGACTTATACAGGCTGACCTCACTCTCAGATATTGACAGGCGTGTCTGCAGCGTCGCCGAGGGCTATCAGGCCGATACTGCCTGAAGCCGTAGCAGCAGCAGCCGGGACTTCAGCCGAGCGGTCTAGAGTTCCCTTACGCAACAAGTGAAGAGACATATTATTTTGCTAGTGGGGTGGGACTAAGTACTTTGTACTGCAGCCACTTCTGGCCTATTGTACCAGCCCCAGATGATAGGTGAGGGTGATTGTGGAGCAATTGGTGGAATAAAGACTGGCAGGGGAAACCGAAGTACTCGGAGAAAGCCCTCCTCAGCGCCACTTTGTTCACCACAAATCCCACTTGACCAGAACCGGGATCGAAGCCAGGCCGCCGCGGTGGGAAGCCAGTGACTAACCGCTTGAGCTATGGCGCGGCCTATAAGTTAAAATAAGCGGCCTCCGTAGTCTAGGGGTAACGTTCCCACCTCATGACTGAAGGTACGCGGGTTCAAACCCGGCGGAGGTCGTGGAATTTTTAAGGGCGAAAAAATTCAGGGAACAAGTCCTCCGGGAGGGACTTTAAGCCATGGGTCCCGTGTCGTAGATTTACGGCACGTAAAAGAACCTCATGTCTCTAGGAGACCTCTGAGCTAAATTTAGGCAATTTCACGCCCAAGTAGTTTCCAATGCCTCCGGTAGATGGGGGAGCTTAGGTACCACTGCCAGAGGAGGGACGACCTCACTGACAGAAAGGGACTAGCTATTAGATACCACTGCCAGTAGAAGGCCGAAGGCAGAAAGGGAACGATAGCAAGCGCCAGTACCGGTAGGGTATGGAGACAGTAGAAATTCAAAGGGGGACGCACTATAGATCATGGGTAACCCAACCCCTGAATAGTGAATAACTGAATAAGTTAAAATAACTAAAAATCTTGTGTGTGTCAGTACATGAACATCACGACGGCCTTGTTTTTCTACTGCTGGCATGCAGAATATCTCGTGCAGTTAGCAGTAAGCCCGTCTGTATGATACCGCCCGTTCCGGTGAGGGCCGTGGTAATGCCCGCAGGCAAGCCCTTCTGTATTTTACCACAATACAAAATTAAAATTTAATTAAATGCAGAATTAAAACCACAGAATTTCTGACACTGCGCCGTCTATTTATCAGTCTGAATTTTAATTTATTGCTCCCTTATGAGGTCAAATGAAGTGAAATGCTCTGTGTTGTGTTTCAGGCTATCACTGGAGGCCAGTTTGTGTTTAAGGGGCATCTGACCAGAAGAGTGCGGACTTTTAACAGGACGCGACAACTCCTCGGAGCCGGTTATATCTATGGAAATGTGATTTATCACAAAGCTTGGATAAAAGCAAAAATTTCGTGGCCTGTAGTCCGCAAACGAACTATACCGACCGAGCGACCGCCGCTTGTCGGCGAAGTTAATGCCAATTTTTGAGGATAGAGGGTGTCACGTGGACAGCGCAACGAATCCCCACGGCCGTTAATACATGATAGCCAAAAGCATAGTTGTGAATTGCTCAACTGAATGAGCTAAAGAAATTGTTTTGGCTCAGGTAGTAGCTGCGGATCCATGCCGCTAACGCGTCATTAATGATTCCGAATTCCTGCATTCCTTAGGGCGGTCGCACACCAACTGCGTCAAGACAAGCATCAAGACATGGGACAAAAGGCGAAGTCTTGCTTACTTCGTGATTCGTCAGGATGAAGCTGACGTCAGCATCGTGACTCAGACCAGTGTGCGGCAGTTTTCATAAACTCATTCGTTTCGACTGTGCTTCTTTCTTTGTGACATGTCGCCGACATCGTGTCTTGACTGTTACATGTCTTGACGCATGCCGGTGTGCGGCCTACCTTACAGCTCTCAAGAATAAAAGTTTTGTACTTACCTAACTTTTGTCATTTTAATAGTAACTGTTGGAATTCATCAAGTAGCCGCTTTTCCTGACCGAGCCCGCTTCGACTTCCATCGAGAACGAAATAATATTTCTCTTTTAAATCCCTTGATGCTGAATTCTATTGTTAAAATATCCGACAGGGATATATAGATGCTTGTCCGTGATCAGTGAATTGAAAAGGAATCATGGATGCAACCAGCGTACATTACAAACAAACATAGGAACTTCGCAGATATTTTAACAGGAAAATCAAAGTCTAGCGATCGGAACAGAGTACTATTAAAATCCGACAAGCTTACAACAATTTCAGTTACACTGTACAGCTAAAAAATGCTACCTTGATTCTAAAATTACACAGAAAGAAGTCAGATATGTCAAACAACAATATCAGCTTCAATGCCAAAATACGGATTTATATTCATCAAATGAACAGCAACGTAAAGGTAACATTTATGCAGAAGCAGGAGGAAATATTGTTTGAAACTAATATTCTGAATTCTGTCCATCGTCCAAATGCATTTCAGGTATTATGTTTCAGAAATCGATTCTATTCCCGTCTTCGAGTAATCATGGTACTCATTTCGGACACTAGATGGTGCTAGTCTCTTATCACGGACACCAAACTTCTTCAGATGGCAAACAGGTTATACAGAACTATTTCAGTCTGCAGGAGATGACTTCAAGTAAAAATATAATTCGCATTATGAGTGACGGTCTCCTAATGAGTCCGTCTCATAGACCTTATTTTTATACATCATAAAATTGATGTAACAAAGATGCTGCTCGTTCTCGGCAGAGGCACATACTCAAATTTATGCAACAAAAGTATGAGGACAAACCTTTATATGCTGCGCGGCCTACAACATCAATTTACTTCAGTTTTATATGAGAGTATTAACCTTTTTTTACAATACAACATAGCATAACTTCATTAAGAATTCTTAAAAGTAGATATTTTTAACTTTAAACTTAGTCTGTTCATGACACTTCCAGATATCTTTCAATGTTACAAGGCTTACTTACTGATGGTGCTGAGCCCTTCTTGAGGAGCCGCCAATTCTGCAGCTACTCAAGAATTTCCCAGTATTTTATGGAACCCGAAGGTCCATTACCGTGTTCACAAGAGCCCTCCACTGGTCCCTATCATGAGGCAGATCAATCTAATCCATACCATCCCATTCTATTTCTCTAAGATCCATTTTAATATTGTTCACCCACCTACGCCTTGGTCTTCCCCGTGGTCTCTTTTTTCCGGCCTTCCCGAACTATCCTACATGCATTTCTCCCCTCCCCATTCGTGCTACATGCCCTGTCCACCTATCCTCCTTGA
This sequence comes from Cryptotermes secundus, assembly GCF_002891405.2. NCBI lineage: Eukaryota > Metazoa > Arthropoda > Insecta > Blattodea > Kalotermitidae > Cryptotermes > Cryptotermes secundus. The sequence goes on along the minus strand of NW_019724591.1, from coordinate 324,533 downwards.
CTTGAACTACAGGACTTACAATTTTAAAATATTCTAGCTGCATATGACAAGAAAATTCTTTACAATATAACACATAAAATACAATAATACAACATAATATAGCCTACTTTAATGAAGAATTCATAAAAGAATATGTTTCTAACTTCAAACGTAATTTGTTCAGGATACATTAAATCTAATTAAACACTTCTTATTTAATTGATATTATTTACATATAAATATTAAATTTGCGCTCTAATTATAGTATCACGTGATATAAAACGAGCCGTAATATGATTTTATATTTCAAAACATGTTGTTCTCATTTTATTATTTAAACATGTCACCAAATTAAATTAATATAATAGATGTCAGATGAAATAATTCTTCGAATTAGTTCTAAATGTGAGATCCATATTGTGAAATCGTACTTACAGAAATCATACGAGGTAGTTGCAGTCCGGGCGAGAGGCAGGGTGCATGATGTCTCTGACACGATCACGTCACGCAAATCAAAGGAATGCAGATTTCACTTCCAACTTTCACCACACACACTAATAAGGCTTTCACAGAATATGGCAAAATTTGTACTCACTGCATAATGTGTTCCACAGTGCTTCACAGTGCTTCACATATACATTGTTGCACATGTCACTATAATTTCAATTTGCAAAAATCCTTACATATCCCGAAGTAATTGCATGAAAATATGTACGAATGGAAAAAACAGCAAAATAGAAGTCTGAAGAGTGTGGTTCTGTGGGTTGTAACACCGTCAGATTCAGAGCAATCCCGACGTTTCGGGAGGTATATATCACCTCCAATTACAGGTTCGAATAGCCAGCCAAGCCAAGAAACAAGCAAAAGCGGGCGTCAAGCAGAGCTGAACATGGAAGGCGATATATTCCTCCTAAACTTCGGTCCCTTTCCGAACTACATGACCTACCAATCCATAAGACCGTACTAAAACAAAAACAACAAACTCCGTGGCCTGTAGTCAGTAAGCGAACTGTACGGACCGAGCGACCGCCGCTTGTCGGAGAAGTTAGTGCCAAATTTTGCGGATAGAGGGTGTCATGTGGTCAGCGCAACGGATCCCCATGGCCGTTTTTCTCGGTTTTCTAGACCGGAGACGCTATTTCCTTGAAATAGGTCCTCAGTTATCCTCACGAGGCTGAGTGGACCCCGTTTCAGACCCACTACTCAGAAAATCTAGTAGCGCCGGAATTCGAACCCGGGACCTCTGGATCTGTAGGCAGGAACTCTGGCCACTAGACCACAGAGGCGGCCCATAAAACCATACTACTCGAATAATACAAGAATTTGCATCATTTTACGTTGGTTTATTAACATCGTAACAAATCGTAAAAACATAAAAATGAAACTCGAGGAATAGGAGAAATACAAGTACGTAGGAAGAATGGTGAGCATTGACCAGCCTGTGTAAGAATAAGTAACATTTGTCTTGTGCTAGTACAATACCACGACAAGTCAATAAGTGGAGGTAAAACTCCATACATTACGGTAATCTCGGCAGTAGATGTAAATGGGTAACTGGCTTCTGGTCCTGTAGCAGGCGCTTTGTAATTAATAAAACACTAATACAGATTGGAAGAAACAAATCACAACCAGTAAAGAGCGGACAGTTAGGGAACGCTGCTACTGTCACGGGTGTAGTACTTGGGCTTCTGTGTCTTCCTGTCGAATGGGCAAAGACTGAAACGGAATGGGGAAAGTTACTGGAAAATGCGTTTTCTTTGATACTTGGTATCGTCATTGCGTGCTAGGTGCCACTGTTCACACAGCAGATATTTTATAGCTCCGATTATGCTAAAAAATAGTTAACCTACTCGAATATACTAGGAGCAAGGATATCTCAGTCGGTATAGCGACTATCTGCGAGTTGGACGACCGAGAGGTGGGAGTTCGAGTCTCGGTAAGGTCAAGAATTTTCACTTCTCCGTGTCGTCCAGACCGGCTCTGGACCGAGGGTTTTTTCCTCAGGGGTAAAGCGGCCGAGGTGTGAAGCTGACCACTCACCTCCAGCTAGTGCCGAGGTCAAGAAAATGTGGATCTATACATCCACTCCCCAATACGCCTTCATGGAGTAGTGGTTAATTAGATAAGCGCAGAAGCAAATTTACCTTTACTCGACAGTATGATTAAAAATCTTCTTCAGTACGGTACAAGAATATTAACAAACATGATACCCAAAACACGTTTGGGAAAAAGTGTCTTTTTGAGCATCAATTCGATATAATAAAGATAAAGCACAGAGTTGGCTAATGGATCTCATGAAAATTTGGTTAAAGTTCAGATATTTGGGAATGACACTAACGTATTAGTTTTGGGTTCACGAAGGAATTCAGAGCAGATCACAATTTCTGTTTTCCACTCTACATGAAAATGTAAATATTAAAATATTCCCAGCATTTTATGGAACCCGAAGGTTCATTACCGTGTTCACAAGAGCCCTCCACTGGTCTCTATCCTGAGCCACATCTATCCAATCCATACCATCCCATCCTATCTCTCTAAGATCCATTCTAATATTGTCCACCCACCTACGACTTGGTCTTTCCTGTGGTCTCTTTCCTTCTGGCTTTCCCACCAATATCCTATACGCATTTCTCGTCTCTCCCATTCGTGCTACATGACCTGCCCACCTCATCCTCCTTGACTTGATCATTCTAATTATACTTGGAGAAGAGTACAAGTTATGAAGCTCCTCATTATGCAGTTTTCTCCAACCTCCTGTCACTTCATTTCTCTTCAAATATTAAAATATAAAAAACAATATGCCCAATTCTGCTTGTCGTAATGTATGGGTGCAAGACTCAGCCCCTCACACTAAAGGAAGAGCAGAGAGATTGGATGTTTGGAAAGCGGCTTCTCCTAAGGAGAAGGAAGTATCATGAAGACGGAAAAACTTAATGAAACTCCGTGGCCTGTAGTCCGCAAGCGAACTATACCTACCGATCGACCGCTGCTTGTCGGCGAAGTTACTGCCAACTTGGAGAATGGCCGCGCCATAGCTCAAGCGGTTAATCGCTGGCTTCCCACGGCGGCGGCCCGGGTTCGATCCCGGGTCTGGTCAAGCGGGATTTGCGGTGGACAAAGTGGCGCTGGGGCCGGGTTTCTCCGAGTACTTCGGTCTCCCCTGACAATCTTCATTCCACCAAATTCTCCATCATCATAATCACCCGGGGCAGGTACAATAGGCCAATCAGTGGCCGCCGTGGCGAGTGGACGCAGCTGGACTCCACTCCCCACTAGTACCAACTTTTGCGGATATACGAGTATAATATATACTACTTTCCAGATTTTATCAGGGTCATCATATCAAAGAAGATTAGATGACAGGGGCATGTAGCAAGCATGGGAGGGGAAAGAACTCCACGGCAAGTTTCGATAGGAAAACCTGAAGGAAATAGACCATTTGGAAGACCTAGAAGTAAATAGGAGAATTATATTAAAATTGAGCTTAAAGAACTGGGATACCAGGGTGTAGATTTGATTCATCCGGCAGAAGACAGGGGCCGTTAGCGACCTCTTGAAGACACGGTAATGAACTTTGGGGTTCCATAAAATGCCAGGTATTTTTGACAATCAAAATAAATGATTATAACTCAGGGGCTTCAAACAAATATGCGTCGTTCATTACGTACAATTACTAGATGTTTTCTATTATGCATTAAGTTTTTGTTAGCATTATACTAAATTAATTTATCTATCTATGTCTCTACGGTCCTTTGTTGGACCTCAGCTGTTTTCTCCTGTTTCTTATGTAGGACTCCTTGGACGGGGGATCAGCCCGTCGGAAGAATAAACGCACACACAGGCATCCATGCCTTGAGTGGGATTCGAACCCACGGTCCCAGCGTTCGAGCAAGCGAAGACAGTTCATGTCTTAGACAGCGCGGCCACTGCAATCGGCATACTAAATTAATACAATTTGAAAATCATATAAACCAATCAAATTATGCCTCCGAAACATGTATGTAGTTAATGCCGCTGGAACGGAATTTTATAAATATTTGCGTGTAATATTGTTGGATTATGTCCTCAGTTTCATGCATTAGGTAAAAACAATAACAAGGGAAATTTTCGTTGAGACATATTAGGAAAAAAAGGGAGTTTTGAAATTGGAATTCGATTAAGAAAATAGCTATCCGTATTCAGGCTGCAACTATGATTACAATATTGTAGAGCTATTCTGCTATATCTTGAACCGTTCTCCGAAACGTCCATGCAACAATAAACATATAGTTAAAGCCAGAAGATTGCACTAGGTAAGGTAGAATGGTCTCTTATTCCAGCATATAAAACCTAATTTCAGCGCGAGTCTAAATTGGTTAGACGGGTACCGGAGATAAGTCAGCCGGAGTTAAAGATTAATTTCGATTCAAGAATATGTGGATATTTACCTCCACTCTCCCATGCGCATTCGTGGCGTGTTGCACTAACACAGGGACATCTTAAATTTCAATATTGCCGTACCTTTCTTACACATAAGAGTTGTAAATCACACTCTAATTCGCCTGCGTATATACGTGGTCAAAACACAGTAAACGTATGCTTATGAATATCTGGAGTTTTCTGTTTCAAATACGTTGTGTGTCATTCTTAAGTCCTCAATAACCCGGTGTACACAAATGCATGAACTGTGCAGTAAGGACGTTGTAATACTTTCTGTACATTTCACTGCAATTGCTGTGATCTGTTCTTTGGTTAGTAGCATAACCAGTACATAACCATGTACTTCGAAAACCTTCGGAGTAACGTTAATCAGTTTAATTACAATAATAAATCATCACAAGGCAAATAGAAGTGTAACTTAAGATAATCAACCACGATTTTATACACAAAAAAGACAGGAAAACGTGTACATTCCCTAACCAATAAACCCACTCCGAATGGCGGACTAATAGTAACATTCACAGATTACACATAATAACAAACTCTACTAGTAGAAACCAAGTTATACACATGTTAGCGAAGCTGCTACACCCTGTTGGCAGCCTTAAAACTAACTGTAAACAAGCGAAGGTCTCTTGAGCTTATTTACGATCATCTACTCATCTGAAGTTACACAGTCTTTTTAAGTTACTGAATGCGGAGGTCGTGCCATAGGTCAGGATGATGGTTGCCGGCTACCCACCGCGGCGGCCCGGTCACATCATGTGGTGGACAAAGTAGCAATGAGGAAGGTTTTCTTCGAGTACTTCGATTTCCCCTGTTCATTCTCATTCCACCGACTGCTCCACACTCACAACCATCTCTCGTCCGAGGCTGGTACAATTGGCCAACTGGTGACCGACGTACCTAGCGGACTTTTTTTTTTAATTCGCTTAGTAGGGGGTGGAGTCCAACTGGGTCCACTCGGCACGGCGGCCACTGATTGGCCTATTGTACCTGCCCCGGGTGATTATGATGATGGAGAATTTGGTGGAATGAAGATTGGCAGGGGAAACCGAGGTAGTCGGAGAAAACCCGCCCCAGTGCCACTTTGTCCACCACAAATCTCACTTGACCAGACGCGGGATCGAACCCGGGCCGCCGCGGTGGGAAGCCAGAGACTAACCGCTTGAGCTATGGCGCGGCCCTGGTAGGATGTTTAGTACAGTACATGATGAAGCCTGTGGTCTACATATCTCACCCATATCGTTAATATAGTAAACTGAAGAAGATTACGATGAATTAAGCATGTACTTTGGAATCTGGTGATAAAAAATGTATGAAGATTAGATATTGGTGGGAAACCTATTGGAAACGGAAGGTGATAATATTAAAATGGATCTGAGGGACATTAGATTTCCACCATGGACATCGCCAAGACATTTCGTAGGGGGAGGGGACGGTTTCCAGAGGACGGAAGTTGGTGGAAGTCGGAAAATTCTCCTACAAACTTATGTTTAAGCCGTTTTAGGGTATTTTCATTGATTGCCACAGAGTATTCAGGATGTGAACATTTTCTTAATTTTTTTTATTATTCGCTAGTGTAGAAATCATTGAGCACGAAGGGCGGAGAAGAGCAATGCATATAAGATATTGGTGGGAAAGCCAGAAGGACCGCTGGGAAGACCAAGGCGTAGGTGGGTGGACAATATTAAAATGGATCTCAGAGAGATTGGATGGGGTGGTATGGATTGGAATGATCTGGCTGAGGACAGGGACCGCTGGTGGGCTCTTCTGAACACGGTAATAAACCTTCGGGTTCCATAAAATGCTGGGAAATTCTTGAGTAGCTGCATAATTGGCGGCTCCTCAAGAAGGGCTCAGCTCCATGAGTAAGTAAGTAACAATCATTGAGAATTCAGGGGGAAGTCCCGTTATTTTCTAACTTTTTATACCTTAGCTTCGGCTGTTTCCTAATGTATTCATTACCAGTCCTACATGTTGCGGAGGAATGCCATGAGGCCGACATTTAACACGGTCTCCCACAAATAACTCGCAGAAATATTAAACTATGAAATTCTGGAAGTCTCATGTATACTAAACTCCACATATCCACACAAAAGTATTATCAATACTCACAGAATAGGCACAAGATACTGAAACGAAAGACTGCTCGCTAGTTCGTGACATACTACAAACTTATGGAAATCGCGCAACTCAGAACTTGCATCTCGCTGTCACCTTACTACTTCTACCTTATCATATATCGGGGGCGCGCGGTAGCGTAGTTGGTTCAGGGGCTATGCTACAACCCGAAAGGTCGGGAGTTCAAGTCCCGATGAGGTCAATTGACCTAATCCTTCCAGCCGCATTATGGCCCTGGGGTTCACTCAGCCTCTAACAGAAATGAGTACCAGGAATTAATTAAATAATTTTCCTGGGGGGTAAAGCGCGGCCGGCGCGTAAGGCTGACAACCTTAACGCCATCTTTGAACCGACTGAAAATGTGGGAGCCTCAACGGCTCACAACCCTATGGGCCTTCACGGACTGCTACTGGGATAGGTTTACTTTTTTACTTTTTTACCTTATCACATATACTCGTATATATGCTTGACAAAGCACCGCGATTGTGAAGAGGCTCGATCACTACAGTGGGATGGATTTACACGTTTTGAGTCACTCTCCCGGATACGAAAATACGGTTTTTTGGTACGCTTTCTGTCAGTCTGTGTGTGTGTGTGTGTGTGTGTAAGTAAAGACGTGCGCCTCGCTTGAGACGCTGGCTGGATTTTATTCATATTCAATATTCTAATCTGTCTCCATCGTGAATTGGTGAACGGTGGATCGGAATATTCAAGCGCCAAAAATAGGAACCAATGAGATAGGCCCCCCGAAAAAAATAATTTTCTCGAAAACGGCTCAAAATATTTTCATTAAATTTCAGCAATCTATGGAGACCATCTCTCTAAATAAAACTGTATAGGTGCCATCATCAGGAAAATAACGACACGCGCATTAAGGCTCCAAACACAATACGTCGACTTTTTCGAAACCGGTTTTGTCGGCCGGACGGATTTCGTTATTGTTCGGTATTCAGAAACCAACAATGGTGAATTATTGAAGTAATCACAAGAGCAGATCATTTCTGGGTTTCCAAGCAGTCCGTGATAAATACATTAGATCTACACATATTTAACATGCAGTATCTTCCAAAGTTAGAAATTTAATAAGACGAAACGTCAGAATATTTCGGAGGAGAGTTGTTACGTGTAGTTTAACCCAGATAAAATAAAACATTGGGGAACCTTGGTTTCCAGGATTAACGTTGAAAACGTTGGTTGATTTCATCTAATTCGAAAGTATCTTCAGGCACGTTATCTACATTTAAAAATGTTTGATCGATCTCATTGTTATAGAGTTTGTACAGGGGGGCTGTATCAAACGCTCCAACCATCGTTTGCTAGGCAACGGCTTGTTAAAACTCATTCTCATGTCAACAAAGATTCAGCAAATGTTTTTGTGGATACAAGGAATCTTCGGATGACCCGGCGTTTCCGCTTAAACGGATACAGGAGACCAAAAGGCGAACTGTTCGGTGTGGTAGCTTATATTAGATCCTCCCAAACATATAAAAGAGAGTTCATTCGTGAATTCAATTCATTCATTCGTAATAGAATTCAGAAATTGAATATTCATCTGTGAAGTGTTAACCAGGTAAGATTCGTTACCAAGCAACAACTAGCAAGCAAATATTGAAGACTTTTTGTGTGTTATAGTTACAGTAATCTTTAGAGTGTTACAAATCAGTAGATAAGTTTTTACGCGTTTAATCAATACAGAGAACCCGTTTATTACTTCTCGCGTTACCAACATACTTAGGCTTCATTCCAGCGGACACCTTATCAGTGTGTGACGTCATACACTGCTAGCTTGCCTGTAATACTGCGTCATACACTAAACAGTGGAACTGAATTAGCCGTATATCTCGAAATCATTAACGTATTTCACTCGTAATATGTCCAGATTCTCCTACGTGCTTCGCTGTCCACATTTCCATGGTAACGAGGTCAAATCCAGAACTTTGGTTACTTAGCGGCTAAGGTACAAATAATTACAAATTGTTACATATTCTGTTACTAAAGGTTTCATTCCATTTGCACCCTAGTATAACGTTCTTAACGTTAAAAAAAAATTGCAAACTCATTCGACAGAGAAAAATCGTTAAGAAGAACTGATAAGCTGTCATCCAGCTGCGGTTAAAGAGCTTAATGCATCTGATAAAACGATAAGAGGGAATTATCACTCGTGTGTTTGGTGATTTTAATCCACTTATATGTTCATATAAGCAGATATTTTAAGAACAAGCATTCCCAAGCAAGTTACAGCCTAAAAACAGTCACCGATTTACGGCCGAAATGTGTTTCTAGAAACAGTGACGTTATTTTATGTTGAAATGACGTAAAAAGAGAANTGAGTACCAGGAATCTTCCTGGGGGGGGGTTAAGGCTGACAACCTTACCGCCATGTAAGACCCGATTGTCTAGAAAATATGGGAGCCTCGACGTCTCACAACCCTACGGGCCTCCACAATCTGATACAGGGATAGCTTCACTTTTTTTACCCTTCTTGGGGTTCAGTTTCGCGTAGTCATAGCTTAATTATATTGTCTGCCTAAAACATATGTGAAGCTACGTCATATCGTGACTACGCAACCTTATGAAAGGAAATCTCCGTGTGTTCAATGAGATCTACAACATGGCGATTTTGGTTCCCATAAAAAAATAACTCCGCGCCCTGTAGTCCGCAAGCGAACTTTACCGACCGAGTGACCGCCAATTGTCAGCGAGGTTAGTGCCAACTTTTGCGGATAGAGGGTGTCACGTGGTCAGCGCAACGAATACCCACGGCCGTTAATCTTGGTTTTCTAGACCGGAGCCGCTGTTTCCTTGAAATAGCTCCCCAATTATCCTCACGAGGCTGAGTGGATCCCGTTAGAGACCCACTACTTCTCAGAAAATCTGATAGAGCTGGAAATCTAACACGGGACCTCTGGATCTGTAACCAGGAACTCTGACCACTAGACCACAGAGAAGGTCTTCTGTTTCCATCGTGTATTGAAAATAGAATCTACTGACTTTCTGATGATAGTCGAAATGTTTGCGTCACTGTCTGATGATGATCTCTCTCAAAGACACAGTTATAACACCACATGGTCAAATATAGAGAAAGTATCAAACACAGGTTTCAACAAGATCTTGCAAATAAGCATTTTTATTAAAATGACGACAGGAAGCTGACTACTGCTGGCAGACACACCTACGGGCAGTATCAGTACCACTTGCGACCATAGCGAACAGCGCCCTTTAATCGTAATATGTTGCCAAAATCTCACGCAGCATCTTTAAGAGTTTACTGAATAGATTAACCACGTTAGAGAGAATCAATATATATAGACAGTAGTGCGACTACTCGCGCTATTGAGTTGTAATTTATTATCAAAGAAGAACTAATTTGTTTTGTTTAAAATTATAGTGTACCCTGTAAAACCGTTGCTGTGTAACGGTCGCGAAACAACGCCCGTTACTAGGGCAGCAGATTCTTATTAAGCGTGGTTACACAATCCGTTTCTGATAATCAGCTCAGCAAACACTTTCCCTCGTCAACGGACACGAATGCAAACATAGGAGAACGGTGTTCGGTTGGGAAAAAAATACTGGTCGTGAGTCTCAAGAGGCTTGTCGCCAAGACGAACTGATTGGTGGTAAACCGCCAGTCGTAAATTAACTGTGACTCTGAATGAGTTAGTTGAGTTGTGCATGGGAAGCTGTGAATATAGGATCTGAAAGCGTTAAGCTGAAGAAACTTCATTCTCAGAAGTCGTTGCCAGGGAACGGCTGGTGAAGATACAGCAGGCTGGAAAAGGCTTAGCAGATGCTGTGATGATTTGTGAATTTTGGAGATTAGCGATGGCCTGTACTTGCTTGTAGTTCCGAGTTGTGTGTAGAAGTGGTCAATAAATAGAGTCACAAATTCGAACCCCATCTACAGTCACCCCTATATCATGATAGTATTAATTTTGCAACATGCTGCAATGTTAGATGCAGACAAGGGTAAAAGTTTCATCCCTTTCCTTTATCAAGCCAATTTGTTCCTCTTTCTCAAGAAGGAAATTATTACCCTACAAGAAGATTCTAAAGGGTTCTGACAATGATATATGCTTGTAACACTGAAGATTACTATGTTCTTGGACTTTGTCCTTTGTCATGTATTCTAAGGGTCTAGCGGTTGAGGTCAGTTCTTTCTACTGGACCCAACTGAGTAGATGTCTCTCTCCTTCCTTCACATGACGCTGGAAACAGATTCAGTTTCTGAAATGTTGCGGTCTTTTTTGTTTTTTAGAATATTAGACAATGACAAAGTCCGAAATCCTAATAATCCTGAGTATTTCCATGCAGACTCATCATATTCCGAATAAATTCTTGGTTCTATATTAGAGGAGTGACCTTGGTGCCACCCTATTGGAATGGGCGGTAAAAATTCTGAGTCTGTCAATCTCAGATAAAAGAAACAATGGGATGGTGGGAAGAGGCAGGATCGATATTCACTCAAGTTCTCTCTCTCTCTCTCTCTCTCTGACTCTTACATAAGAAAGAGTTAACAGTAAATTCTAATTTTGTGTGGATCTGTTACATGATTAGAGACAATGGATACCTCTATTGCTATAAGGATGGATTGATTACATGTTAGGAATGAGATAAGTTAAGGTGAACCTGTCTGTGCTTAATCAATTAAGCAATCAAGCACTATGTCAAGATGATGTATGGGAGAGTGGAGATATAGCTCCAGCATTCTTGATCTCAGCACTAGATGGAGAGGAGTGATCAGCTTCAGGTCCTGGTCGCTTTACCCCCGAGGGAAAGAGTCCTGATAGGTGGCTGGGAATCTTCCAGAGCAAGTTCAGAGACGTTCTACAACAGTGGTTCTCAACTTTTGCCAGACCGTGGCCCAGTGAATTCTTTTTTCTATAAGACAAGGGCCTGGCAGTTGAGAAACACTGCTATAGAACAAAGAAAAAATTTTGCCCCTGCCGGTAACTGAAACCCAGCAGTCCAGCAAGTAGTACATTATTATACCGATTAAGCTACTTCAGCTCACTGTTAGAAATGAGCAGGAAGGGGCCATAATATGCATCACCTAGACAAATGTTTGATTCCTACTGCCGACACCAGCATTCAGTTTTAGGGTAGTCCATGTGGGATTTACTCCTGTGTAACCATGGGTTACACAGGAGATGATGAGTAAAATGGAGGAGCGAAGAAAATGGAAGAATGTCAACAATGAAGAAGGCAGGAGGAAATACAGGAGACTGAGGAATGAATTGAAAAGAGCCACGGACAGGGCCAAAAAGGAATATCTTGAGAAGATATGTAATGAGATTATGGAATTTCAAAGAACAGGCCGTTATGATTTGATGTACATGAAGACAAAAGAACTAGGATGGAAAGAGAATCATGGGATTCAAAATGTTGGCATCGAAGACTCCCAGGGGAATAGAATAGTAGATCAGAGGCAAGTGCTGAAAATTTGGGAAAATTATATTTCAGAACTATATGATCGACCTAATCGGCCAGAAACCTTAGAAGTTGAACCGGAAGAAGAAGTAGATACAGACGAGAAAGGACCATATATTTTACAAAGTGAGGTGGAAAAAGCTATCAAGGAAATGAGGAAGGGAAAGGCTACAGGAGATGATGATGTACCTGGAGATGTGCTCAAGTTACTGGGAGAAGGTGGTTTGAAAACACTGACAAAACTAATGAACACCATATATGAAAGTGGAGAGTGGCCCAAGGACTTTACAGAAGTTACAATGATTGCCTTAAAGAAAAAGACAAAAGCTACAAAATGCAGCGACCATCGCACAATAAGTCTTATTGCACATACAGCAAAGATAATAGCAAAGATACTTAAAAGAAGAATTGAAAGGAAAATAGAGGATGTACTTGGAGAAGATCAGTTTGGATTTAGAAGAGGAAAAGGAACCAGGGATGCAATTGGGATGATGAGAATTATAGCGGAACGAACTTTGGAGATAGATGAAGAACTGTGTGTTTGCTTCATAGACTGGCAGAAGGCATTTGACCGGGTAAACTGGACCAAATTAATGCAGATCCTGAAAGAAACAGGTATCGATTGGCATGAAAGAAGATTGATTAGCAAATTGTACATGGATCAGAAAGTTAGAGTACGACTGGACAGGGGGGAGACAGGAAGTGTGCAGATTGGAAGAGGAGTTCGACAAGGATGCTGTTTATCACCAATTCTGTTCAACTTGTACAGCGAATGCCTTACCAAGGAAGCTCTGGATGGGCTCGGTGACTTCAAAGTAGGAGGGCAAATTATTCAAACTGTGAAATATGCAGATGACCTTGTGTTAATGGCTAAGGAAGAAACTGTGCTACAGGGCATGATTGATAGACTAATTGAAATTGGAAGGTGCTATGGCATGGAAATGAATGTGGAGAAAACAAAAGTAATGAAAATTTCGAGACAACCAACCCCAGTCACAATAAAGATAGACCAAAAACAAGTGGAGAATGTGAAATGTTTTAAATATTTGGGTAGCTTGTTAACAGATGATGGAAGGTGTACTTGTGAAATTAAATCCAGGATTGCCATGGCAAAAGCTGCATTTAGCAAGAAGAAGAATCTTTTTACCAGCAAATTGGACTTAAATTTGAGGAAGAAACTAGTGAAATGCTACATTTGGAGCATAGCTCTGTATGGGGCTGAAACATGGACACTTAGGGCAGTAGATCAGAAACATCTGGAAAGTTTCGAAATGTGGTGTTGGAGAAGAATGGAGAAGATCAGTTGGACCGATTATGTGAGAAATGAAGAAGTGTTAATTAGAGTCAGTGAGCAGAGGAATATCCTACATGAAATAAGAAAACGGAAGGCTAATTGGATTGGTCATGTTTTACGCAGAAACTGCCTTCTAAAAGAAGCTATCGAAGGAAAGATAGATGGGCGGATAGAAGTGACAAGAAGACGAGGAAGAAGACGTAAGAAGATGCTGGATGACCTTGGGGACAGAAGAGGATACTGTCATTTGAAGGAGAAAGCTCTAGATCGCATTAAGTGGAGGAATTGTTTTGAAAGAGACTGTGGACCTGTCGTCTTGACAGATTACTGATGATGATGATGTGGGATGCATGGTGGCAACCTAGCACTAAGAGCTGTTTCTTCTGGGATATAACTCCGTGCAGTCTGGTGAAAGTCAACCGACGTTTCACAGGAATGTGTGGCCTCCATCTTCAGTGACGAAGAATAAGCCAAGAAAGAAACCAACATGAAAGCGGGTGGCAAGCAGTGTCTGTTGCATTACTCAATGAGACATTGCATAAAGCACAATGGTCCCCCCAGAACACACATAAATCACCATACAGACAGCCCACCACACAAGACATTTATACGTTGACGAGCGGTAAATAAATAGGAAGAGCCACCAGAGTTCATGCAACCAAACAGCAAGATTTTAAATTAATTGAAGCAGATACTGTTTGCTTTTTAACACAACTTGTTTTAAACATACCAACATTTTAAATCCATTTAAGACAACATATACATTGCATATTTGTAAAGTATTTCATTGGTCGCCTTCTGATGATGGACAATATTGACTGTTATGCCGTCTGTTATTCCGTGGTGACAGGGGGGCGTAGAGGTATCCCCGCTGTCACCTTCTGTACTGCAGTCACAGGGGTAGGGCTAAGGAAACGACTGAATTACTGCCTCTATCGTTGCTTCATTGGCTAGGGGCACACTGTTCACCGGGCTTGGCAGGAGGGCGCAGGTGCGAAATGTGGTAAGGGAGGAAATCACAACAACAGAAACCCACATCCTCACCCTATGCTACTCTATATTAGTATAAACAAGCAATATACAGTTACATACATTTTAGTAATATCACAAAGAGCCGACTGGTGTCGGGTTACCATTACACTTTCTTAGACGATTCTTGGACCTCATCTTTCTCTCTCTTTTCACCCAGTTGCGGGTCGCTAGTCTCCTCTTTCTCCTGTTCTACTCAACCACTGTATATATATATCTTTACACATCCCTGCATCTAGACACACCCTCTGCAGTCTCTACATTACACCTGTCTACCTCTGCATCACTCCACTGGATCACTCTTACGCCCTGTACACTTGTTGTAATGTTCCTAACTCATGTCCCATTGGAGGAGTTACACTTTAATAATATCACAATTATTAAGCATGGTGATAAGAGTAGTTCCACTTACTTGTTGAATCTGCAGATGGATGGCGTTGCCCGGTGTCTAGTCAGTGCCCATTCTGGCATGGCCTTCGGCCACAAACGGGCCAAAATTACTGTTTGAATAATCCCCTTACTAATTTGGTCTCTGGGTTATATGCCGTTATTCATGCTAACTCATTACTTTCCCGCGGGGTGTAAGTCCGCCTCCAATGACGTCTAGTCCCAAGTGGCTCGCTTTAGTTTGCTGGGATCCTTAGGGTGGACACACCCCTTCTACTGCTAGCCCACTTGGCTAAGCCTTTTTACCTCCGAAACGTCCCCCCATCACTCAAACGTAGATTCTGTAGAGTTAGCAGTTCGGTATTCATTCAACGTCATTCTGCTGACAAGACATCGACGCGTCAAAGGCTAACGGCCGTCTAACTCCATATGCAGAAATTCCGTGAAGTTTCTTAACCCTTCTTACATCCTCTTTCGTATGTCTTACAAGTATTTCCCAACTGATTCTATTCTAACCAACATTTTCCCCTAAAATACAAAAAAGTTAAATACTCTTTTAACATATTACCGGGAGTCGGCCTTCACGGCACAACATTGACTGAAACATGTAAAGGTTTTATTCATATTAAAAAATGTTGCAATTTATGGATTTTTTATCCATTTTGTTTCTGCCTATGTGAAAACAAACTGCATCTCCATTACAATAAATAATCATACATTGTTCTGAGAATTATATAAACACCATAAATATATTGTGAGTAAAATTAAGAAATTTTAATGTTATATATGTGGTATATATAGTAATAATAGTGCTTTAAAGGTTTCAATCACAAAGAGCACTGTACTCATTATATATAATTTTATTGAAATCCAGCAAGAGAATTAAGGATATGTAAACTCATTCAGGCTCTTAAAAATGCTCTAAACTACAGTAAAATTAAAATCAAGCAATATTTTCTGTAAATGTAACCTGCCAAGTTTGGTTGAAATAGGTCAAGTAGTTTGAGTTCTGTTCCATGCACACAGATACTAACAGTGTAAATAATTTGTCATTTATTTTATTTACTATTTTCAAATCATACCTAAAAAGTGACTACATTTCTTATCTGTCACAGTGTGTGTGTGTGCAGCAGACATAATCTCTTAAATGCTTACATATGTATAAAACAATTTAAATAAAACTGCCAGACATTTCACAGGTTTAAAACTGTTGGTTCTACATGACATTATGAAACTCAGAACAGTCATATCAAAATCTGAGCCAGTCCCCTATTTTCAGTATAGAGGTTAAATGAATCTCCAAGAAGTCCTCTTTAACTACAGATAATCGTTGAGCCTACAAAATAAGGTACAAACATGATATAAAAAACTCCTCTGTTGATAACACTTTAAGAAGTGGGTCAAGTGGCTTCCAATGAGACTTCACTGGGGAATCCAACATGATGCAATTATGGGGTCATAACTTTTCAGAGCTTCATAATCTCTCTTCTGGAATTATTAACAAATTAACACCTTTCTACCTCCTTATATATGTAATATCGGAAAGCACTGGATGGTGAAAAATACCCATTTCAACACTCTAATGGATTCACACATTATCAGCTCCCTTGAATATGAAAAAGTGGTTTCTAGGGATGCAGTTTCTTTATATTCATGAGTGATTAGTTGGATGCACTTCATTCACATTCAATATTTAAGAGTTTGTCCACCAGGCGCCTATACCCAATGAAAATCCACATACTAACTAAATAAATAGGGGCCCTAGAGATGGGCCCCAAAACAATAAAATTGTAATTCTCCAGAAAACGTTTAAAAAGATTTTGATTAAATGTCAGTAATTTATGAAGAACATCTCACAAAACTAAAACATAGTTTCCAATGCCTCTGGTAGATGGAGGAAATATCAGGTACCGACGGCCGACCTCGTTGGATGAACGGGGCTGATAGCACACCCCAGTACCGGTAGGGTATGGCGACAGTAGAAATTAAAGGGGGAAGCACAATGGACCAATAACTGGTCTAAGTGCATGGGGAAACCCACTCCCTCTAATAATAATAATAACAATAATAATAATAATAATAAATTAAAACATCAGAAATGTTAAAAAGTAAAGTTTTCCTTGTGCTTAACTAATTAAGCACTACACCAAGAAGGCGTATGGTGGAGTGGATATATAGATCCACATTTTCTTGACCTCGGCACTAGCTGGAGGTGAGTGGTCAGCTTCACACCCCTGCCACTTTACTCCCAGGGAAAGAACCCCCCGGTACCAATTGGATAGGAGGCTGGGTGGGCCCCAGAGCCAGTCTGAACAAGATGGAGAAGAGAAAATTCTGAACCTAACGGGACACGAACTCTGACCCCTCAGTCGTCGAGCCCATAGGCAGTTGCTATGCTGCCTGGGCTACCCCAGTTCACACATCAAAGATGATACCTTCAGGAAAACAATGGTACACCTACTAGAGGCTCAAGTGGGTATATGAGCAAGTATACATAATAACCGCAGTTATTCTGTTATAAAAATCCTATGTGCAGCTAGACCACCTGTGTTGCAGGAAAGACATTAATGAGGCAACCAAATAGAAGGTATTGATACATCTCTGAAAGTGCTTCATCATCATCAGATAATGTCACAGAACTTTACGATATCATTATAAAGTTACTAGATTCCATTTTCAACATACAGTGGGCAATATACCAGAAATCACATTGAACACACTGGACTTTTGGCAAAGGTTGCCTGCTTAAGGTATGATGTACTTTTAAAAACAATGATATTACGGGAGGGCTTTTGTGAACATGGTACTGAACATTCTGGCTTCATCAATTGTTGGAAAATTCTGGAGTAGTTGAGCAACTGGTGGCTTTTGAAGAAGTACTCAGTTAAATGGAATTACTTAGTCTGTTTAGTAGGTGGTTAATTGGTTAGCTGGATAGTTAAATAGTCAGCAAGGATGTCATGCATCAAGTAACCTGACAACATTCAGGCAGACCTTCCAACTGACAAATGTGAATTGATTTTAGAAAAATAATGTTTCTGTACAAATCTACCAGTGTAGCCTGATTGTTGAAAAAAAAAACCCCTGTGGCCTCTAGTCTGCAAGCGAACTATACCGACCGAGCGACCGCCGTTTCTCGGCGAAGTTAGTACCAACTTTAGCAGATAGAGAGTGTCACGTGGTCAGCGCAACGGATCCCCACGGCCTTTAATCTCGATTTTCTAGACCGGAGGAAGTGTACATACTCATAATATTTTATAACATCTGATCAAACACGCATACTAATTATAATTTGTAGGATTTGAGGCTCTCAGAGCAAGGGCTATAAAGAGTTGTTTCTGGGATATAATGAAGTGTACCGGACTACACACTGTTATATCCCACAATATAAAACAATTCATTTTTCTTTCTGCTGGAGAAAACACATTTCCTGTAATAAAATTACATCCTCGACCTGAAGGAATAAATTATGTCAAATAGGGGAGTGGAGGTATAGTTCCATCATTCTTGATTTTGACACTAGATAGAGGTGAGTGGCCGATATCCGTTGGAGAGAACATTGTGTGGGCTATAGAGGTGGTCCAGACATTACAGAGATGAGAAAAATCTTACCCCTCCCAGGAATAAAACCTCAGCCACCCAGCCTGTAGCATATATCACTATATCAACTGAGCTATCCCAGCTCAATCCTGATTTCTAAATTGCTTGTATCAAAATGAAAAACCAAGTCTGAAGTTGTGGTCTCCATTTTCTTTTCTATGCTAAAATGCAATTACCTCCTCCACTCCCTTGTCCATCGTACACCCTAACCTCCTGCATCCTTACTATATCAAAACTGGATTCCATTATGTCCCCAACAAATGACACCAAAATACTGCATAATAATGATGTAGGTACTAACAATGTCTCAGATACGGACATCCAAAGTATCAGGTCTTAATAAAGTTTTCTGAATAAATAACATTTTAAGATAAAGCCTTATTAGTCCTACATCCAACCCCATACCAGGGAACCATCTCTTGTTAGAACAACTTACAGATCATCTTCTCCATCTGTAACTCAAGCATGCACCATTTTGTGGTGACAAGGCTCCCACTTAGGAACTACCAACAATGAAGCCAGAATAACTCAGTCAGTATAAGGACAGACTGCAGGCTCAATGGCAGAGCACTCACATTTTGGTTCCCATCAGAGGAAACAGATTTTTCTCTTCTGCACAGCATTCAAGCTGCAAAGGGTGCCAAAGGGTCTTCACTAAGAGTAAAATATTGGGATATGAAGATAGTGCCAAAGCTAAGAATACATGGCATTAACCTCCACTCCCTCTTATGTGTTCTTAGCATAACGCTTGATTAAGTAAGCATAGGGATAATTTTTCTTTACTGTGATGATGATGATGATGATGATGAAGAAGAAGAAGGAAGGGAATAACTTCATGAAGCTTCGAAATTCATCAATATGAAGTGAGGCTGTGAACCATGTTTAACTTCTGTGATAAGGGAACCGTCTGCTACAGACATGACATGCATGGAGGTAGCAACTGATTCAGATTAAATCGGTGTAAAAAAAGGTTGGCCAAAGTTTACAGAAGACTCTACTTCATGCTGATAAAACTGAAACCAATGAAATGTTATGCTGAGGCACAAATTTATCTGATATCTTTGTCCTTAAATTAACAGATAAGAGATAGGTACAAATCTCGATGTTTATATATTCAACCCTCAATAACTGCTCCATCTGTTATTGAGTGGTTGTGGTACACAGTGTTACTTCTATACAGTTATTCTCTCTCTGTCGACATCAGGTAAGTGTAACAATGAAATAAACAAGAAAAATTTATTGCTTATAGCCTCACAAGATCATATGAGAGTGGATTTAAGAAGATTTTAAGCTAATTTTAAATTTTTGTTAAGTAATTTTGAAGTGCTTCGATTTTTGCTAGACAGGAATATTCCAGTATTCAGATGTGACAAAGTCATGAACAGAAGTTTTTCAAACCCTTCTGAAAAATATGTGAATAACCTTAAAATGAAAAAAATCGCTCTCACTTTTAACTTTACAGTACTTGACTCATGTTTACTGACACCATTTTATGCCTTTTTTGTCCTTATATACAGAGGTTAACAGGAGTATATAGAAAACTGCATAATAAGTTTCCCACACATCAGCTGTAAGTCTAGACTGTTGATGTGAATCTACTGGAACATAACATAGAAACCCTAAAGAAAAACACAGAATACTTTAATTGGCACTCGCAAGCAGATTGGTCTAGAAGTAAATGCAGAGAAAAATAAGTATATACTGGTCGCGCCATAGCTCAAGCGGTTGGTCACTGGCTTCCCACCTTGGTGACCCAGGTTTGGTCAAGGGGGATTTGTAGTGGACAAAGTGGCGCTGGGGCAGGTTTTCTCTGAGTACTTCGGATTCCCCTGCCAACCTTCATTCCACCAAATTCTCCATCATCATAATCACCCGGGGCAGGCTACAATAAGCCAATCAGTGGCCGCCGTGCCGAGTGGACGCAGTTGGACTCCAGCATCCCACTATGAGAATTAAAAAATATATGTGTTTCTGTCTCATCACGGATAATCAGGGTAAAACTATAATATGAAGACAGTTAACAGATCCTTTGAAAATGTGGCACATTTCAAACATAAAAATTGAAAATTTTGTTCAGGAGGAAATTATGAAAGTGATTTAAGGTAATGCTTGCTATCATTCAGTCCAGAATCTTTCATTTCCTCAACTACTGTTTAAAACTTCCAAATTAGAATACACAAAACTATAATTTTGCCTGTGGTTCTGTATGGGTGTGAAACTTGGTTTCTGGCATTAAGGAAGGAACATAGACTGAGGGTTCAGAAAAGGGTACTGAGAGAACATTTGGACCAAAGATGAATGAAGTGACTGGAGAACATTGCATAGTGAGGAGCTTCATAACTTGTACTCTTCTCCAAGTATAATTAGAATGATCAAGCCAAAGGAGAGGAGGTGGACAAGGAAGAAGTGGAAGCTGTGTAGGATACTGGTGAGAAAGCCAGAAAGAAATTTCTATACAGTGTTACTACGTATCATAGGTTTTGGAGTTCTCACTTGGATGATATGCTGTGTAGTCCATCGAAAGTCAAGTGACATCTCAGAGGAACATGCCACCTCCATCTTCAGTGTAGAAGAAAAGCCAAGCAAAGAAACAAGCATGAAGCTGCTTGCTACTGCTGCTTCATGCCTGTTTCTTATTGCTTCAGACCTGAAGATGGAGGCAATATGTTCATATGAAACGATGGTTGACTTTCAACAGACTACACAGTGCTATATCCCAAAAGTTGTAACTCTTTAAGAATGAATTATTTAATAAGACAATTTTGATAAACGTGAAATGGTTCTGAGTTTTCATATATATTTTTACTGGAAAGTATGCAGGGTCACAGGTTACAAACCTGTTTATTTTAAGGATGACATAAAACACAGAAAGATATAACATTCTCATAGCATGCTTTCTTGTTTTTCCGAATTCTTATTAACATTACTGCTACTGAATTATTCCCATCAAAGAAAGCACAAATGTTTTCCCTTATTAATCATTTAAGATGTAAAACATCTGCCACACAAATGTTGGGACCAAGTAGTGTTACATTTATCAGCTCTGTTCCATATTATTCTCATTACTTTTTGACAAATATCACAGTTCAGTGGGATTCACTGATTGAAAATTCCTGATGACACTGGCTGAGGTTCAGGTTCATGATGAAGTGTTTATGCACCAAGACAAGTTCACCTTTTAATTTTTCTTTGATAATCCTAATTCAGAAGTTTCTATCCTAACCGAGACAGATCTACAATGAAGAACATCCTTATAGTCAAATAGAACATTACAAAGTAGTAAGGAAACAGCAGTAACTACTGATGTATTACATGTCCTGGGACCTGCTGAACAATTTTGAAACTTTTTAGAGTTTCAGAAGAAGACGGTATAGCTCAATCAGGACAGAGACAGATTAGGGACTGGAAGACCCACAAATAGGCTTTCAATTCCCGGCAGGAGAAAGAGATATCTCTCTTCTACCTAGCAATCAGACCAGCTCGGGGGCCCACCGAGCCTCCTATCAAATGTGTACTGGGGGGGGGGCTCCTTCCCAGGGGGCTGGGGCGTGAACCTGACCACTCACCCCCATCTACAGCTGAGGTTAATAATATATGGATCTATAACTCCATTCCTCCATATGAATTCATTCAGGTGTGCTTAATTAAATAAGGGGATGACTCTAACTTTATTATCACAACTTCAGAAGCAGACACTGTTTAATTACATTTCTTCTATGAAGTGTAATCTAAGAATAAAGATGTTCCATCATTCAGAAAGGCTATAGAAGAAAATGGTCCTGTTGTAGTAAAAAATATTAACCCCCTCAAAGAGTACTAAAATTAGGTCAAGACTGCTCCTTTATAAATTCTTTTTGCTTCATTATTCACCACTATGCAATCATTTGATACTATACAGAATGTCCCATGAGGAAAGGTTAATATTCTGGGAGGTCATAGTATTTGTAATTCTAAGCAAAAAAGTGTATATGCACATGTGTCTTATTCCAAACGGTTTCCAAGAGAGCTGTTTCACCATACAGTTCCAAAATTATTGATAAGAAACAGACATTACGTACTGTTTCTCACAACGATTTTTATTGCTCAAGTGACAAAACTGGCACAGTTTATGTAGTATAATACATTTTTGAAAATTCCACCGTCAACATCAATGCACTTTGCAACTCGTGTGAGGACATGGCATGTTGCTCGTCTGTACAATGTACAGTGAAATAGCTCTATCCCAGTGCAACTCGTGTGAGGACATGGCGTGTTGCTCGTCTGTACAATGTACAGTGTACTGTGCAGTGAAATAGCTCTCTCTCTCGGTGCAACTCGTGTGAGGACATGACGTGTTGCTCGTCTGTACAGTGTACAGTGTACAGTGACATAGCTCTATCTCGGTGCAACTCATGTGAGGACATGGCGTGTAGCTCATCTGTACAGTGTACAGTGTACTGTGCAGTGAAATAGCTCTATCTCGGTGCAACTCGTGTGAGGACATGACATGCTGCTCGTCTGTACAGTGTACAGTGTACTGCGCAGTGAAATAGTTCTATCTTGGTGCAACTCGTGTGACAACATGGCGCGTTGCTCGTCTGTACAGTGTACAGTGTACTGCACAGTTAAATAGATCTATCTCAGAAACCATTCAAAATAGAAAACATGTATATATATACTTTTTGCTTAGAATTACTGATACTCTGATGTCCCAGAATATTGACTTTTACTCTTGGGACATTATGTATAGTATGAGTTACTGATATTATTGTTAAATAAACAAAATATAAATATCATCTGTTCAGAACAAAAGCAGATAACCATCAAAAACCTAATTGTCAATAGCTCGTTACCCAGTCAACATCTGATGTTGGTAAAGACAAAGTTGTCCCTGTGCTTAACAAATTAAGCATTACGCCATAAAGACATATGGAGGAGTGGATATATAGAGCGACATATTCTTGACCTCGGCACTAGTTGGAGGTGATTAGTTGCTTCAGGCCCGTGAGCGCTTTACCCCTGGGAATAGGGCCTCCAGTATGCATTGAATAGGAGCCTGGATGGACCTCAGAACCGGTTTGGATAACGTGTAGAGAAAAAATCTTGCTCCTACTGGGACTAGAACTCCGACCCCTTGGCCATCCAGCCCATAGCCAGCCAGTTCCTGAAGTAAACACAATGTCAACTATACTACTGTTGAGCTAAGATACTCGGTTCCTCAAAGTATAATATCAAATTTTGTTGATATTTAACAACAGAATCAAATCTCAATCCTTAATTGGGATAAGACCTAAATTCTGAAACATGCTGTGCTTCAGTATGTTTTTGCAGAAACGTGTTTATTGCGCCGTTGCCTAGGAACGGTTATATCTATTCACTCCACTATTCCACCTTTCCGCCATCATGTAAAAATAGGAAATACATCTACATATATATTATTATTAGGCAGAGTTAAATTTTTCTTCGAATAATGATTTTATGCCACAATTACTTATCATGCAATATCCTTCATTACATCCAACAATCTAAACAGATATTATGTTAAAGTGCTTATTATTATTACAATCATTATGGCAACATCATATCTCAAGTGACTTTGATAACTTATCTCAGATCAAGGTTTAGCATTACCGTATGTTCAGGGAAAACTGTAACAAGTTTCAACAACAGTGAAACTTCTCATGATTCCATATGCAAGGTAAATCCATATACTTAATTAAGCACCCTGCCATGAAAAACTGTGGGAAAAGCAAGACAGAAGTCATGCACTAACCTCACCACAGGATGGAGACAGATGGTCAGCTTCAACCTATTGTCAATTTACCAATGAGGGAGAGAACCCCTGGTATTCACTGGATAGGATGCTAGGTTTTCATTATTGCAGAGAAAAAAAAAATCAATGCCCCGACCAGGAACGGAACCCTGATTCCAATTCCATGGCATAGTTGCCAAGTCACAAATCTACAAAGACAGATCTAACTGGCCAATTCCATGAAGCAGAGTCCTTCTTCAGAAGCTAGTAGTTGCACATCTAGTCAAAACATCTCTGGCTCTTGACTGGAAGCCAAAAGTTTATGTGTTCACAGGAGCCTGCCATTAATCCACATCTTGAGCCAGATGAATCTAATACAAGCCCTCCCATTCAATTTCTTTAACATCCAATTTTAACCTATTTTCCTCCTTATGAAACAATAAAAGAAGGCTTATGTGATCACCATGCTGTGTGTGACTCTGTATATCTCACCCTCTTAACTTTTGAATGCCTGAACCACTTTTTATCAAACTTGGTATGTATATCAAGGCATTTGAGCCCATCTCAACAACGTATGTCATATGTTACTGCGGCAATGGGTACACATGAAACAACAGAATTGTTGGAGGAGTCGTTTTCTGTGCAGCCGGTGTCATATCAACGAAAGTGGGCGATTAGTTCTTCCCATCTACACCTATGTCTAACCAAGTAGTGTCTTTCCTTCAGGTTTCCCCTACCAACACTATACGTACATTTCTCTTAGATTCCATGCATGCTACATGCCTTGAAAATCTCAACCTTCTTCATTTTAGCACCTTAATATGTGTTAAGGAACAGACTTTATGAGGTTCCTCATTATGTAATTTTCTCCAGCCTCCAATTACTTTTTTTTCTTAAGTTCAACTGTTTCTTCAGCACCCTGTTCCCAAACATCCACATTCTATGTTCTTCCTTTAATGTGAGAAACCAAGTTCCACACCCATACAAAGGCAGACAATGTTAATGCCATATAAAGGTTTTCATATCAGTAGCAGGAAGTGTTAAGTTCCAAACACAGTCCAACAGTTTGGAGGAACACATCACCTCCATCTTCAGGGTTTAAGATTAAGCTAAACAAGTAACCACAAAGAAAATCTACTTGCTCTTCCCACCACCTGCTGCTTGCTCAGCTTACTCTTCAACCCTGAAGAAGGTGGCTATATATGCCTCCGAAACATATGTATATTTGTGCCGAGCTATGTGATGTTACATGCCAACATGCCAGGAGAAAACATTCTTCTGAGGATCATCAAATGTTCCAGATTAAAAGCTGTTTTCTAAAACAATTTTTTCTTTGATATACTGTTAGATTGATCATTACTTTTGTTGCTATTACTGCAAGCTTCATCAAGATTTATCTCAATAGTAAAAATAAAGCTACTACTGACATTAGGAGTAAGTATTATCATGATTTAGGTGTGTGTCTATAGACAGGGTGTGGATTGCATATTGGATTTATTAACATAATCGAAACTACAAGTAATTAGTGTTATTGCTGATTTCCACACTTTACAAATCACCACAGCACACGTTAAGTCTTATCAGCCTTCACTAGTCGTATTCTGGCAACAGATTTTAACACATCAATTATCAGAGTCTCACTGTATCTACATCACACACATAAAGTCTTCTTTTCACAGCAGCACTCTTGCAAACTAACTCTTTTCTTCACTGCCAGACTTCCAACTCTCAACCAACTGTAGCACCATCTATTCTCTGCCTCCTTATCAGAGCTCAACTGAACTACTAACCATCAAATGAACTGGTTACCCCACACCTCTTCTTTACAACTACGAGGGGGGACCCAAAAATAACCGGAAACGACCTGTTGCACGCGCATGCTTCGTAGTTACGAGTTGTGCTGCTAGGTGGTGTTAGCTGGGTGTCTCCCGCGACTGTTAGTGAGCTGGCGTCAGTCTGAGTTAAGTGGTTTGTCTGTGGTGCTCTGTTGTGTGCGTTCCTGTTTCAACCCTTNGAATGTTTGCCGCGACTTGAAGAGTGAAGTGCAGTTTTCCCTAACAGAAAGCAAAATTTCACGCACACTCTTTGTTCCTTCTGGTCGGCCATCTCACTAATCGCCAAAGGGTTGAAACAGAAACGCACACAACAGAGCACCACAGACAAACCACTTAACTCAGACTGACGCCAGCTCACTAACAGTCGCGGGAGACCCCCAGCTAACACCGCCTAGCAGCACAACTCGTAACTACAAAGCATGCGCGCGCAACAGGTCGTTTCCGGTTATTTTTGGGTCCCCCTTCGTATTTTGCACGGATAGAATATAAAACACCGTTTCCAACAACAATTCTATTGTTGTAGAAGTGTGTTTACTGATCTGTTGCTACACTGTTTTGAGGTCTTTGTCTAACAATGTATCTATATGACACAATATTAAGAAGAGATAAGGTACTCAAACACGTGAATTATTTACACTAATACCTATTTGGGATAACATTAAAATGCAATGTTTGGTAACATATCAGAGACTAAATGGCATGCTCAAGAATCTGTGTCACCTTACTAGGTTGCCAAAAATGGTTCAGAATTCCAACAATAAAAGTAATCCTACATAAGATACTTTATATATTTGTAAGTCTACTTTATCAGATAAAGAACCTTAGGAGATAATGAAAAGAAATATATCATTTGGAGTTATTACCAGAGGAAAAAAACTGGCACAAGCATTCAGAGAGAGTCTGAAGTGTTTTCAGGCATTTATATCAACAGGTGAATACAGAGTACAATAAGATATTAAGCAATCATTTGAAATCAATAATTGATAATAGTGGCCAATGCATTACAAACTTGAAGGCTGTCTCACAAAGATGCATCTCTAAGTGCTTACAAGAAAAACAGTAAGACATAGAATTACAAAAAATAATTAAGAAGCAATTTACATTAAACAAATGAAATTGAAATACCACTTGTATAAGTGTTGTTTAAATTAAATCCATTTACAGTCACAGCTTATCATATTGTTGTGCGCATGATACATCAAACATCCAGGGAGTTCTTTGTGAAGGGAATTCAATGAGTAGTACTACAATGGGATACCTGCCTCAGTACCCATGGGGGCCATTTTTAATGTCGTCTTCTACTTTGCCAGAACAAACAAATTCCAGAATTCAGAATTGTGTCAGCTTTGAGGTTCTCAGAGGGGCAAATTTAAAGATTATTGTCTGACGGGATGTGATGCTATGTATCTGATAGATGTTTACTGGAATTTCACAGGAATGTGCTGCCTCCATCTTCAGAATATTAAATTGCTCAGCATTCTTAAGTGGAAATATACTCGATAAAAATCAGAACTAATTCTTCCTAAGTTAATCGCCATAATCACAAGAGGCTGTTTGCTGTAGAAACAAAGTCTGCAAACTGATAACTTGAAATACTTTGGTGAAGTCAATTCATTCCTATATTATAAGCATTCAAATACTTCCAGTAGTAAGAATGTTTTATTTCTTTATCTTATTCTTTTGCCGTGTTCAATTAACTTGTATTCTGACAATGAGAGGTGGTACGATGAATGAAAAAGAGCATTTGTATTCTGTCCTAAGAGTCTGTCCTGTGATATCTCTGAAGAGACACAAGAAAGAAGAAATCTGCACAGAGACCTTCTACACACTTCCTTACATACAACTAACCCTGAGCTGGAAAAGCTCAGTCGGTGTAGTGACTGGCTATGGGCTGAATGGTTGAACCTCCTATCCAATGGGCGGGGGAGGGGGGCTTTTTCTCTGAGAGTAAAGCAATCAGGGCGTGAAGCTAACCGGTCCCCTCCAACTAGTGCCAATGTCAAGCATATGTGGTTCTATACCTCCATTCCTTGACAAGCCTTCAAAGTGTACAGCTTAATTAGTTAAGCACAAGGACAACTTTACATTCCTTTATGACTGACCTTAACTATTTTATCTGCAAAAAAGATCATTGTTAGATAGACTTGTTTTCTGATCGAACAACAATGAAGTCTGTCCAACCTGTTGAGCCAGTTTCAACATAATCAATATTTCTCATGCATGACCTTTGTAAGAATACTGTTATTTTCCTGAATATATCACCTATGTAGTTTAATTTATGAAGAGGACCTCCATAAATTATTGACACTTAATTACAGCCATTAGAGCAGTTTTTGATAACATCGCCATTTTGTTCTGAAGCCCATCTGAAGGGTCCTTATTTTTGGGGATGGAGTTTTTCATATTCACTGGGCACCAACCTATGACAGATAAACTTTTAAATAAGGAATATAAATAATATCTGCCTAAGCATTGTGGCACTAGCAAGACACAAGCCCATAGATATACACATCCATACATACATGTGCAAAGTCAGACAGAATACCAAAAATAACTTTTTTGTAATCAGGGGGAACTTAGACATGCAAAATCGTCAAAAACTTAGAGATCAATTTTTTTCAGCATCATAAAATATTTTACCACATATACTACCTACATGACAAGGTAATGGACCTTATATTGGATATATTTTCCTCAAAACTTTTGTGTGGGTCTCTTGACAGAAGTCTTACAAATGACTTTTCAAGACCATGAGAAACTGGCCAAGAAATCCCTTCTCAAGATTCATTACCATGCTGAAAATTTTCTGTCACTAGGCTATACTCCAAGCAAAGAGAATTGTGTCTACACTATTTAAATAATATTAATTTCAATACCATATCTCCATCTACAGCTAGGTTTCTCAAATTGTCTCTTCTTTTGGGGTTTTCTAACTGGAATGTTGTTTCTATTTCACATTTTCCCCATGTGTGTTACATGTTCTGCCCACCTCATCTTCCCTGATTAGATCTCTTTAATACTTGTTACTGAGCAAAAATTATTATGAAGGATCTCATCATGCAATTTACTCCATCTTCCTGTTACTTAATTATTCTTTCTTAGTTTCAAATATTCTCCTCAGCATCCTGAATCAATAGTTTTTCTTTATGATAAAAGGGCACATTTAATATAAACACGTATAAACCTCAAATCTTACACAGGTAAATTTGTTTTGTATATTTTAATTTCTGATTTTTGAATAGGAGAGTGGATATTAAATAAATTATAAACTGAATAGTAAAGTGCATTCAAAGACAAATACAAACCACTCCATCCAATGTGACACATATAAGTTTTTACTCACATGAAAACCTATCACCCTTACATGTTTCAGTCCTTATGGACCATCTTCGGAAGGAACATCATTACAAGCTGGAAACTACTATCACAATAGGTGTTTTGATTTAAATACATACACTTATATCCTATAACTTTTACAAATGTTACAATACCAGGAAGCTGCTGTGATTGTGAAACATTCGACTTTATGCGTACTGTGCATTATAGGATATAAGTGTCTGTATTTAAATCAAAACACCTACTGTGATAGTAGTTTCCAGCTTGTAATGATGTTCCCTCCGAAGATGGTCCATAAGGACCGAAACATGTAAGGGTGATAGGTTTTCATGTAGTAAAACTTATATGTCACATTGGACGGAGTGGTTTGTATTTGTAATAGTTAGTGTAACGGACCAGAATGAAACAAATAAAAAAAATGCATTCAAAGAATTTATTCTGCTCTTAACAATTCCATAAATGTGGTTCCAATTTGAAGATTACAGTCTTCCAAGTTGTACAAGTAATACTGTGTAGTTTTGAGGGGTACCAACGTTTAGGGGAAATATATCGCCTCCTTCTTCAGGGTTGAAAAGTAAGTCAAGTAAGAAACCAGCAGAAGCAGGTGACGAGCTGAGCTGAAAATGGACAGTAACACGTTACTCTGAAACGTCAGATTCTCTACAAACTACATGGTGTTACAAGCCACAAGACAATATTCTTCATAACCATGGCCTTGAGAGCCTCAAATACAGCGGTGTTTTGATTTGTTGCCTTCATTCCAAAATATTTTAACTTTGCCACATTCTTAAATTAGTATGCAGTTACACAAGGCATGCGCATGTGAATATGCCTTGGAGGTGAGTGGGCATCTTAAATAGCATGGCATTGCTTTTAAACTCTCCACTTAAAGTTCTAAGGTAATCTGGTTTGTAAATTTTGTGCAACATCTATCACAACAGGAAAGTTAATACAATCATATTCTTGGGTTTACTAATTTATTTATTTAATGACACTCTCAGTAAATAAGGCTATATGACATCAAATTATAGGGTGACTAGAGAATAACAAGTTGAAAATACGAAGCAGTTGTCACCTAATTTAAGATACTAACTCGTAATATTGTATCTTAGCATCGTGTTGCACATCACCAATTTATTCCTATTAGCCATTAGTACATATGCATATATACCATAAGAAACACCAATACATGTCATACACAAAATACTAATATGAGAGAGAAATATGGGCACATAGACTACAGCATATCCTAAAAACCGAACTTACGGATGGAAGCACAGGAGTTTCATCAGCAATTTTAGACACACCTGAAGATCACCAATGTTGATCAAAACAAGTAACATGATATAGAAGAGATTTTAAAGTTTAAAACTACAAAAGGTGTTAAAGAGTAAGTTGCATGTGAGATGGCTAATGGGTAACAGGAACATTAAGTGGGTATTTTTTGGGCGGTCTGGGGAAAACCACGAAAACATCAATCAAGATAGTCGATCTCAGAGCCAATATATGAACCCAAAGCTCCCAGAATACAAAAAAAGTTGTGCCACCCACTTGATCATGATGTTCACTGGGCTTAATAATTGACAATCTGAATATGTCAATTACATACAAGAACAGACTTTAATTATCTCAAGAATTTATGAACCTAAAATAAAGAAAACTACTGTGACATGTAGACCAGTTGCTAGGCAACGACTTTGAAATAAGCAACTATATAACGGTCATTACTAGGCAGTGTCCCATAAACAGTAACAGAGGAACTGTTTTCTATGCTGTCCATGTTGAGATGTTATAAGTAGGGAAAGTTAAGAGTTGGTGAGTTAGTGATTTAGATAACCACTGGGGTTCATTTGGCATCAACTGTTGCTGTGAGAAGATGGTAGCTGAAGCCAGGGACAGTTCAGGGACCCAGATAAAAGGAAGACGTCCGCTATTGGCAGACACTACCAAGCAACAGCAGTGAAAATGTGACTGTGGACACTAGTGTGTGTATGTGTACGTGTGACAGTGTGCTGTATATCCAAAGAGTCCAATAAATCCAACCATCAATCCAAAACACATCTATACTCACACTATCACATGACAATATAATTCTTCTAACCAAATTTTGAAATAAAATTTGAAAAGGAAATGGTTAAATTAGTTGCACTTCACTTTTGATTTCTTTTATCTGAAGTTACAAAGAAAACATGCAATAACAATATGTATCATGGCTTGTTCCAGAATTCTTCTGCCTTGAGGTGTAGCAGTAACTGAATGTCATCATGGTCCAGACATGGCACCTGGGAGCATGCGTGTCTCTTCTGCTTCTCATAAATATCACAAGCGCAAACGTAATCCCACTCCGAGAATTACATTTCAATCCTGACCGTTATTCCGAAAGTCGTGGAACTCGTGCTGATGAGGATTACCATTTGCCAAAAACAGTTAAACCAGAATTCTATAAAATAACACTAACACCAAATTTTGATAACTTTACTTTTATTGGTACAGTAGATATCACTGTAAGCGCACCAAATGGAACAGACTCTATCAGTCTTCATTATGACAAAATTACTGTTGATACAGTGATCGTGAGTTGTAACAATGTAGAAATACCTTTAAACGATAGTTATGTAGAAGCCACAAATATTTTCACACTCGAATTAGAGACACCACTCATATCTGAAGAAAGCTGCATAATTCACATTGACTACGAAGGTGTCCTCCATGATGACATGGCTGGTTTCTATAGAAGTTCTTATACAACTGCTGATGGTGAAGAAAGGTAGTATACATTATGATCAGCTGTAAATAACTTACAAAATATTTCAGGTCTCACGCATTGATACAAAATTTGTATCAATAAAATAATTTGAAAAGTGAAGAGTACCGTCTTCTGGGGTATAATGTCATGTAACCTGGTATACTGAACTGCTACAACACAGCGACATCAACACAAGAAGCAGATCATACACATATCATCATAAGAAAATCTGATGTACATCACTCCAAATAAACAACTTGTTTGGGTGACATACAGAATAACGAGCATAAGCTCCACAAGATGAGAGTAAGGTCAAGCCCACATGACTTAACTCATGTGAGAAGATCCTGATACGCATGCGCCCCACACTATAGTCGCTTCTACCACCAGAAAATCACGCCAACATGTAGCGGTCACAAACTTTTAAAGAGATTTATTGCAAAATACTTCATTTCCATTTTAGTACAATTTTATTTTGTATGCTTTAATCTTTAGTTTCTAATTTTTAAATGTTATTATCTGAATCAATAGTTTTTCTTTATGATAAGAGGTCACATTTAATATAAACAGGCATAAACCTCAAATCTTACACAAGTAAAATTAGTTTCATATATTTTAATTTATGATTTTTGTATAGGACAGTGGATAGTAAATAAGTTATAAACTTAATAGTAAAGTGCATTCAAAGAATTTATCAATTTAAAACCACTCAAGTGCACAATAAGGATCCTTATTGAAGAATTAGATGCAATTCAACAACTGAGTCTGCTATCATTGTACACCTGATGATGACCCAGTACAATAGTAGGATAGTGCCTACTTTGCTTTAAATAGAGAATATTGTTGTGTAGACTGCAAACTTCTGTATACATTTCGTGTACTTGGTACACAAGTACAAACTGCAGCCTGATAAAGGCTCACATCTGCACATTGCCTCTCTTTGTCCCTCAGAAAACAGACAAATGACACTTCAAACTCTAAAATTTTACAGTTTTATTGATTTATGATTTATCTGTCAATGCCGTAAGTACCTAAGACTATATCGCATCAAAGAAAGGATGATTAGTAAAGGCTGAACTGTAAAGGATGTAGAACGAAGTAGTCGTGGCCTATTTCAAGTTATTTTACCAAAATTCGCTTGCTGGGACTGAGGAAAACTACAGAAAACCCATAAAGATAGTCAGTGTCCAGCTGAGATCTGAACCTAAAATTTCTGAAATACGAATCAAATATATTACCTCCTAAGCTAGCTTTAGACTGCCTCTGTGGTCTAGTGGCAGATCCAGAGGTCCCGGATTCGATTCCCAGCGCTACCACATTCTCTGAGAAGTAGTGGGTCTGGAACGGGGTCCACTCAGCCTAGTGAGGATAATTAAGGAGCTGTTTCAAGGAAATAGCGGCTCTGGTCTAGAAAGCCGAGATTAATGGCCGTGGGGATTCATTGAGCTGACCACGTGACACCCTCTATCCACTAAAGTTGGCACTAACTTCGCTGAGAAGTGGTGGTCGCTAGGTCAGTATAGTTCGCTTGCGGACTACAGACCAAGGAGTTAGTTTAAGCTAGCTTTCTCAGTCAAACTTCTGAAAGAAAGATACACCTGCAGAAACCACATAATTTTGCACTGTATTCAACACGGTTCAATTAGAAATAAGACACAAAAAGCCATATTATACATGTAAAAGCTTGAGATGACGATGGAAGACGTTAGAGAGCTGAGAGCCATTCATGCACAATTTATCCTCTCCAATCCAACCATATTGCAGATGAAACCTTTTATGAAAAATAAATCCACAGTGTCAGTATTGATCCAGAACTTTAAATTTTGGAAGTGAACCAGCGGTTACTAAGCAAAGAGTGACTCCAAATTTAAATGAGATGTAATATCAAACACATTAAAAGTTCCAGTACTGAGTAGACAATAGTTCATTTTGTTTGTCTGTTGCACTGCATTGTTTTCTTATGAAGCTACATTTGAATCACTACATGTTTAGCCCAAGTTCTCATTCACTCCAAATAACTGCTGAGCTATATACCTGCCTGAAGTGTACAATCCAACATCATCCCCAAGCCCCCACAGAGATTAAAAGCATAAGCTGGGCCAAACAGAAACTGAATAGCAGTACAAATCCAAAAGAACTGTTACCCTGCTAAGTTAGGTTAGGTGTGATGGTCTCACAGTGGTGACTATGAAAATACTGTGATGATTTGTAGTCCAGTAGAAATTTACTGACATTTCGGTGGAATGCACTGCCTCCACTCTGAGTTCAAAAAGTAAACACCCAAGAAAAGAGCAAGAAGAATATTTTTATTTGACTTGCTTGTTTGGCTCTTTGACAATGCAGATGAAGGCAATACATTCCTCTGAAATGTCAGTCAACTTCCACCACATTACAGGGCTTCACATCAAATACCCAGTATTCTTTATTAGTATCATTAGTTTCATGTGAACTAACAAAGTGGGAAGATAAAAAAAACATTTCTTACATTTTATCACACCAAAACACTACATTAAGCTGTGTAAAGGTAAAGTTGTCCCTGTGCTTAACTAATTAAGCACTACACCATGAAGGCATATGGGGGAAGTGCATGTATAGGTCCACATTTTTTTGACCTCAGGACTAGCTGGAGGTAAGTGGTCAACTTCACGCTCTGGTCGCTTTACCCCAAGGGAAAGAGCCCCCAGTACCCATTGGATAGGAAGTTGAGTAGACCCCAGAGCCAGTCTGGACGCTGTGGAGAAGAAAGAATTCTTGACCCTACCAGGACTCGAACTCTGACCCTTCGGTCGCCAAGTACATAGCTACTCGCTGTACTGACTTTGCTATCCTTGCTCCTCCATTAAGCTGTGTAAAGTAAAGTAAAGTAAAGTAAAGGTTTCCACATTTTCTGGACAATTGGCTCATAGATGGCGGCAAGGTTGACAGCCTTACATGCCAGCCGACCTTTAGCCCCAAGAATAGTCTAAGGATCTTCCTGGTACTAATTTCTGTTAGAGGCTGAGTCGACCCCAGAGCCATAGTGCAGCTGGAAGGTTTAGGTCAATTGAAAAAAATCCAATGACCTCATTGGGACTTGAACACGCGACCTTCCAACATACAATAAGAAATTAGATTTTTAATAACTTACATATAAGTATGTCCTAAAATGACTGGATTACACAACTGCCTCATCTGTAGTGAACTACCACCTATACTATGTGATATGTTGTGTGAGCATACACAGTTGTTTCATATGGACATAGAACTGTTAATAAGCTAAGATGACCACACATCTTGATCTAATCCTAAGAGTCACAATGTCTGAAATTTCACCTCTATGATTCTTGCTCTTTTTCAAACCATAATAGCACTCATGCACATACAGCTCCAACTCACCTTTGTTATATCTATATTTATACAATTTCTGAGATCCTGATACTATTTTAATAAAATATCTCAAAGCTACATAACATGGTCTGAATATCACAGTATAATACAATCACACAGGAATCAACAGGAAGTAATAAATTTATTTCCAACGTTATATACAAAAAATGAACTCAGATGTTCTATTCTGGTCTACATGGGGGGAGGGGGGATATTGAACACAGAATCAAAATTAATTGAAATTTCCTTCTAAGTACACGCATGAATACTTTATTATTTCAGGTGGCTTGCTGCAACACAATTTGAGCCCACAGATGCTCGTAGGGCTTTCCCATGTTTTGACGAACCTGGACTGAAAGCTGCCTTCCAAATCAACATTAGAAGAACTAAGGACTTGAAATCAATCAGTAATATGAATTTGCTGTCCTCAAAAGAGTAAGTATTTGGAGAAGAGAGATATATATCAATAGCATACTTAACATTAAAGACAGAAATATCTATTGAAATAAATACACAAGGGCCATTCAGAAAGCAACCTCCGTTTATTTTAGACAACTAAAGTGGGAGCCAGGGAGAGCTTGTCTCATTGCCTTGTAAACCATCACATAACTGGTCAGTTAGTGTTTGTTCTTGTCTCTACATCATGTAGTTATGATGTGTTCTGCGAGCAGTAATTCCGCCAGCTGTGAAATTTGTGCTGTTATCCACTTTCTTTGCACTAAAAAAATTAATGCTGCAGAAATCTGTCATGAATTATATGCAGTTTATGGCCAAAATATAATGAGTGAAGAAACTATAAGACAATGGCGTAGAATGTTCAAAGATAGGCAAAGTGGTTGGCCATCTGTAAGAAGTGATTAGCTTGTTCAAAATGTTGACCAAAAAAATTAGTGAAAAATGGCACTTCATAATTTCAGAAGTTTCATGTGAATTTCCACAAATTTCATTTGTGAATGTTGAACCAAAAAAGCAGTCAAAGCAATGGATGCACACACATTCACCAAATACGATGAAAAATTTAAACAAACGCTGTCTGCCAGAAAGGTGGTATTTTTGGTATAAAACAACTTTTCTTTTCTCATTGCTTGTTTTGTTAACAGCTCACTGGAGGTTACTTTCTGAATAACCCCTGTACGAACTTTTTACAAAAGCTACCAATGAGCTCAATATATAGTGGCTGGTTGGTTAACAGCTGCTTAATCTCATACACACGCCTGTATAATGCACATGAAGGGTAAGAATGTAAGAAGAAACTTGGATGAATGAACCACCTTTAAAAAAGAGTAAATTTATTATTTAATTTCTGAAAGTGTACTTGAGAAGGAAGTAACAACTACATTTTATTACATATATTTTAAATGGACTATGCTGCTAAAATGATTTATTTCCAAATATCTATTGTTTAAAAAAAATGTGCCATAACTAATATTCCAGAAGACCCATAAATTACACTGTAAACATATCTATGAGAAAATAACAAAATGCATAAAATGTCACTTTAAATCTGAAATGAATTCAAGTAATTTGAACAGATTGAGACACAATTTTAAACTTGCAGACAAAATAAAAGGTTAAAAATATGTATAAGAATTGTTAATGGCAGAAAAAATTTTCAGCACTGCGGATGGTTTAGTAGAAGACTCATTTGCTGTATCACCACTGATGTCCACCTATCTGGTAGCCTTCATAGTCTCAGACTTCAAACAGCTGTCTCTAAATGATGACCATCATTTGTACCGCATTTGGGTAAA
The DNA here is from genome assembly GCF_002891405.2 of Cryptotermes secundus. NCBI lineage: Eukaryota > Metazoa > Arthropoda > Insecta > Blattodea > Kalotermitidae > Cryptotermes > Cryptotermes secundus. The sequence continues at coordinate 287,509 of NW_019724591.1, read as the reverse complement.
AGGAGATGCCTTAACACAAGCCAGTTACAGTATGTCTATCAGCCCTGGCATTATCGAGTTTATGGAAAACTTCACTGCAATTCAATATAAATTTCCAAAACTGGATCAAGCAGCAGTACCTGACTTTGCAGCTGGTGCCATGGAAAACTGGGGTCTTGTTACATACAGGTTGGTTCTTGTGACAAGAACATAGTTATGACTGTTTTTTTCTCTTTATTTGCCAATATTGTCAGAAGAACATCTTGCTAACAGTTTCCATAGAACAGAATAACATCTAAATAGCACTGGGATGTTATGCCATATATTCTCATGGAAGTTTACAAACGTTTTAAAGGAATGTACTGCTTCTGTCTTCAGGGTTGAAGAATAAACCAAGCAAGCAGTCTTTGTTGTCTGCTTAGCTTACGCTTTGAAGCTGAAGATGGACACAGTATGGCTCTCTACGTGCTGATAAACTTCTACAACACTATGTGTCACACCCCAGAAGTTTGTATTCTTCATACTTGTCTTCATGAGAACCTCAAATCTCATGAAATATGATTGTTATATTCATCAAACAATTAAAAATATTTTTTTAAAACAATTAAACCACATAGTTCTGCAGACATAACAGTGGCTACAATTTAGATTTGTGAATCTTATTAGTTTTAATTTATTTATCTTTTTTGTTAAGAAAATTAAAATTCAGTACATTGACATACATATGAGATATTTTCCATCATTTCATTCTGGTTAAAGGAACACAAAATTCTGGAACATATTACTTCCATGATTAGTTAAAGGCATGAAACTTCCTCTGTTTGGGCCACTGCATGTAACATCTCTACCCCCAGACAGGGAACCAAACTGAAAATAAAGTTATGGACTTTTCTATGGGTACTGAGTTCCATTACTTAATTACTTCTGGAAATTCCTTAAAAAGGTGTGACAAATGGATAAACGTTAAGGAATTATTAGTTAGTATCATATTTGTATCTGCAGAGAGAGACTGTTGCTGTACTCAGAAGGCACTTCAACAAGTTCCAACAAACAAAACATTGCTTCAGTGATTGCTCATGAGTTTGCACATCAGTGGTTTGGCGACCTGGTCAGTCCCCAATGGTGGGATTACCTCTGGCTGAATGAAGGCTTCGCTACTTACTTTGAGTTCTTTGCCACTCAAGCGGTAAGGAAATGACTTTTACCAACAATATAATTTTCCTCATGGATGACACACCTTGTTTGCTTATTTATCAACCTCAGTAAATTATTTCTAATAAAACACAGATAAACATATATGGTCACTGTGTAAGGTGAAAATAAATATAAACAGTGACCATATATGAAGAAAGTCGTCTTCTGGGATCTAGCGCCATGTATTCTTTGTATCAGCCGACGTTTCGGAGGAACGTATCGCCTCTGTCTTCAGGACAGGTGAATTGCATTGTGAATACAGAGAGCAGTAGCTGTAATGATTAGGAAGTGAAAAGCGCTTCTTTATACAGGAAATAGGCAGGGGGGGGTGGTTAGGGAGAGGGGACCAATGGGAATAGTGAAGAGCGATTAAGGCCATATATGGTCAGGGGGGCGGGAAAACGGCCAGTGAATCCAGGCAACTTGGAGGTCAATGTCACGGAGGTTGCAGTTAGACAAGAAGAACTGGTTGGCTGGGGACAGGTTACTGACGTCAATGACATGATTAAGAGGGGACAGGCTACTGATGTCAATGACATTAAGAAGAGCTGGGGTGACTTCCTAATCATTACAGCTACTGCTCTCTGTATTCACAATGCAATTCACCTGTCCTGAAGACAGAGGCGATACGTTCCTCCGAAACGTCGGCTGATACAAAGAATACATGGCGCTAGATCCCAGAAGACGACTTTCTTCATATATGGTCACTGTTTATATTTATTTTCACTGGCTGTACAGTTTCCACACTAATCAATGTCTGTTCTTCCTATAATGAAGGCATAATACATTTCACAACATGTTTCAGATTCAGCCTCACACATGATCAATATATGTGTGTTTCAGGTGGAGCCTAACTGGCGTCTAGATCATCAGTTTGTAGTGAATGCACACCAGAATGCGCTAGCAGCTGATTCTTCAGCTACAACCCATCCTATAACAGCTTCAGTGCATACCCCTGCACAAATCAATTCCATTTTTGATACCATCTCATATGATAAAGGTCAGTACTTTATGTTATGAAACAGAAACAGATACCAGTTACATGCAATAACACAGAGACTGAAAAGCCACATACATCAGTGCAAATTCCAAGTATCATACATGAAACAACCCCAAATTGAGTTCTTACAGGAATGATCATGAAGTGTATGATCTTCTGGGTTTTAATGCTGTAGAGCTCAGTATGAGTCCACCAACATTTTAGAGGCAATCCATTGCTTTGAAACACTGGTGCAGTTCCACCCAAATCAATGACGTTACAACCCAGAAAATCATATACTTCAAGGCCTATTTACCCTTCTGTGAACCCCTTTCCCCAAAAGAAAAACACCACCGCCAAAGTACACTCCTTCAAAAAACTCTTTTCTCTATGCACCATTCCCATTGAGTTGTATTGGATTTCATTCCATTACGTTCTCCATGGGTCTGAGTGAGCACCTTCCTAATTCCTCACTCTACATATTTCAACCCTGATGATGGAGGCTGAATTTTCCTCCAAACAACGGAATCTGCCTACAAGGCTAAATGGTGTCACAATCTAGAAGACCACAAGCTGAACCTCAGATTACACCGCAACAGAAATGAATTTCATGTTATTCTGTGAAAAAAACTTTTGCGGAATGAGGGTGTCACGTGGTCAGCGCAACAAATCCTCATGGTCTTTAATATCGGTTTTCTAGACTGGAGCTGCTATTTCCTTTTAATAGCTCCTACAACTATCATCACGAGACTGAGTTGACCCCGTTCCAGACCCACTACTTCTCAGAAAAAATCTGGTAGTGCCAGGAATTGAACTCAGACCTCTGGTTCTGTAGCCAGGAACTCTGACCACCAGACCACAGAGGTGGTTGTTATTCTGTGACTGCAAAGATATATCTACTATTACCACAGCACCATTACTCCCAATAAAGGAAATTTTAACAACAGGCATATGTTGTGACCAAACAGCCCAAGAGCAATATTCAGTTTCCTCTATTAACTTTTCTGAGGATTATATGCCTATAATATTAATTCATAAGTAAACTGAATTGAGTATTATAGGTTTAATTAGGCTTTGTTCATAAGCTTAGGTATTTGGCTACTCCTAATAATGTTATTTCTTACAGGATGAAAGTATATTTGAACTTAAGATTAACCCAACTTACAAATATGGGCTTCAGAATATAACCCATTCATAACTCAAGGATCAAATGTAGTTTGTTCCTTATTTGTCAACAAGTTCATTACAAATTAAAATCTTTCATTTATATAACTCCTTCAATGGTAGGGCGAATACCTACCAAGTTGTATGTAATAATAATATGATACATGAGGCCAAATTCAGTTCATACTGAAGTTAATACTAAAGTCAGTAATACTGTGATTCCTTCATAGCTGGTTCCATCATCAGGACTGCAGAGCACTTCCTGACACATAACACATTTGTGAAGGGACTCAGAAGATACTTAGGAATAAAGTAAGTTTTCCAGATGCAATAAGGAAACCTCATACATTTCTTGTTCAAGCTGATAAAGTGTTGATGGGAAATCACGTTTTCTATTTTTGGGTGGTCATTACAAAATAGAAAATGTCTTTCTTATTTATAAGTCATTTCCATCCGTGATCTAATTTTAGCACCTTAACCACTAGACAGATTCTCTTAAGAATTTTAATTGGAAGATTTCCTCAAAAGGTAATTCTAAAGTTAGATTCTAACAATGGTGTATGACTTGGAATTACTGTGTTTGTGGACTTTGTCCATTGTCCAGTATTCTAAAAACACTACAGAACATAATGTCACAGAAATAGATCCAGTTTCCAAAATCTTAAGTTCCCTTGTGGTTTAGAATACCGGACAATGGACAAAGTCCAAAAACCCAGTAATTCCTCATAAGGTGTTAGGAATTCCAATTGGGTCATGCAGATCCATAATAAAGCCTGGTTTACATTAAGATCATAAATGAATGTTTCCACATATACCCTAAACTATTTGACTAAGTTTTTTTTTTTTTATACTGGAGACTTCCACCAAAAACTGCTGGCCAGTTCTGGTGTTCAGCCATATTACTGCACAATACAACCTGGTTCGCATAACGGAATTTTTTGTGTATTCCTCAAATCACTGAGTAGATTTTCTCAAACTTCAATATGAGGAACTCCCACCAAAACTTGTTGAGAAACTCTGATTTTCAGTTATAATAACCATAATAAATTGTGATTTTGATAAGGCCATACATGGATTTTTCAATGTATGGCATGAACCATTAAAGCTGGTTTTCTTGAAATCTGATTATGCTACATTTCCATAAAACGTTATTGGACAATTTTGATTTTCAGTCATATTCATTTGCGATAAAGCCTGGAGTATATGGACTTTTCTGTGTAACCCATGAATTGCTGGATAGATTTTACTGAAATTAATATGGGAGAATTTCACTAATCTAAATTTTATTATTCCTAGTCTTAGACAATATCAGATTAACTCCATTGGTAATTTTGTGTACTACAATATGGAGTATTTTTTCCAAACTTATTTAATACCTTGCTTGTGGTCTTTGGAACTTCTAGTGCAGCTGTAATTTTCAGATATGTCCATGGATATGACAGCATATATTCTCCTGTACTAGTAAGATATCTGCTTCTCATAACTGACATTTATACACTTTGATACTGTAACGTGGATACCCATTGTTGGGCAACAGCTTGGTAAATGCCTTCCTGCTTAAGCGCGTGAAAACAATATTCAGTTCAATTCAATTTTATTTCATCCATGGATCATTATACATGATATGGGACAAGTCAAAGATTAATATTAATACTAATACTAAATAATAATAAGTATATAATAATACAGAAATAATATGACAATATAATAATACATGATAATAATAATAATATAGCAATACAGAGATAATAATATGACAATATAATATTGATTGATTGATTGATCCACCTCGTCACTGCAGATCACTGTACATGATACATGACAAGTCAAGCCAATTCTGAACATTAACAATCCGATACATAAGCAGATTAAAATTACAATAGTTACAATTCCACTGCTGATTACAATCTAGAACCGGCTAGATACTCCCACTTGTGGAGAATTTGATGGAATGAAC
>NW_019724591.1:264237-281224 GCF_002891405.2 Cryptotermes secundus | reverse complement strand
ATAATTTAGAAGTCTTGAAAACAGTTTCTGTGGTCTTGAATTCTCCTTAAGATGGCACCAGGCAGATAATTCCCAGAAGCAGTCACGAAGTGTTATTTCCTGGAGAGATAAATGAACTGAGCAGTAAGTGTTCTCATGACATATTATTCAACACTATGAGGCTAATTGATTCTTGGAATATATAATTTAGACTGACTAGAACTCTTTTCTAAAAAATAAAATACTCGTCTACACTGTAAAAATAATAAATGAACTGAGCGGTAAGTGTTCTCATGACTTGTATTATTCAATACTATGAGGCTAATTGATTCTTGGAATCTTGGAATATATAATTTAGACTAACTAGAACTCTTTTCTAAAAAAGTAAGACACTCGTCTACACTGTAACAGACATCCAGTGCTAGGTAACGGAACTGTAAACATGTGGCTATAATAATATGCGAAAAGAATGAAAGGTGTTTCTATGGGGTCCAGCTGCATCTATATAACGAGTCTGTAGCTAAGAGATTAGAGAGAGAGAGATTCATCAGACAAACATCGTTCAAGGCAGTGAGAGATTCTTCAGAGATTCATCAGACAGAAGTTGTAATTCATCCATAACAGAATTCAGGAGGAATTCAATGTGTGAGCTGTTACAAATAACTGTAATTATAAAGAAGTGTCAATAAATCCAATCATCAAATCCAGAACCCATTATTATTAGTCATGCTAACCCTGTACACATGACAATATGAATGTCATGTCATTGAGGCCAACCCACATTCATATTTTTTTATTCCCTATGACAAAACACCAATATATGTGCAAAATGAGCTACTGAAGAGGGACAGCAATATTAGCACTACTTAAGTATTAGACCCCAGATTTTTCAAGGTCATGGTGCACAGGATATTCAGACTTTCTGGCTGTGTCAGTCATCAGTCTGTCCTAAAGCAGCAGTGCACAAACTTGATTGCATCTGATCAAATTTGGCTTTATATACGCACATACGTACATACATACATACATACATAGCTTCACAGATCCGTTGCCTGTATTGGGCCGGATATTGAGCTCGTCAGATTAATTAAAAGTAGTTGCAATATGCAATCAAGTCCAAATAGACACAACCTAGATACAATAGGAATATAATACAATTAGGTATTTGCCATATATTCATCAATAGAATAGAAAGCTTTCAAGATAAGAAAGTCTTTCAATTTTTGTTTAAATAAATTAACATTATCCTTTAAAATATATAATTTATGTGGCAAATTATTAAAAAATTTTATGTATGTATAATACACTTCCTTTTATATAATCGATAGTCTAGTTGATGTGACGTGTAGTCTATTTTGTACTCTTAGTGTTAATTTTATGTACACTATTATTTGTAGGATAATTATTTTCGTTTTCAATTACAAACATGACCATGGCAAATATAAACAACCAGGGAACTGTAAGTATCCCTAATTCTCTGAAAACCTCTCCACAAGAACTTCTTGGCCTCATCATTAACACTGCTCTAATTGCTCTTTTCTGAGCCACAAAAACTCTTTTCATTGATGACGAAGAAGAGCCCCAGAAAATAACACCATATTTAAGTTGAGCTTGACAGTAAGCACAATAAGCCATTTTCAACACTTGCCTACTTACTATAGGCCATAGTTTTCTAAGCACAAAGGTTGCAACACTCAACTTATTTATCACTTCATCAGAGTATTTTTCCCAGCCTAAATGACTGTCCAGGCACACACCTAAAAACTTAACATTTACAGAAAATTTAAGTGTTTGGTCATTATATTTTATGTGTAATGGATAGTCCGTGGCCTTAGGGGTCATAAATTTCATTACATGGTTTTTTTTTTAATTTACTATTAATTGGTTAGCTTGGAACCATCTATATAAATGTCTCATAACTAAATTAATTTCGTTATTAAGGCTACTAATATCCTGTGAAGAGACAATAAAAGTGGAGTCGTCAGCATATAAAACCGTATGTGCCAACCCATTTAGAATTCTAGGCAAATCATTAATATATACATTGAACAACAAAGGTCCCAGTACAGATCCCTGCGGAACTCCATCTTTGGTTGTTTTCCATTTAGAAACATATGTAGTTGAGTCTTGAGTCTGCAGTATGATTCTTTGCTTCCTGTTATATAGGTATGTTTCAAGCACTTTTAGTAGGGATCCTTTTATTCCATAGTGTTTCAATTTTTGGACAAGCAGTTCATGATTGACACAGCACTTCATCAAGACATTTTGATTTAACGTGGTTCATTCTAAGGATCACTTTATTTAAGGACATAAAGAAACTTCTAGTATCTTAGAAAATTGCATAAATAATAGAGAAAATGCTAGCAAGTAAATAAGTTTGTTCTTACTGCAAGATATTTATTAAGTATATTAAAGACACTTCTTGGGTTGCTGCACAATTGGCAGCTTCTCAATAAGGGTTTGGATCCATGAGTGAGGGAGCAAGTACTCAAAACACTTGAGGGAGGTGCTACGAGACAAATGTAAGCATACTCTGGAACACTGACCACTGTTTACTTCAACTGTTCAAATCCTTAATTACTGTTATTCTTTAAATATGGTCTTGCCAACTTTACTACTACAGTCAACTCTTGATTATCCGGGGGCGGCTTAACCGGGGCTACAGAGGCTTTTTTGAGGCTTATATGTTGTTTAATATTCATTCACTTTTGTTTCACATGGAGAGTTGTAACACTATTTTCGCACTAGTGTGAACCGAGCTCTGCATTCTTTGGTCCCGTTATGCTAACACAATGTTCTAGGGTAGGGGTGAAAGAATGCAAGGATTTGTGGAAAGTTTCAAGGACAGATACTTAGTTTCTTTGTATCGATCTTCAAGTGCGTTAGCAAAATGTCACAGCATAAAAGGAAGCGTGTTGTGTTAAGTATTCAACAGAAAAAGGAAAATGCCGCGAAAAAGTAAACGACAATATTAAATTTTTTTTAAGTGTTAAGTGTGAATATTCGTAAAATGTGTTGGATGTTGTTGAAGACTGTGATTGAAATAACTAATTCATACTTCAGTGTAATGTAAAAAAAGTAATAAATAGGCCATGAGATGACATAAAAATGAGGTTGAATAAATTTAAATACAGGTAGGCCTATAGTATTATGAAGGTACAGTATTACAGTACTACTCTTAATAAAATTTGTCTTAACCGGGTTTTCGATTAATCATGATTTCCATCCCCACCATTATCCCAGATAACCGAGAGTTGACTGTATTTCTTTCAACAGAGCATTTGAAGCTGCAACAGCCGATGACCTTTTTGATGCACTAGCCACACAGGCAGATGCTGACAACATTTTCCAAAATGACACTGATTTGAATGTTAAAACCATCCTGAAGTCCTGGACTGAACAAGCAGGGTATCCTTACATCACTGTACAAAGAACAGAAAATGGCATTCACATCAGTCAGGTAAGTCACATATTCAATAGTACTAGCACTTACTGAAGTCACTCATATTTTTCTTACATGTGGCAATAAATAAGTAAATCCAGACACCGTTTCTAGTCACTAACATGTGACAATATGCATACTGGTGAGATGGCAAGGAAGAAAGTCTGTACCTCAGTAACAGCCCTAATATACTTAAGAAGGAAAACTGCATTAAATACTTTGTTCAGTTTATAAATTTATTAGCACAAGTAGCCATGATACTGACCCATATTTGTAAGGTACTCATGTTAAGTCTTGAGAGATACTGGCTCTCATGACTCAAGTTCTTCAAGGACTTCCTGACTCTTGACTCAGGCTTTCCTTGGTCCTCCAATGCCATTGCCAAGTACCCTTTCTCCCCTCCTATCTCATAATGCTGTAATTGGCTTTCTACTCCCTTCCCCTCCTTACTGGAATGAGAACATTGGAAGCAGGTCCAAAATATTAATCATTCGGGGTTTGAGATTTGCACTGACTGTCACTCAGGTAGGAGAAGGTAGTCATATGTTTTTGTGGACAGAGAGAAGTTTGTTTCAGATTCTAGTGGTCTGTTGTTCTCCCTGAGGGCCAGGGCCACTTTCAGCAGCAGCAAAGGACTGAACTTGTTACACTGCATCATGGCCAGTATTTAAATTCTGTTTAGATTCTGAACTGTTTAAATAGTTATCATGCATAGGCTGTCCAGTTTTACTAATTATTGACAATACAAGTATTAGTAAAACTGGACAGCCTATGCATGATAACTATTTAAATTATATGTCCTCAATGTTCACGAGTCCGCTGTCAAATATTCGACCTAAGCATGCCTCTACCCATGAGATAGAAGGAATCATCAAATCCTTAAATCAAATCCTCCCATGGTTATGATGAGATACCTGTCACAATATTGAAAGCTAGTGCCCTATTTATTAGTTCTCCGCTAACATATATTGTAAATAAATCTCTTTCTTCAGGAATTTACCCAACTAGACTGAAATTTTCAATAGTAAAACCAGTATTTAAAAGTGGGGATAAACTTAACATCTCTAACTATAGACCAATATCTTTGTTACCGGCTTTCTCTAAGGTATTTGAAAAGGTTATATATTCAAGGCTTAACCAGCATCTAATACAAAATAAGATACTTGCTAGTGATCAATATGGATTTAGAAAAAACTCTACAACAAATAGGGCCTCTTTTAAATTATTAAATGAAATTTTAGTAGCCATGAACAATAAATTAACTATTGGGGGCATTTTCTGTGACCTGAAGAAAGCATTTGACTGTGTTAACCACGAAATATTTTTAAATAAACTGGGATACTATGGGATAAATGGAGTATTTAAAAAATTAATCAAGTCTTATTTGAACAATAGATACCAAAAGGTAGTATTAAATAATAGGACAACCTATAATACCACCTTTTCTGATTGGGAGATCATCAAATATGGTGTCCCACAAGGCTCTATATTAGGTCCTTTATTTTTCTTATTGTATATTAATGACTTACCCAAAGTAATAACAAATAATGCGAAGATTATTTTATTCGCTGACGATACTAGTATCATAATATCCGATTCGAGCCCTCATAATTTGGAAATTAATATGAATAAACAATTCTTAGCCATAAACAAATGGTTTGAAGCTAACCTGCTATCCTTAAATTTTAATAAAACCCACCATCTCCTGTTCAGGACTAAAAATAGTTTGGTAACAGACATAAGCATATATCATCAAAATAAGAATATCACTAATGTGCCAAATATTAAGTTTCTAGGTATTTATATTGATGAAACATTATCATGGAAGTCTCATATTGATAAATTAGTAATTAAAATGAGTGCAGCTTGCTATGCAATTAGAACTGTAAGAGGTCTCATGTCACAGGAAACCCTAAGGATGATCTACTTTGCCTATGTGCATACTATCATGGAATATGGGATAATTTTCTGGGGTAGCTCAGCAACTAGTATAAATGTTTTCAGAATGCAAAAGCGGATCATTAGAACTATTATGAATGTAAGAACTAGAGACTCATGTAGGGAACTATTCAAAAACCTAAAAATATTACCAATGTACTCACAGTATATATACTCTATAATTCTGTTTGTTGTAAATAATAGAGACCTATACAGTTCAAACTATGAGACCCACAATCTCAATACTAGACATACCACAAATTTGCACCTTCCCACATCACGCCTAACAATCTTTCAGAAAGGACCATATTATTTTGGTATTAAGGCTTATAACCACCTGCCATCCAGAATCAAGAGTATGAGTAATGATGTGAAACTATTTAAACTGAGGCTAAAAAGATTTTTTCTTTCAAATTCTTTTTATTCCTTAGAGGAATATTTTAACCATGTATGTAATTAAAATTGGTAATTGTACCCCTGATATGTTATAATTTTATATCATTACCTAAGTACTTTGTATCAATTATTGTTTATAATTTTGATCATTTTTTGCATTGTACATTAATATAAATCTTTTAACTGTCTTAATGACAAAAGTATGTATGTAGTTTTTGTATTTGTGTATTTTAATCTATTAGCTTGGTACAAAATCCATATCCACTGGTCAGCTCTACCATAAGGATCAACGGAATGTATAAATGTAAATAAATAAATAAATAAACCACCCACAGCAATTTCCACCCTTCCTTTTGTTACAGATATGATCAGACTCACTTTTTAACATTGCTTGTACTGAAAGAAAGCAGTCTTCTGGGATTTGGCACCGTGTATATGTGGTGTTAACCGACATTTCGGAGGAACGTATCACCTCCATCCCTGAAGATGGAGGCGATACGTTCCTCCGAAACGTTGGTTAACACCACATATACAAGTACACGGTGCCAAATCCCAGAAGACTGCTTTCTTCATAGTCACCGCCGTGAAAGCCTCAAATCTTACATTGCTTGTACTGTTTCAGTTTTGTTGTACTGCCTTCATATATCCATAATCAACCATTTTGTGATAAGTGAAATAGATTATTGCTGTTCAGATCCACGTAACTAATTATGGGTACTGTATATAAAACTTGGGAGTAGAGAGCTCAGTTGGTATAGTGACAGGTTGAACATCCAGAATTCTTTACTGACCAGCAGGATATAACCTAAATATAGCGCAACTTTGCTCTGGCATACATGAAGGTACTTTTTACACTTTAAGGCAACTGCCATTTAACGTCATCACTACATTTCACATACAAATTAACAGTACTTCCAGCTTTCTCACATTTCATCATGAAAACAGATACTAATTGAATCTTCTTTCACAGAAAAAATTCCTAATCAGTGGAGAGACTGAAGAAGAGCCAGCAACAACTTGGTGGGTGCCCATCACATACACTACAAATAACAGTATCGACTTTGAAAACACTGCACCAAAAGTGTGGCTAAGAAATATAAGCGAAGATGATATAGAACTTACACTTGCTGACAATGAATGGGTTATTCTTAACATTCAAGAAACAGGTATGAAACTAAAAACAAATAGCATGACTCTGTGTGTGCTTTCATGTACCCCCAAATCACCTCCATTATATAAACGTGAATGTGAATGCCATGATAATAGACACCACTACACCTACTTCATTTCCATTTCCTTACCGTCACCAACACCATAACATAGATATACAGGGTGTCCCAGGAGGAATGGACCAAACTTGGTGAGGGTGTTCCTTATGTTAAAGTATACCGATATAACCCAAAACACCTATGTCCAAAGTTGAACGGTTACGGAGATAATGGCCCAAGAAAAGTGTGGTCTCCTGGCAGGTCCACGCACTGTACCTCTCAGCTGAGAGGCCTTATCTATGTTTGTCCTTGAGTGCCGTGATTCACCCTAGCCGTACGTATGTAGTTGACTTATACCAGAACGCGCAGTCAGCAGTTACGTCAGCGCTTGCCATTCATGTGTCATGTATAGTGCTTGGAAACCCTAAGGACAATTATGACATGGCGAGCGAGTATTTTGTACTTCAATTTTATGGCTTCATATCACTCACAAGTTAGTTTGATGTTACGTACATTATTAACATTACAGAATCCACATATTCCTGCCAGTTTTAATATGTATTTTGTAATCAACAAGTGTGTAACGCCGGTCAAAGTTTGACACTTCTCTGGCCATTATCTCCGTAACTGTTCAACTTTGGACATAGGTGTTTTGTGTTATATCGGCATACTTTAACATAAGGAACACCCTCCCGAAGTTTGGTCCATTCCTCCTGGGACACTCTGTACGTATATATTTCCTCCAAATACGCTTTTGATGCAAACTTTCTTATTCTTGGTATTCTGAACACAAAAAAAAATGAACATGTGCCTAATTACAGCCATGATACAACACAACTGAAAGTATGATAGAATATTGATGGGCACAATAGTGAAGGGAAAATTACAGAGTAACATTTTTGGTAATAAAAAGAGAATAAATATTCACCTACATATCTCCAAAGTTGTTTAATTGCTGTGGTGAATGAATTTTGGTGGGAGATTTTAACAGACATCATCCTAACCACTGATTAAATTTTATCTAAATCTGAGATTTAATAAACTATCTGTCCTTTTACAAAAGAAGGGGTGGGAAATTCAAATATGCCATTAGCTGAAAACTGTATCTGAGTCTGCTTTCCTACTGTCATTACATCATGAATTAGCTCTCTGACACCTTCTAATCCAGAATTCTAAAAAATGTGGTAAATTAGGGACAAAAATTTGCAATATGAGTCCACTATTCATACTTCCACTCCCTTGACTGTCTTTCTGGTTTCATTGCAGCATTTTATCGTGTGATTTACGATGATGTGAACTACGAGCTTCTGAAAGATTACCTCAATTCCGATAACTATATAAACATCCACCCTCTGAATAGAGCACAGCTGCTGGATGATTCTCTGTATCTTGCCCGAGCTGGTCTCCTAAGCTACTCCACAGCCCTTGACCTAACCACATATCTAGCTGCTGAAACCGATTTCGTCCCATGGGTATCATTCTACAGGGCTCTCACATTCCTCAACACAAGATTTGCTGGAACTGAAGATTATGATTTATTCAAGGTATCGCAATCAGCTTAGTGTCACTGTAGTATAATAGATGCAGTTGCACTCCACAGACTGCAGCATGCAGGGTATAAGACAAGTCAGAATACAAGATATGACATTCAGAAAATACTTAGAAATACAATACAAATACAGAAAAATTCCTAGGAATAAGATATACAACAGGTTAAATTGCATATACAATTGCATTATTAAAGATTACATATATATTTTAAAGCATATTGAAAGAGTAGTAAAATTTCACTGTACTTAAAATAGTTTGTTATCAGATTAATATACTAAGTGAACAAATTACTAACCAACTCCATGGAGCCACGCCCTTCTTGAAACGCCACCGGTCATTTAGACACTCAAGAACTTGTCAAAATTTTATGGAATCTGAAGGTTCATTAACATGTTCACAAGAGTCCTCCACTGGTCCCTAACCCTGGGACGGATCAATTAAATGAAAATTAAGGTGATAAAAAACCTCTCCCCCTCACATCAGTTAGAAATAGATAAACTTCCTTAAAACTTCATCATAATTAATAACACAAAATTTGTAGACCAAAACAAAAATGCCCACTGCTGTTGTAATTCCTAAGACAGTATTTGCACTGTTATATAACATGATTAGCCATGATATGAACAAAACATATGTAAAAGTCAATTTGCATGTAACAAAAAGCAAAAAAAGAAAAAAGGGTTTGTAAATTATGAAACAATTAAAATCAAGTTGGCCTCTAATCACAACCTGGTTCACTGTGCTATTGTACTAGCCCAATTCCCGTGAATGTAATTGACAGCTTCATTCTAGTGGTACACACAAATATGAAACTTCAAGGCTTTGCTCTCAAAACAGCCACAAGCCAATGCTCACATATATTTTGAGAGAATTCAACATAGCTACATATATGGAAATGACACTGCATGTCTTTTCTTCAATCAGAATACTGAAATAAGAATCAATATATGTTTTCATTTCAGAATTATGTTCTGCAGTTGATACAAAATCTGTATAGATCTGTTGGATTTAATGCATTAGAATATGATGAACATCCCACAAAGTTGATACGAGTCACCACTTTGACTTGGGCTTGTAATTTTAATTATGACCTGTGTCTCAACAGTGCCTCAGCACTATTCAGAACCTGGACAGATAGTACAAGCAGAATTAATAGGTAAGTTAAATACGTCAGTATTATTGTATCTTTAAAAGTGTAGAAGGTTAATGAAGCTAAAATGCAGACTGCCAATATTAGTTTTCATGAAATTTCAATGAAAATCAGAAGCAGTATACATTATTAAATATTAATTAAATACTAGCAGAACTATTCCAAGCAGGAAGAAAGCATTATTTTATGCTGCTGGTTTTCAGGGGCTTGTGAAACGACGGGACAAGTGCCTCAATGTACAGGGAGATTATGTTCAGAAATAAAAGAATTTTTTAAATCAGTACTCTTATTTGCTTAAGTTCCATTTTCATTTGTAACTTACTTATTGACTTACCCTCATATATACCAAATTACAGAAACAGTTTAGAAATTCCTCTGTCTCATAAATTTCTGTCCCAATGCTTGATATTGAATAATACAATCTGATTTTAAAGGTTTACAACAACAATACTCATATGTAAAAATAAACACAACTATATTTCTGACATTGTTCATTCAGCATCTTCGGTCTGTTTAGCTGTAAGGGAGGAGCCTTTCCTCCCCCAAGCTTGATGACAGAAAGGATCCAGGTTCCAAAATATTGCTTTCAAAAGACCCAAGTAATAATCTTGTTTACTAAGTCACAAGCCGGAAGGTAGCGGGATCAAATCCCGATAAGGTCACTGGATTTTTTCAATTGACCTAATCCTTCTAGCCACACTATGGCCCTCGGATCGACTCAGCCTCTAACAGAAATGAGTACCAGGAATATTCTTTGGGGTAAAGGGTGGCCAGCGCATAGGGCTGACAAACTTTCCGCCATCTATGAGCCGACTGTCTAGAAAATGTGGGAACCTCAACATCTCACAATCCTATGGGCCTCCAAGGCCTGATACAGGGATACTTTTACTTACTGTACTAAGTCACATAACATGAATCCTCATGTTACTTACCTGATTTTTAGCTATTTCTAATGATGAATCACTTCATGAAAACCAGTTTTTAAAAAAGGAAGTACATTGAGGACAACAACTTATTAGCATAGAAAACATACCATTCAAAAAAATTCCTAAAATGTATCCAAGTCAGATACGCAAATGGAAAATGTGTATAGCGCTAGGATACCATGTTGAAAATTTGAACATGTATGTTGTTTTCTATTTTCAGAAATAAATACTGTAAACTGGAACTTGGGACTGCCAAATTTCTAAACTTTGTCCATCATCTAGTATTCCAAATTCTGGACAATGGAGAGAGCCCATTTTAGCATCAGAGCTCTTCATAATTAAAATGAAACCTGCTTCTGAAATACATCTCATACATACATGACCTCAAACTATAGCCAAGATCAACACTACGGTGATGGATGGAAGTTCTAACAAAGTATGCTAACTGTTACAGGATTCCACCAGACCTCAGGAGTGTCGTGTATTGTTCAGCTGTAAGCAATGGTGGAGTAGATGAGTGGGCCTTCCTTTATGACGAGTTCTTGAAATCTAAGGTAGCAAGTGACCAGGTTCTCATTCTGTCTGCCCTTGGATGCACAAGAGATGTAACTCTGCTGAGGCAGTAAGTTGGCATAACAAAATTCCCATTAGTAGAACTTAATGAAAATACATATGTATGCAATATCCCTGGACTCCAGGAATACAGATGCAGCCATCATGGGTGAGCCAACAGAAACTAGTGGCAAGTACATTTGGCCTTGGTTTAAATGTATCAAAATTAGGTTGAGAAAGCAATTTAAGGAAATTCAATCTTGATATATACATGTAAATCTTTCTATTATGAGTAGGTTCTGTTAAGTAGTTAAATGCATTTAAGTTGTATTTCTAGAGTCCTCCATGAAGTTATTCATATAGTATTTGATTCTTTTTCAATACATTCATGATTAAAATATGTTTACATGGATCACAACCTCAGAGGTCAACATATACATTCATATTCATATTTAATGTGTCTTCCAGAGACCTATGTACACAGATATAGAATCCGTCATTGTTTATACTAGATAACAAAATAATAATAATAAGATATTTAATCATACGAAAGGCATTCCGTATATAATGCTTCATATTTTTTTGTGTTAATATGTAACATCTGAGTTGGATGTTGGTGGTGTTCTAGTAAAGGTTGAACCTTCCCGCCAATGTACTGTTAGTTTAGTTGTCATGCGACAGATAGCAACAGCAGAGCAGTCTGCCAAATTGGCATCTGACATAGAAGTGCATACAAAAGAAAGATGTGTTACTGAATTTCTCACTGCCAAACAAATTGCACCCACTGACATCCATCGACACTTGCTAAAGGTGTACGGAGAAGATACAGTGGATGTCAGCACAATGAGGTGGTGGGTAGTGCGTTTCAACAGTGGTGAAAGTGAAGTGCACGATAAGCCACGCCCTGGGCGTTCCTTCTCAGCTGCCACTTCTCACAATGAACAGCACCTCGATCCTGGAGCCTGGTGAGACTGTCAATTCTGAACGCTACAAGACGACGCTGACTACGCTGAAAGCCCGCATTTCCCGAGTCAGGCCAGCAAAGCAGACAACCTTTCGCTTGCAACACGATAACACTAGAGCCCATACCAGTTTGGCGACCACCACACACATTGCAAAGTTTGGCTGGACTGTCCTACCACATCCAATTTATAGCCCTGATTTAGCACCTTCAGACTTCCATTTCTTTGGGCCTATGAGAGATGGACTACGTGGGCAACATTCTCCAGACAATGATGCTATCATTGCAGCTGTAAGAAAGTGGCTTGCCTCTGGTGGCGCAGACTTTTATGAGTGCGGCATACAGGCTCTTGTTCATCGCTGGCAAAATTGCATAACGAATGGTTGTGATTATGTGGAAAAATAACTGTAAGTAGCTGAAATCTTGCTCTATTTAACTGCGTTATGCTTTCTGTATCTGTTGTAGTTCTCATTAAAATAAACAGGAGGCATTATATACGGAACGCTCCCCGTACAATACAAATCTGACTAGATATCATAAAGTATAAATCATACATATGCATCTATGATAGGCCACATATAATGTATCATTCACTATGCAAGGTAAGACTATAATAAAATAATTGATCATACAGCGTAAATCTGACTGTACATAACTGCTGGTATTCCATGGCCATGGTAATATAGAGGCATGAACCATCAACATGTATTAAATATAGACTTTTACTGCACATAAAAATCTAAAAAAAACACACACACACATTTTAGTAAAATAAAATTTGAATTCATTACAATCTCTTCAGAATCATCAATAGTTATTTTCACTACAATCATGTCAGCATGAGTACTGGCACTGCTTTCTCCAAAATTTAGTGTCTATATAACTAAACTCCATCACACAACCACGGCTTTACAAAAACAGATCACTTATTTCACAGTTCTAACACTAGAAGTTACGATAGAACTGGATGATTCCAAAATCTCCAACAGAGAGATTAACAGACTAAGTAGTGCCAATAAAGATAGTTTTCCTTGTGCTTAATTAAGCACCACAACATAGAACACATGGGAGAGTAGAAGGAAAACTGCATGTATTCCTAACCTTAGCATTAAACTGAAGCGATTGGTCAGCTTCACACCCCAGCTGTTTTACCTTCAGGCAAAGGGCCTCAGTTCCCATTTGTTAGGAAGCTGGGTGGCCCCATCTGGACACGTGCAGAGAAGAGAAAATTCTGTTCCTGCTAAAAATAAAATTCTGACTCCCCGGTCATCCAGCCCATTGCCTAGTCACTATACTGGCTGAGTTATCCAGGTACAAATTATCGTGAACAACATTACTGTGGGATTTACGGATCTCACAGTAGTGGCTATGAAGAGTTCTATCTTTGGAAATGTAACATCACGATATCTGTTGAAAATCAACCAACGTTTTACTTGAATTTTGCTTCCATCTTCAGGGTCAAAGAATAAGTCAAGCATGAAACCAGGAAGAAGCAGGTAGCAAGTTACATGCTGGTTCCTTGCTTGGTTTATTCTTTAATGTTGAAGACTGAGACATGTTCCTCCAAAACATCAGCTAATTTTCGACAGATTGCAGAGCATTATATCCCAGAAGACGGAAATCTTAACAGCAACAGTGTTGTTGCTACCATTTAAAATCATTATCACTTTACTTTAAGGGAAACCTTGACACGTGTGTGCAATTTCAACCCAGAAAAACGACATAGTGTACCTGTTAGTTTCTTTTTTCAGGTATCTTACTATTGCCATCACACCAGAATCAAAAATCAGATTGCAAGATGCACAGACTGTTTTCTCTGCAGTGTACAGCAGACCAGAAGGAGTTGATGTGGCATTCGATTTCCTCTCAAATAATTTTGTTGCAGTTCAACAATAGTAAGTCACAGCTTCTACAAATATCCAATCTGCATAAATCTTTCAATTAAATGCATTTTATCACATATTAAGCTTATTTATTATGTGACAGTGACATGGGACTATGGAACCATGGACTAGGATAGACAGAAAAATAATTTGAGAATTCAATAAGAAGTTCTGGAAAGAATTAATCGCTTACTTTCCTTTGATATGATGAGGATAACATAGAAAGTGGTGCCTCCTACAATTCTGTAGTCACAGGAATATGTTTACTGCACCACTGCCTAGCAATGGTATGGGGATACACAGACACACAGACTCCGCATTTATACGAAATTGACCGCATAGAAAATGACATGCTGACACGCCTTTCATTGTCATATGTATTCAATTTCCGTGGAAACGTATTTACGAAGCCGTTGCCTAGCAACGAGAGGGAGAATACTCATACATACACAAACTGACAGGAAGTATTTATGAAGCATGCCAATGAGAAGGGCTCAGATGCCGTAATATAAATACCAAGTTTCATAAAGATTAGTTATATGCATTCAGAAATTGTGGGGGAGGGTACATATATAGATATACAGACACACAGACACATGTGTATGTGTATGTATGTGTGTAAGGGGTGGGCCAGGGCTGCACAATAGCTGAAGCGGTTAGTCGCTGGCTTCCTACCGCGGCGACCTAGGTTCGATCCTGGGTCTGGTCAACTGGGAGCTGTGGTGGACAAAGTGGCACTGGGGCAGGTTTTCTCCGAGTACTTCAGTTTCCCCTGCCAATCTTCATTCCACCAATTGCTCCACAATCACCCTCACCTATCGTCTGGGGCTGGTACAATAGGCCAGAAGTGGCTGCAGTACATGGGACTTAGTCCCACCCCACTAGCAATAAAAAAAAAGTGGTGGGCCATAAAATCCGGCCCTTTCAATGGGACCTTCAATGATCAATTGTGCTTCCCTTTTGGATTAACCTTTTATTAATCCTACACTTCAGATGAAATGTAGGACTTTATTTATGGGGGCATCATGAAAGTTACTTGGTTCCATGAAGAACTGACCCAGGTGACATCTTAAATAAGCTATGGCCTCACAGTCACACAGGGTGTGTGTGGCTGATTTGTCTTCTTGTAGGCACCTTTCACAGGTTGGGATATCTATCAGTCTCAGTTTGAAAAGGTGTCCTTTAGGTGGCAGTG
Source organism: Cryptotermes secundus (assembly GCF_002891405.2). Lineage (NCBI taxonomy): Eukaryota > Metazoa > Arthropoda > Insecta > Blattodea > Kalotermitidae > Cryptotermes > Cryptotermes secundus. The sequence goes on along the minus strand of NW_019724591.1, from coordinate 266,043 downwards.
TCTGTAAGTAATCCTACCACCCATCTTAACTGATCTCTGTTTAATTTCAACAGGTCCTTTGTTCTTCTGGCAGAGGGTCCTAATATAAATCCTTTGCCTGTTTGATTACAATTGTGAATTTCCAGTGTTTTTTGTGATTTCTATCTGTCCAGTCCCTAATTGCTTTCTTGGAATGATGATGATAGCATAAACACCTCATTCTTTATAAATTAAGGAAACGAAGTCACAAAACTCTTTTTTACCTAAAATAAGGTATCATTTCCATAGAAATGGGTTAACTTACTCTGAAGAAAGAATGTAAATTTTCAAACAATATTTCATACATCCTATACATATTTATCAATATTACATGTACTCACTTTTCTTGAATGATGGTCAGATCTTGAGAAAATAATATAATTAAACTTGAACTTTGAACTCTATGGTATAGTGGCACGAGTTCCTGGCTAGAGATCCAGAGGTCCCAAGTTAGATTCCCAGCACTACCAGATTCTCTGAGAAGTAGTGGGTCTGGAATGGGGTCCACTCAGCCTCGTGAGGATAACTGAGGAGCAATTTCAAGGAAATAGCAGCTCTGGTCTAGAAAACCAAGATTAACGGCCATGGGGATCTGTTGTGCTGACCTAGTGAGAGCCTCTACCCATAAAAATAGGCACTAACTTCACCGACAAGCGACGTTCGCTCAGTTGTGGACTAAAGACCTCGGAATTTTTTGTTTAAACTTGAACTTCAAGTAAAATAGCAAGCAGGTGGAGGTTACATTAGACCAATAAGAAACAAAATTTGCTATCAGGTATCAGCATATTCTTCCAATACAAATTACCCCAAAATATGTTAATTACTTTCAGAAGTTAAAACATATGGATAGATGGGTGGACATGACATCCCCCATACCATGTATTCCCTTTGTGCAAATAAGGCATACAGAATCTCACATGATATTACCACCATTTTCTATTTCACAGTTTTGCATCTACAAGTGGTCTTAGAAACATCATCTCTGGAATAGCATCTCGAATGACAACACATGCCCAACATCAAAAGGTAAAGGCATGGATTTTATTACTATTTCATTTATAAAAGAATCATGGAAACTTACATATTTCACCATTTTCTACCTCTTTTACTATGATGAAGATAATATTAAAAAAATAACAAAGTACTACAAGAGGCTGATGGGCCATTATTGCAGTGCTCAAAGCATCTCAACAAAGGATACCACTGGGCTAAACAAAACCTGGCTCACATTATTATTTAAGCATTCCCTTCATCAAATGCATGTAATTTTATACAAAAATTGTCTTCTCTCTGAAATAGATAAATATCTCTTAACTATTCTGTCACTCTGCTATTATCAGATTAGTTAATATAGACAATTAGGGGAATTTTCCACCCACTCTGCATTGTAGACATCATGGAAATTCAATGTTGCTACGTCAGGTACAATTACCATTCGATTTCCAAGCAAATTCAGAAATACTATTCAAATATGAAATACTGATACTCCCTGACATGAATATTTTCAGATAAGTTATTTGAATTACAAGATTAGAAATGGTGTAGATCTACTGATGGATGAGCTGAGCAGTTCATTGATAGTGTAAAACTGCACTGGAGGTTGTTAGGAGGTAACACAGGTCTGCAAAAAAATTTTTTTCCAGCTGCATGGAATATTTTTGGTAAACTTTGTTTTCTAGGATGCTGAATCCAAAAATGACCTCAATTTCCCCCTATCACGTACGGTTTCTTGGAAAATAGGGGTTTACAATAAAAAATCAAAACACTGATGAAAAAAAAATCACTAAT
>NW_019724591.1:238557-263831 GCF_002891405.2 Cryptotermes secundus | reverse complement strand
TGCTGAGCGGAATTCATCCTGGGGTGGAAATATAGTTCTGTCCTCCGAATCACTCTGTATATTATCCAAACTGGAAGGTGGGAGGGGAACTGGTATTTCAGAGCTATGAGGCACTGGACGAATAGCTGAATTAAGGTTTGGGTAGGATATTTTCTTTTTATTTTTTGTATTAAAGCCTTTCACATCTACCGAACAGAAATAACAATCAGTCATGTGGTTTTGCTATTCACGCCACATCACAGGAATGCCAAAATTAAATGAGTTTTTCTTACCCTTAAACCACAAACAAAGATCTTCCTCGCACCTTCTGCACACCTTGTGAAGAGCCCAAGGTTTGTCTTGATCCCCAAGTTTCAATTTGAAATAAGCAAAATACACTTTCTTCACAAAATCACTTATGTCGCTTTGTTGACTTTTAAGTATGTATTCACCACAAATAAAACAAAAGTTATCCGGAGAAATAAGACAACCTCTTTGAGCCATAATACAGACCTAAATCACAAGCACAGTCACGTTTGAATGCAGGATGTAAACTAAGTGGCTTATACATCAACCAAGATCCTGAACTTATTTAGCATGTTGAGACATGATCAAATCTGACAGCAGGCTTGTTTATACTCATTCCTATTGCCCCAAAGAACATGTCCAGTAAGATTCCTCACCTTTCGCTACAAACAAAGTAAACGTGTTGGGACATGACCGCCTGAGCTCCTGACACCGCCAAACCCACCCTACCAACCCCTTCCACTGCCCCCCCATCCCACCCATTTTCTATTTGTATTATTTTTTAGATTCACTCTTATAAATATTATTTTAAAGTAAGAAATAACTATTGGGTATGGTTTTTAGAATCAACAATAGGATACAAGACTTCACGTTGAAGAGAAATTTCACGCAAAATTAAACTAAAAATATGAGTTTTGCAAAAAAAATTGATGTGACAGATTTTTTTTACTATTATTTCCGGTTTTAGTGAGTAAAAATCTATAAGAAACAGTAAAAATATCCTATGCAGTTTTTTGGTTGCAGACCTGTGTAATCAATTGTCACAGCACATATGTGGCTTACAGAAAGCAAAATATTTACAAGTAACAAAGAAATATAATCTTAAAATTTCAACCCTAAAACAAAAAAAAAAATGCTTTTCTGTGTGATGTACCACAACTAACTAACTAACTATGGGCTGCGCCATAGCTCAAGCAGTTAGTCACTGGCTTCTCATAGCGGCGGCCAGGGTTCGATCCCGGGTCTGGTCAAGTGGGGTTTGTGGTGGACAAAGTGGCGCTGGGGCAGGTTTTCTCCGAGTACTTTGGTTTCCCCTGCCAATCTTCATTCAACCAATTGCTCCACAATCACCCTCACCTATCATTTGGGGCTGGTACAATAGGCCAGAAGTGGCGGCAGTACAAGGGACTTAGTCCCACCCCACTAGCAATAAAAACAACTAACTCCACAGAGCAGGGTCCTTTCTGAAAAGCTAATAGTCATTCAGATAGTCAAGAAGTTCCTTGCCTTTTATGGAACCCCAAAGTTCATTACTGTATTCATATGAGCTAATCCTTGTCCTGAGCGACATGAATCCAGTCTACACTGTCCCATTCTATTTCTTTAAGATCCATGTTAATATTATGCTCCCATCTAAATCGGTGTCTTCCAAATGGTCTCCTTCCTTCAGGTTTCTCCAGCAAAATGAATTCAACATTCCTTGCCCATCTCAACCTCCTTCATTTTATGATCCTAATATTTGGTAACAAGTAAAATTGTTGAAGTCTGTCATTAAACAAGTTTCTTCAGTCATATTGATTTATTCCTCTCAGGTCAAAAAATTCTTCTGTTTTCTGGCCTCGAACATCCCCTAAGTCTATGTTCTTCTTTTAAAATAGAGGACATGTTTCACATCCATACAAAAAAAAAAGATGTAAAAACATATTTTTTGCAGTTCAGTGTTTGTGGTTTTAGATAGCAGTCTGAAAGCCAAAAGATTCCATAACCTTCCTCAGATCTTTCTAACAAATTTTTGCCAAACATAAATACTGTCATGTTTGATGTCTTAATTTGTCTGATATCTTTTTTTGCAGCTCAGTGACTTCGTTTCTCAACATGAAACAGATCTGGGATCTGCTCTTGCAGCAGCTAAAGCTGCTGTGGAAACTGTAACAGCAAATCTTGCATGGTTTGATAAGTACAGACAAGATATTTCAGAATGGATGGTAGCATATACTGAGACTACCACCAGTGGCCCGACTACCACCACTGGCCCAACTACCACCACTGGCCAAACTACCACCACTGGCCCACCTACCAGTGAAACTCCTATAACAACTACGGATGCTGGAACCTCTCTATCATGCAACCCCCTTATCAGTATTATCATTTTGACTGGATATATGGTAGCTAAATACTGATATATCACACAATGAAAATAACTTCAAAGTTCCTACTATTACTGAGAATATCAGCACTCAATAAAAGCTAAAGAATTTGTTTTAATACAATTACATGGAGACAACAATGGAAAATTGAAATTAAATTATGTCAATCTTTCTTATAACAATATGAGGTATGCAATAGAACTCTTATCTGCAGAGCAGAGATCTCTTTTCTATGTTGCTGTACACATAATACGAGGGTAGGTCAACAAATAAGTTACAAATGGATATAGAACTTAAACAAATAAGCGTACTCATTTGAAAAATGCTTTTATTTCTCAACATAATCTCCCTGTACATTGAGGCATTTGTCCCATCGTTTAACAAGCCCCTGAAAACCAGCAGCATAAAATTCTTTGGCCTGCTGTCGGAACCAGGCGTGTTCACACGGCATGCCCTACCTCATAATGCATGACAGGTTTTCACAAAGTCTGTGCACGATGGGTGACGCGCATGCTGACCCCTCAACACAAAATGCAAAGAACTGGTCTGGCAATACAGCATCTCAATCGCTACCATGATGAAGGACATGATATGCTAGCCTGAACTGTCACAGGTGATGAGTCTTGGGTTCACCATTACCAGCCTGAAACAAAGCGTGCATCAATGCAGTGGTAACATCCTGCGTCGCCTGCCAAAAAAAAAGTTTTAAGGCGACATCATCCTCCAGGAAAGTGATGCTCACAGTCTTCTGGGATCAGGAAGGCATCCTGCTCACCGCATTCCAGCCTCAAGGACAAACCATAAATGCCGACTCCTACTGTAACATCCTCAGGAAACTTTGTAAGGCCATTCAACGGAAGCGTGCAACCTGTCATCTTATTGACTTACCTACATAGTATAGCAGAAGTGTATGCATTTAACCTTAGAAATACCAGCATTCCTATGTTTCAAATTGCCAATTTTGGTTATCATGCTGCTCTTTTTCATGGGTTAATAAAGGGCTCAGCAGAAAGAATCAGACATTTTGAATTTAGCAGCATCTTTTATTTAGATTGAACAAATTTGAAGTTCTGAATGTTTCAAGATATAAGAAGCAAGTGGAAAAGTCAATGTTTGATATCATCATAATTAAGTATAATTTCTGTGTTGCAAATAAATGTAAATTATATAGAAGTATGTATGTAAGTAATATGTGGATTTAATTAAATAAAACACGAGTAAAACACTGGTTTGCTGCTTTCAAAGAAAGGTCATGGATGTAAAATGACACTGACTCCTCCAAAAAGTGAAAGTAAACCCCTGTAAATAAGCATCACACATGAAGGGGCATGGAGTTGAAGTTCCACTCTATACAGATATCAGTATCAAAGGTAGATAAGTGATTAGTTTCAAGCTCTGGCTACTATACCTTCCGGGGCTAGGAGACTGTTTGGCCCACAGAACCCGCTGGGACATAGTGATGAAGAGGAAAATCCCTGTACCCTGTCAAAATCAAACTTAAGTTTCTAGCCCATAGCCAATCACTTTACAAACTCAGATATTCTGACCCATTATTAACTTCAGTGTCAGTGTATCAGAATGCTTTACTAACTGACCAACTAATTCATTAGAGCTGAGCCCTTCTAGAGAAATCACCAATCACTCAGCTACTGAAGAATTTGCCAATATTTTATGGAACCCGAAGTTTCATTATTGTGTTTCCAAGAGCCCTAAACTGGTCCCTATCCTGAGCCACATCAATCTAGCCCATACCTCCCCATTCTACCACTCCATTTTAATATTATCCTCCCACCTATGTCTAGGTCCTCATAGTAGTCTCTTTCTTTCTGGATTTTCACCCAAAATCCTATATGCATTCCTCTTTCGTCCCCATGCATGCTACATGCCCATCTCATCATCCTTGACTAGATCATCTAATTATACTTGGCAAAGAGTACAAATTATGAACCTCCTCACTATGTAGTTCTCTGTAACCTCCCATCACTTCTTTCTTCTTTGGTCCAAACATTCTCCTTCACATCCTGTTCTCAAACACCCCCAGTCTATGTTCCTTCTTAAAGTAAGAGACCAAGTTTCACAACCATACAGAACTGCAGGAAAAATTATAATTTTTTACATTTTAACTTTCACGTTTTTAGACATTAAACGAGAAAAAGAAGGGTTCAGGACTGAATGGTATCAAGCATTACCCGAAGTCAATCTTCTCTTAATTCCCTGTGGAATCAAATTTTGATATGTTATACCATTCCTAAACGTTTGAACTGTGCCAAATTTTCGAAGGATCTGCTAGCTGCCTTCATATTACGGTTTTGTCCTGGATTCTGGTGACGAGTGATCAATATATACTTAGTTTTCTCAGCATTTACTTCTAGACCAACCTCCTTAGTAGTGTCAATTAGAATTTGTTTTTTTTTTATGGTACCTACATTATCTCCCAATAGATTTACATCATCAGCATTCACCAACAGCTGATGTGTCCCATTTCAGTCTCATGTAGATTTCCTGGACATTCTTAATGGCATATTCTAAAGCAAATTTGAAGAGCAACGGAAATAAAACATCTTGTTTTAGACCATTTTGGATAGCAAACATATCAGACAAATGTATAACTATATGGACTTTACTACAGGTTTCATTTAAACATATTTTAATCTGCCTAACTAGTTCCACGAGTACCACAAACTCTATCGGGATATTGTATAATACCTACGTGGGGAAACCATAAAATTTTAATTATCACCCAGAAGAAACAGAGACACAGGTGCAAGAAATTGTATCTCTATACATACGCCTCCTGTAAGTCCACACATTTTCCCTAATGATGCATTAGCTCTTGGATACCGTGATCATAGAAGATGTCATTTTTACTGTTTAGGAAGTTATCCACTGCAGAAATGACATCATCATCTTGGAATCGCTTACCACAAAGTGGCGTCTTTAGCCGTGGAAAGAGGAAGAAAGCGCTTGGTGCCAAGTCTGGTGAATACGGTGGATGGTGGAGAATTTCATATCGCAAACTGGCAGCAAGTGTCGTCACAGCATGAGCAGCATGAGCCAGTGCATTGTCGTGAAGAAGTCGCACAAATTTTCCAAGATTTCCACATTGCTTTTTCTTGATTTCCTCCCATAATTTTCTCAGAAGGTTTTGGTAGTACTTGCCAGTGATGGTGACACCCTTTTGCGCACAGTCAGTCATGACGACACCCCGCCAATCCCAGAACACACTCAACATCACCTTTCCTGACAGCTGGGGTTTGGCCTTCTTTCATGGTGGCAAGTATGCATGTTTCCACTGCTTGCACATTTTCTTTGTTTCAGGGTCATAATGATGGAGCCAACATTCATCCATCCTGATCAGGCAGTCGAAAAATTCCACCTTTTTGTCTTGACACAACTACAAAATGTTCTTTGCCACATCCATAAATTACTGTTATTGAACCGGTGTCAACAATCATGGCATCCAATGTGCAGCGACCTCTGTCATGTGTAATTCGTCATGGATGATGTTGAAAACCGACCCATGGCTAATGCGGACCTCATGAACAATAGCTTCGATAGTTATGCGCCTATTGGATATAATCCAAGCTTCCACCTGTGCCACAATTCCCGGTTCCTCAGCGAGAGATGGTCTTCCACTTCGGGGTTTATCTTCAAGGTTTGTCTGTCCACAATGAAAGTGCCTCTTCCACCTGACCACTGTGTCATATGATGGTACATCTTCCTGATACACAGCGGTCATCTGGTCATGGAGCTCACTGGCAGACATCCCTTGCAAATGCAGGAAACATATCACAGCGCGAGCCTCCACTTTCTCAACTGACATCACCATTTTGCTTCTGCCTCTTCTGGTGGCTCCCTCTGTCCATTTGGCGCAGGAAAATTTGACTGTTTGGCAAGCTCAGGAAATGGGCTATCCCCTATATAAAAAGATATTTTGGAATTATGATTTTCTCATGGTGATAATTAAAACATTATGACTACCCATTGTATATTCTAACTGAACCATAAGCTTCCTTGAAATTTCATTGTACTCTCATTTTTCTCCAGTACCTCATGAATGCAAAAAATCTCATCAGTATCTGAACTGTTACCCACTGATGATCCCAATAATTTTGTATATATGTGGACTTAACCATGAGAGAGAGGGATAGTGGATAAAATTTTGTGCAAAGTTGATAAGAGTGATATTCTTCAATAATTACTGTAAACTGTACAATAATGGACTTCTTCCACTTATCAGACAATTCCTCTTTACTCCAAACAGAATTAATGACTTTATAATCTAATGCTGGAAACAGTTCTGTCAGAATTTGACCACTACCTGGAGATTTGTACTTTTTTCAACTTTGCAATAGCAATTTCAAACTCAAAAGGGCTAGGATCAGATACTAAGGGCTCCGTTGTGTATCTCTATCTGCCTAACATCACTGACCCTATGTACATTCAATAGCTGAGAGAAGTAGTTCTTATGCCTATTCAAAATGTTGAGGGAATCCGCAAGCAGATCACCATTCTCATACTTCTAGATTGGTAATCCTTCTTAATTTCATTTATTCCTCTATACAGTCTCTAGTGTTCTTGTTCTTACTGTTTGTTGCAAGCCCATTTATTTTGTCTTTCAGAGATTACCTCTTTTATTCCTGAAACGCATGCTGGCTTCACATAATTTACTGTTAACATTATCCTCATTTGTTTTGCTTGGATCCTGTAACCACTGCAATTTGGCTTGTTTCCTTTAATCTACTAGTTTTGAATATCCTTTGTTGAACCATGGCTTATACTTCTTAAATTCATAATAGCCTATATTCTTCTTGGACGAAATTTTTATATTCTCTTTAACAGTTTCCCAAGGTCTACCAAAGTTGAAGAGTAACTGGAAGAATTGCTTTTATTGATTTATTGGTTGCCTTACTCTTAGACCCTGAAGATGGAAGCCATGTTATCATTCGAGACGTTGGGCTCTCTCCTAACTTCACAGTGTTACAACCCATAAGACCATCCACTTCACAGTCACAGCTGTGAGAACCTCAAATCTAGTTTTGTACACTTTGCCTATCTCTACTTCTCTTTGTGTAAGCCCTAATTCACATATTCTATGGTTCTTATCTCATTAAAGTTTCTCACCTTGAGATAAGATATTAATGCTGTAACACATCCACACTTGCAACAGGTTCTGACAGTGCTACGTTATGTTTGGATTAATGGATTTCTGGACTTTGTTCATTATCCAGTGTACTGAGCAGTACATTTCAGAAACTGAATCTGTTTCTATCCTGTGGTGAAGAGGTAGGGAGGCATCTATTCATTTACCTATTAGATAAAGCTAATCTCAAAAACAGGACAAACAATCATCTAAATCTATATAAGAGTCTACAGCTCTTTTTGACCAATAGCCTGTCTTAGAAAAATACTGCCAGATTTGTCTATTCCTGGCTATGTGTTGTGAATCAGACTACCCAGTTTTCACTTATTTACATTACTTACTTACTCATGGAGCTGAGCCCTTCTGGAGGAGCTGCCAATTCTGCAGCTACTCAAGAATTTCCCAGCATCTTATGGAACCCGACGGTTCATCATTGTGTTCACGAGTCATCCACTGGTCCCTATCCTTAGCCAGATCTATCCAATCCATACCATCCCATCCTATCTCTCTAAGATCCATTCTAATATTGTCCAGCCGCCTACGCCTTGGTCTTCACTGTGGTCTCTTTCCTTCTGGATTTCCCACCAATATCCTATATGCATTCCTCGTCTCCCCATCCGTGCTACATGACCTGCCCACCGCATTCTCCTTGACTTGATCATTCTAATTATACTTGGAGAAGAGTACAAGTACTTCTTTACATCACCAATATAAACCAAAATCAAATTCCTGTAACATGTTTTCATAAGACTTGAATTAAAGAAGTATTAAGACGTTAAATAATGTGACATATTTGCTCCATGCAAGAACGGTTCAGCAACAGAAACAGTTGTTTCTAAGTAATATACACACGCAATAATGGAACAATGGGGTTATGCAACCTGCTTCTAGGCAACGGCTCAGTGAACACACTTCCGCGCAGGTGCAATGACATCACACTCCAGCAGTACCCAGCTATCACATGATTTGTTTTCTGCACGGTCTGTGGTATGCAGCAGAAATGTGTTTTTTGCGATGTCCGTGCCGTGTCTATATAACACGAGTCCACTTTCAGCTAAGGAGAATTTTTAGTTCAGTTCCAAGGATCCAGGATGACTGAACAAGAAATGGCAAGAAGGCTTCATAGTGATTTGAAGTGCTACTTTCTGTGTTGAGATCCACTGCCAGGAGGCGAACAGTGAAGACGGAGAATCCTAGTGTGCATGCAACAGTCAACTGTAAATTGTGTAAATCAGTGACAGCACTGTATTACTTGTAATTAAGAGAGATTGTAACCAACGTGCCAATAAATCCAATCATCCAACCTAGAACCCATTATTTGTGTCACGTGCCCAACCTTAAACATGACAATACGTTCAACCATCAAATCCAACACTGTTTTTATCGATTAATTTAAAACTAACACTACATGTTTTGACCTTTAAAGGGTTATCTTTGGGTGTTCATTAAATACACAATTTAATTATTGACTCTGTAACGCGTTGTTGTGTTTGATGAGTGCATGTATTTAAGGTCCTAATACTGTTTTAATTGTAATACATGAAACAGGAAACAAACAATAAAAAAATTCATAGGATTTTTTCAGTAGATTTGATGATGAAATATGTGGACAAAAACAGCCTTATTTATTTGTGTCTTATTTAACAATGCTGTCTGAATCTCAGACTATATACAGTAATATTTATGATAGGTTCCGCTAACACAGTTCCTGTATAAATTGAATAAATTTGTACTGTTTCTACTTTACAACTTTTTTCGGTCATATATGGCCATCATCAAGCAAATCATTTTACATTCACACTCAACATTTTCTGCTAATTTTTAGAGTGTAAGGCTGGGGCCACACGAGCGCACAAAATGCGTCCATTGTAACGAACGTCATGATGTCTGTTGTAGAAATAAACAAGAGAGGCAAATGCTACGCTTTCTTCTGGCTCCACTGTAGACAAAAAAACTATGCACCACATTCTGCAACTGTGTGGTGTCCTCAGCAACGTCCATCATAAAGTACGTTCGTTACAATGGACACATTTTGTGCGCTCATGTGGCCCCAGGCTGAATGGTACAAATGTATTCAACTTATATGGGAATTGTGTTTACAGAATTGACAATAAATAGTTCGCACATAACACTAATATATAACATTACTATACACATCCGTGTTGAATGACAGGGTAATTGGTGATTGATAAACTGGAAAGAACGTGGAAAGACACAGTCATAGCTTAACTGAGGTACTGTCTTAGAAATTACATTGAAAGATAATCCACAGAAACATTATTTTAATGCAGTCAGTGTCCCAGCTGGGATTTGCATTTGGCACTTCTTCAACACAAGCCAGATCTTCGTCTAGAGAAAACTTTCTCAGTGACAAAACCTCACCTTCTGCCTTGCCCTTCTGAGCACTCTGTGTATGTAACACCTAAAGCTTAATTTTCCATTCCTAGTGTTCCACAAGCCAAGAATGATGATTCCCATTGCTAATCCAAAGTGTCTGATATAAATATAGCTCATTTTTTTATCAGTTCGGTAAAGAAATAACAGATAAGCAAACCCAAGGAAAAAGTTCTATTCACCATGCTTACCTCATGAATAAAGACAAAGAATTGTTCCTATTTTTAACTTACTATATGTTTGAAGAAATCTCAGAGTCACTTAAACAGATATTAATTGCAAAATTCCATTCTATGGCTTTAGTGCTGAACAAGCATAGCAACAGTATGTCAAGATTTCTCTTATGCTTCAGACTGCGCCCACTTGAGCGACAGCGATTACTTCAATCACATACAATGTCAGAAATCAATATTTTCAAACTTTATACATACCGAAGACTTGAGGTCCTCATGGTGTTGACTATGAGATTACTGTAGCCTGGGATTTTAGGTTCTGCAGTCTGGTGGATCTTTAGCAACTTCCTGGAGGAACATACTGCTGCCACCTTCAGGGAGAAAAGAATGAGAAAGGTCAAATACGATAAAAATGATGTATATATGTGGTAAAGTTGTCCTTGTGTTTATTTACCTAAGCGTCATGGCACTGACATATGGGGGAGTGGAGGTATAGCTCTATGAATTCTGAATTTCAGTACTAGGCAGAGGAGACTGGTCAGTTTGACAACCCAGTGTCTTCATCCTCAGGTAAAGAACCACTCTCTCCGGTGTCGATCATATAGGTGGCTGCTTGGGCCTCAGAGGCGGTCTTGACCCTGTGGAGTAAAGCCTCTTGTCTCTGCCAAGCATCAAAATCTGATTCCTTGGCTATCCAGTTCATAGCCTGTCACTATAAAAGTTGAGCTGTCATAAACATGAAGGATATGAATAAGTACTGGTGTCAGTGAAACCTCCAAAGGACTTCATCAAGACCTACATGAAACAAGAAAGCTTGTGGCACTCAACTGTTCTGTGAATGTTCAACTTACAGGTTACTACACAGGAAAAAATATCTGAGGAAGGCGATAAGGTCTAATTTTGTATATGTATCTTGATATATCTATTTTCAAAGGGACCATTTCCACATCCTAGGTTTGTTACCTGTATGGATATATGGAAAATAAAGGAAATTAATAAATAAATGGTATATATCTCGAAATGCATGAAGAGAAATTGCAGTAACTACCTGAATAGGATACTATATGGCTTCTGAAACTATGGGTTTTCTCCCCTTCTCTTAAGGGTGGGGGGGGGGCACCAAATCCTCAAGAAACACTTAAAATATAGTTCTATCCATACACATTTTGAAAAGCCAGTGGCATGTGTATATGCACATGCGCTCACATGCATGCATGTGAGGGGGATTGGTGGGGGTGTGTGTGTCTGCATGCACACTTTGGGGAAACACAGTTGTAGAAGGTAAACTACTGAAAACTTTTTGTGACTGTACAGAAAATATTATAGCTCACTGAATGTGAAATGAAGCTGTGAAGCTATTTAATTCCTGCTGTCACCATACCGCCAGTCAAAAATTTGTTTTACTTTTAAGGGGGTCCTGGTATCACAAAGTTTGAGAACACCTGTCTACTGCATATATAACATTTACTCAAAAGCAATATATGTATGACTGAGAAAAATAATTTAAATTATTTTTATGTAAGATAAATATGGATTTAGAAAGAGAAAATCATATTCTGGGTATATTTTTATTACTAACCACAATGGTAAATAAATTACAATTCAGTAAGATGAGTCTGGCTTTCCAACTCCAAAAAAGCATCTGATACAGTATAGAAGCTTATGCAAAATGTGATGATAAGAAACATCTCACTATAATATGTATTCAGATTTAAGCAGTTGATAAAAGATAAAAATAAAGTATATAAATTTTATAATTATGAAAAGGATGCAGTTTATCACTTAGAGTTTAAAGTATGTACTCATACATGTGTGGACTGATCAGAACCTGAATAATCTAGCTACTGTCATTAATAGCTTATGCTAATATTATTCTTATATTTGTGTGTGTCTAATACCTGTGAAAGAAGCTTGAAGTGAAAACATGATGCAGAGAGCTATGAACAGTTTACAAGAAATAATACAAAATTAGAAGAATTTTAGAACTTACATGAGAGCTTAAAAAGAATCCCCTAAAGTTAAAAACTATAACAAAGAAGAAAATATTGGAGTAAGTTGTAACTACTTACTTATTGTGTATAAGAGTGGAACTAAATTCAATAATAAAATACTTCAGTTTCACTCAAATTTGGGGATGCCATAAAACAAAATAGTATGCAGATAAAGGACTTATAAAACAATTGCAGTCTCTGTGAAATGTGAATGATGAGATAAAGTGATTAAAGGGGATTTCAGATATCTCACAAGGTCACAAAAAAAAAGTTAACAGACAAAGCAAGATGTAGAACAGCTAATGCAGTGAAGATATAGGGGCAACAGAATTTAGTGGATGTCATTAGGGGTTAATTTATAGTGGAGGAACCAAAATTCAAAACTGATATGTGTGGGGAGGTTTCAAAATGATAACAATAAATGTGTTTTATGTAATTTTATTCATATTGCTGCGTGTAATGTGATAAAAATATATCAATCCCAAACTGAAAGGTTTTCTCAAGTCATCATTTGGTCAAAACATCTTACCAAAACCTGTGGGCATTAAAATAAGTAACTAAACTGAAGTAAACTCAATGTGCTCCAAACAGAACATTTTCCTTATGTAAAAACCATTCTTTTGTAACTTCAAGCTCATGAAATTATCTGCATGACTACCACCATTTTAGGTATAAGATTTGATGTAACAAAGTCTTCACAATTTCCAAGCTTTCATCCTGCGGTTAGAAGTCACAGAACTGAAATTTATTGGCCATACTAACAACTGATCACGTCCTGTTGCTATGCAGAAATCAAAACACTCGATTTGATCAAACATCACTTCTGATGGTCACCAAAGGCAATAGAGGAGCAGTTACATCTGAAACCTAATTTATTGTGACAAACAAGTTCTTACCAGTATATTACTGTTTCATGACTCAGAGATCTATATCAGAACAGCAGCACCTGCACCATCAACACCATACTGTCACTTACTATAAGAAAGATCAATCCTCTAGAGCCTAGACATGTCACCTAGTACATTAACAGGGCCAATCCATAATATGATCTACCCCAACAACACAAATATCACTATCCACAGACCTGCACCAAGCCATATGACAATACTACAGAGGAGAAATGCTTACAAGGTCTCGGTGGGCAAACCTGAAGGAAAGAGACAACTTAAAAAACCTAAACACAAATCAGAGCATAATATTAAAATGGATTTTACAGAACTAAGATAGGAGGGTGTGTAATGGGTTCATCTGGCTCAGGATATGGACCAATAGGGAGCTCTGGTGAACACAGTAACAAACTTTTGGGTTCCATGAAATGTTGGGAATTTCATACCTGTCATTATTATCAGTATATATATATTACGATTTTCCTAATTACAGACTATGATATCCAACCAGACTGGTCATGCAACAGCCTCCCACAAAAAAAAAAACATTTTTACTAAATTTGTCATAAATCCAGGAACTGGAAGTTCAAATATGGGGACCAGTGATTTCAGCAGGAATTCATACAGTCTTGATACAGTGTATGCATATTGCACTCAGAAGGTATGACAGAGAGAAATATTCATCTTTTCCATTATTACTAACTGTTTAAACTGCAATATAGATAAGATACTGATCTCTGAGATATGTATAAAAGAACAAATGGAGCAGATGTCACATTCACACCATTTCGTCTGTTACTCACCAGAACAAGTAAGTAAAGGAACATTACACATAAACAAGCTACTCACTTACAAATTTGTACTTTCAGTTAAATCTGCGTTGATCCCAGTGCATCACAGTGAAACCTTGATAATAACAATGCATTAAAGCTGGGGGGTGTGCTCTTACTGTCTAATTGTTTGGATTGCTGGACTTCCAAGTAAAATTATTTATCCAAACGTATTACAGGTACAGTTCATATCATAAACAAGCAGAACTATATGTCAGGGTCAAGGCAAGCTGTAACCGGGTTTCATCTTTCATCACCTAGAGAGGCAGGTCCATTAATACACAATATCATGTTTCACAAGAACTCATTTTTACTGCAAGGAAGTAAAATAATTAAATTAGATTTGTAATTTTTGAAGAAGCCGTTCTCTTTTATATTTGTGTTGGGGGGAGAGTATTGTAAATCATATCGGATTAAGGTGTGTTATGGCCGCGCCATAGCTCAAGTGGTTAGTTGCTGGCTTCCCACCACAGTGGCCTGGGTTCGATCCCGGGTCTGGTCAAGTGGGATTTGTGGTGGACAAAGTGGCTCTGGGGCAGGTTTTCTCCGAGGACTTCGGTTTCCCTTGCCAATCTTCATTCCACCAATTGCTCCACAATCACCCTCACCTGTCATCTGGGGCGGGTACAATAGGCCAGAAGTGGCGGCACTGCACAGGATTTAGTCCCACCCCACTAGCAATAAAAAAAAAGTGTGTTTAGATTACTGAGCTTCCACTGTACTTTAGACTGTGAACCATTTTAAGGTCAAGAATAAAACAAAACTCTGCGGCTTTAGTCCGCAAGTAAACAATAAAAGCTTCTCCAAATAGGAACATAAAATTCACTCAACTGCAAGAATTCACATTTAAATTATAATTATAGACTTGGTTACTATTCTTTATCAGAATATTTTTATGCAATAACATTTGAATGCACAGAAATTCTTTTGGCATATGACTTATGGTATGCTATATATATATATATCATTCTTTAATTTTTCATAATTTGTCATTAGGTGAAATACCTGTAAAATGTTTCTAGAAATATTTTTTTATTGCTAGTGGGGTGGGACTAAGTCCCTTTCACTGCGGCCACTTCTGGCCTATTGTACCAGCCCCAGATGATAGGTGAGGGTGATTGTGGAGCAATTGGTGGAATAAAGATTGGCAGAGGAAATGGAAGTACTCAGAGAAAACCTGCCCAAGTGCCACTTTGTCCACCACAAATCCCACCTGACCAGACTCCGGGCCGCCGCGGTGGGAAGCCAGCGACTAACCGCTTCAGCTATGGCACGGCCTTTCTAGAAGTAACTGTTAAATTTGAAGTTTTTCTATGGCATCAGAATATTGTACGGAAAAAGATAGACTTGCACATATAACTAAAACATTAAAAAAATTAACACATATTTCTTCCATATAGGAGTCTGCAAAAAACGTGAACAAAGAAAAACTTCAGAAAAAGAAAGGATGAATATTCACTCTCTTCAAGCTATATACATACACCTTATGGGATCTGAGGTCCTTATGGCAGTGATTATGTGTAGTACTACCTTCCGTGATGCAATGCCATGCAGTCTGGTAGAAATGTACTCACATTTTAGAGGAAAGCACTGCCTCCATTTTCAGTTTTGAAAAGTAAGCTCAGGAAACAAGTAACAGCTTACAGCTTGCTTGCAGGAAGTACGTTCCTCAAAATGTGGGCAAATGCGTCATATCTCAATAGACTGACACTTTTTTTCAATATCTTATGAGTTTCCAATTCTCGTATTCCTAACTAAATTTCCAGCAGCACCAAATTCGAAATAAATTAAATAAATTTCTTAATTTAGGCAAAATAAACCTGTGTAAAACAAGGTAGTTTCTTAACAGAGAAGCCCATGAGGTAACTCTAAACATAGAATGTTGCATTTTTAATTATTATTTTTTCTAAATTATTCTCACAGTCAGCAGCAGTACACAAGAATGTTTTAGGTGAGGTGATGATAACAAGTTTCAGTCCCACATAATGCATGGACATTCCTGTACACACTTTTCACTGCCAACCATTCTGATCATCACCATAAATTCTTTCATTTTTCAATTTGCTGAGATCTGGCCTTGGGTTCACATAAAAAAATATCATCTATAGAAACAGAGGTGACTTGAATGTTCCAGAACTGTAAGAATTCCATAAGAATGTTCTGAAACAAAGATAACTGTACCTTAATCTTATTTCACTGAAATAATGCTAGATTTGTATAACAAAGTATTTATAGCAAATTTCAGATTCTAGAATATGATTAAAACTCTTACAGCACACAATTAATGTTTTAAATGATGTCAAATACATCATATCTTGTGTAGGTTTGCTTCCATTTGTATGCACTCTTTCACATTTTTTCATTAACATATTTTATGAAGTTACACTGATAATTTTCAGGATATCATAATTAATACTATGGCCATGCGATGGCTATTCAGAGCTAATGCATTACTTTATCCCTTCTCATATGCATGCTTTGTTTTAAATATATTCTGATATTAACAGTGTCCTTTCATAGCAAATATTTTAAACTATAAATATTTATTTGGATTCTTTACTGTAGGCTGTGAATGTTACAGTGTGTTTAGCAATAATGTATGAGTACATGTTCACCTGTCTGCTTAGTATGAAATTAGTTTAATAACCTTTACTACAATATCTTCTTGAATTTTCATAAACAAAACGTAATTTTGGACTCAGTTCGACAACAGTAATAAGAACTGTATACATATGCTCATACGCACTTTAATATATTTGTATTTAAATAATACAAACAAATTCAAACAAAATAGTTCATGCAAACTTTAATAATATTAACATTTTATATAGTTCTCCACACAGAAATATTGTTTCACAATAATGAATATCAACTAAAATAGGGGACTTCATGAATCTCCAAAAAAGCGACTTGGCTATCTGTAATGCACTGACAGCATTACTTGTTTAGTAACCTATAAACACTACATTACATCTAAATGAATTTGTTGCATTGATACAGTCTGGCAACAATAAATATACATGATCAGCATAAAACTTCCCCCACTATTTACAAAATTACAGATACAAGTGATGATAATTAACCTACATAAAAACACGACTCTAAGTATGGCTTATTATCACAGACAGACAGCATTGTTCGAAAGCTCTTAACTTTTTAATGAAGTGGTCTCACAAATTTTATAGTCATTATCTGATAAAGGTGGCTCAAATGATTAAGCAGACACAACAGTATCAAGTTAAGAGAAAAGACATTTCACCGATAAAAGTGAATGTCTGTGTCATAAGTCTTCAATTGGCAAGACTGACAGGCAAACACACACGCATAGAAACATATATCAACGTCCAGCATCAGTGCATACTCATGGGGCACAAGAGATTATCATGTTATCAAAACAATTCTTATGATGAAGTGGGATTTGAGGTTATCATCATGATAATCACCATTAGTATCTTCTGATCTTCTGGAATGTGATAACATGTTGTCTGGTAGAAGTTAAATCAACATTTCAGAGAAACGTTGGTAAACTTTTACCAGACAACATGTGCTACATAGTATCAAATCCTTGAGGTTCTTATGGCAAATTACAAATAAGACACCTAACAAGCAAACTAAATCCATGGAGCTGAGCCCTTCTTGAGAAGCTGCCAGTTGCACAGCTACTCAAGAATTTCACAAAATTTTATTACCATGTTCACAAGGCCCCTCCACTGGTTCTTATTCTAAGCCAGATCAATCCAGTCCACATCACCTTATCTTATCTCTCTATAGTCCATTTTAATATTATTCTCCCACCTTCCTAATGTCTCTTTCCATCTGAGTTTTCCACCAAAATATGGTATGCATTCCTCTTTCATTCATTCATTCATTCATTTCCTTTATTTTCCATATATCTGTACAGGCAAAAAACCTAAGATGTGGAAACAGTCCCTTTGATAATAGTCCCCATGCATGCTACATGTCCTGGCCACCTCATCTTCCTTTACTTGATCATTGCAATTATACTTGGCGAAGAGCACAAGTTACAAAGCCCCTCATCATTACCTAACAAACATGCACACATAATTAAGGACACTATCTGCCACAACATGTTCCTTGAGTTTCCTTGCCTTGATGAAAAACTCTATGAATACCGAAGTGTAGATTAACATAAACAAACTGAATTCAAAGATAGACATATTAATGAGCTGGGCACCGAAAGCAACATAATAACTAATATTTTTGGAGGAAGGAACTGTACTGATACAATTCTATAATGAGATCAATTTAAATTACCTTGTTCTACTGTTTACCCTTATTTCAAACCAAGAACTTCAGTTCAGTTTCTTATGGTATTTGAGTCTTAAAGTTTTCTGTGCCTGCTTTACATAAGCTTTTGAATACCAGGATGTATAAAACACATTTTTAAAATTAAAAAAACAAAAGGATTTGAAACTTGGAACATTTAAAACAAAATACCCCATAATTTGGTGGAATGAAACTAATTTAATTAGACATGTCCCTTTAAAAGTAGCCAGATTCTTAACATATTCCAGAACAAAGCAAGGCAGTGTGATTACCTATGCAATATGGTTAATTATGAGGAGGTCCCAGGTTCGAATCTCAACATTAAGATTGGTTATCTTCTGCTACACTGCATTAATATGCATATATATGTATATATAGACGCTTCAAACATTTGTAATGCTTACAAAATTCATTCTTTGAAATCTGGCATACTGACTGGTTTTGGATTCATTTGGTGCAGATTTAAATATATTGTCGCGTATTGGCTGTATATCGCGACAAATAACTTCACGCTGTATTTGGTATAGCGAATTTTATTTCACATTCGCACTTACAATCACCCAAATTACAGATTTACGATTACTGCTATCTGCAGTATCACAAATAGTACACTCCAAATGCCACAAGACAACTGACTAGTTGCTGGCTAACTCGGAACTAACTCGGAGGTAGCTCGAGGACTGACTCGTAGGTAGCTCCAGGACTGACTGTGAATAGCCTTCGCTGCTCCTTATGTAGCCTCGATCGGACAATACGGAAAACGGCCACGTAATAGGCACCCTTGTTGCCTGGCGCTGTGTTGCTAGTAACGCTAGCGGAAGTAACCGCTGTTACTACTTGGTGACGTCACCGCTGTTGACTCGCGTTGCCTAGCGACCAGGATGCTAGGACTCGGCTAACATCGGCTCGCTTCGGCTTCGCTCGGCGCATCACGGCTGGCGGGGGGGGGGGGGGGCGGCATCCATAGCTCAGCATATCACAATATTAATAATATTAAAGATGAGAAAAAAATATTAAAGGGTACAAAGCCACTAATTAATATTCTGTTTGTCTTACTAAATACACAGCATACTGAAAATATTTTGAATGTCACATATATATCTTCTGTAGTAGTGCTTAATTAGTTAAGCACAGGGACAACTTTATCTTCACCTTACCATTTTTTTGTATTAGTTACTTTTTAGAAAAAAAAATAATTTGAGCTACATGTAAAGTAGGAATTACAGTTAAAAGATTTGGATCAAAATAAATGTCACCAAACGACCTACAATGTAGAAACCTCCAGTATCAAATTTCATCACATTCCACCGATTAGTTTTGGGACATGAAACATGCAGTCTGACAGATAACCCATTAAGCATGAGTTTATATACTTCATGTAAAACACATACTTTTACTTCAGAGAAAATGGTAAAGACAACTGTCTCATGTAAAACTGGTAAAGATAAAATTCTTCCTTTGCACAATTAAGCACCACATCATGAAGACACATGATAACTAGAGGTAAAACTCCATGCAGTCTTTACATTGCACTAGATGGAGGGAAATGTTCAGCTTCATCACCAGGGCTCGGATTTTGATGACATGTCATCTTTTTTTTCCTTGTATCCTATGCGATGCTCTTAAATATATAAATCTCGGATATGAGCTGCTGGTTACAGAAATGTAAATTTTATAGGTAATTTTTTGGACTTTTAAGGGTATTTCTTGTCATTTTTGGCCATTTTAGGGAATTTTTCTTCGTGTTTTCTGAACGGTGAATAACATGGAAGCGAAGTGTTCTTTCTTTTCTCCTTTAGGTCATTTTTCTGGATTTTTTCGGTCATTTTATTGGTAATTTTTTTAATATTTTCAGGTCATCAAAATCCGGGCCCTGCATATTACATTTTTGGTTCATATTTTAGGTCATTTTTCTGGATTTGTTCGGTCATTTTTTAAATATTTTCATCAAAATCTGGGCCCTGTTCATCACATACCCACTTTAACCTAGAGAAAGAATGCCCCCCTTACTCATCAGGTTGGGGGATGGGTAGGGTCCAGAGTCAGTCTGGATACTGTTGAAAAGCGAATAATCTGCTGTCCCTACCAAGAATTAAACCCTGATTCTTCAATCATTCAGCCTGTGGCCTAGTTATTATACCAATAGATATTTCAGCAGCCTCCCCAAATTCACATAGTGCTGAATATGTATACACACAACTTAATGAAGTGCAAGGTCCATGAAATGTTTCATCTTCTGGGATATAATGCAGTGTAGTCCGCTGGAAGTCAACCAATGTTTCAGAGGAACAATGCCGCCTGCTTTCATGCTGGCTTCTTGCCTGACCTTTTCTTAAACCATGATGGAGGTGACATATTCCTCCGAAATGTCAGTTGACTCTCAATGGTGTACATAGCATTATATTCCAGAAAATAGAACTCTCATAACCACCCGTGTGATAACATCAAATCCTACCTACAAGGACCTTAATCAAATACCATACATATTTTTGTTACAGTCATGGCAACCATTACATATATGATTGTTTTACTACTGTACATGATGCCAAGAGTAACAGCTATGATGCCAGAAGGCAGACTTCAAGCTACGCAGGTTAAAGCTTCAGACAACAGTTACCGCTTACCAAAAACTGCTGGACCCATTTCATACGAAGTCTATCTCAAACCTGATTTTGAATCTTTCACGTTTGAAGGTGATGTGAAAATCAGAGTACAAGTATTTGAAGACACAGATACTATTACCCTACATAGTAACAGACAAACCATAAGCAACATCACAGTTACAAATAACAATGAAGTTATACTGAGCACAAGCGAAGCAAATATTGACAGTGAAAAGCATTTCCTAGTCATAAGCAGTGAATCAAAGTTTTTAAAAGGCACTGAATACACCATAAATATAGCTTTCACAGGAATTCTTTCTGAAGATATGAACGGATTCTACCGGAGCTCATATACCATTGGAAACGAAATAAGGTAATGATCTATGTTTTTATGTATACCAAATTTTTTCTACACTAGTTCAATTAGGACTGCAACATGTCACTAGGGGGGGGATGCATCTGCATAGTTGGCTGAGGCACAATGCTACAAGCCAGAAGGTTTCGGGTTTGATTTCCAATTGACTAACCCTTCCAGCCGCATTATGGCCCTAAGGTTGGCTCAGCCTCTAACAGAAATGAATACCAGGAATCTTCCTGGGGAGGGAGTAAAGGGCGGCCGCCATCTGTGAGCCGACTGTCTAGAAAATGTGGGAGCCTTGACATCTCACAACCCTATGGGCCTCCATGGCCTGTTAGAGGGATAGCTTTACCTTCTTTACATGTCACTAGAAACAGTTCAGTGTAGCACAACTAATATAAAATGAATACACATTACTCCAACACTATGGATCATCTCTACTTAGTGACACGGTGTCGCATTAATGGCCTACACTTCCATGCAGTTCAAGTCTCATTTGGAACAAATGCTGTCTTCACTACTATGACATTTTCTTCAGTACCTTCTGGCAAATGTTGGGACAGTAACTCAATTAGGTCATGACTGCTACCTTCCAAATCTTTTCCAATTCATCAGTCATCCTACTAGTCAACACTATATAGACTAGATAGTATCATACAATAAACCACACACATAAAAAACTGGATAATTTCTAGGCTTATGTGACTTCAATGAATTGAAGATATTTCTTCAATCAGAATACGAGAAATGTGGAGCATTCCTGTCCTCTGTGTGAACAAATCACAATCAATTTCGGCATTTTAATGTTTCCCAGACACAAAACGTTGCTGTGCAGAATGTTTATGAATGTTTCTGTCTTACCTAGCAAATTCACTGAAGTGTTGGATTTGAGGTACTCACAGCAGTGACTATGAAAGAGTACTGTCTTCTGGGATATGATGCCATGTAGTCAGAAATTCACTGATGTTTCAAAAGAACATATGCCTCCATATTCACAGGTGAAGAGTAACCCAAGAAAGCAGAACAAAACATAAGAGAGGAAAATCTGGTTCAGTTAGAGGCCTGAAAAGCAGCCCCAAGGGACCCAACTGGAGCAAGGAGAACAGTAACTAGTGCTAACCCTGAGAACAGCTGTATTTGCAAGTTGGTGAACTTCTACCAGACTACATGGTGTCACATTCCTGAAGCTATTACTCTTCATTCTTTTCTACTTCGTAAAGAATGCCTAAGAATCAACTGGACATGAACAGTATCTTAACAATAAAGTGACTATAACTGTACAAAATGGGCATGATAATGTTGCTAAGTCAAATGGGTATCATAAAACAGTACAACTATATAACAAGAACAGATATTGTTAAAACTTTACTTGTGTTTTCAGATGGCTTGCAGCAACTCAGTTTGAGTCCACACACGCAAGAAGCGCTTTCCCTTGCTTCGACGAGCCCGAATTCAAAGCTAAATTCAAGATCACGATAGACACTCCACCAGATTATCACTCTCTAAGCAACATGCCTACACCTGCGGCATCGGAGCCTGAGTATGTACACCAGTTCATAATTTCTAACACCAGTTCATAATTTCTAACAAGAAGTATACATTACCATGTTCATAATTTTGAATCTTATAAATATTACCAGTTTCTAACTTAATTATCAGATCACTTTATCCAACGGTCACTTGCCTATTGCATAAAGTGAATAAAATAATAAAAAGAGAATTACAAGAATCAGAAAAATTAAATTCTTCCTCAGTCACTATACACCAAATATCTTATCAGACCATAAGGAAGATTAATTAGAACCTGAGTATTCTTATGTCATGTTGTGAAGAGTTAATTACAACTACACCAATATCCTGTGTTATTTCAAATTTGCAATAACATAAATAATGGTCCATATTATGTAAATACTGTGATGTATGTCTCCATTTAATTCAGGATTTTAGGCCTGAAAACAATCTTATGGCCTCTTCAGGCAGTGTTCAAAAATGGTTTGTACCATACTGAAATCGTAAATTGAACCCGCATTTGCAAGCTTTGAATTAATGGATGTGATGAATACTAATGCTCATAAAATTGTACTGTGGTCCTTTGGGTTTTGTGTTTACTTACTGGAAATAACATGTTCAGGTTTACACACAAATATCAGTCTAAAATAATATTTCTTCATCTCCTATAATTTAAAAATATAAATATTGGAACCTTAGTATTAAGTTGGCATACATATTTTTAACTTTCCATATTAAATTTTTTTAAATATATTTTTTTAAACATTTAAAAATATTTTTAACATTTTTAATATTCCTTAATATTCCATAATATTACAAAGACAAAACAACTCTGTCCAGTGTCACACTGGATGGAGTTGTTTTGTCTTTGTAATTGTTAGTGTGATGGACCAGAATGAAACAAATCAAATTCCATAATATATAAAACACTTTATAAAGCTTGATATATGGTATATGTTTTATATTTTATCTTTTATATTATTTTGTATCTTCTACTTTAATTATAACACCAACTTGAGGCAAAAAATTTCATGTTAGTATATAATACTACATGTTGCGCTGGTATGGATCCATATCAGTAGTTCAATAACTTTACATATTCCTATATATAACTGCCTGATGATGGTCTTATTTGACCGAAACATGTAGCAGGAATAAAAGCCAAATTGTAAAACATTAAAAGTGAGTATATTTGTTGTGTTGACGGTTAACCTAATTCCTATATATATATATATATATATTAAAAATATAAATTTTATTTTAAAATAACAATGCTTGCTACAATCAACCTTTTCTAGTCATAGAAATATATGAATACTCAATTCTAACACATTTTAATATGATATATAAATATTTCAGTGAATCTGGTTGGAGAAAATATGAATTTGCAGAAACAGAACTGATGTCAACATACTTGGTGGCATTTATAGTGTCAGATTTTGAAAGTCTGAAAAGTAATGCCCCGTACAGTTTCTCTGCATGGGCTCGTCCAAATGCTATCGAGAATGCCGAATACAGTCAAACAATTGGGCCTCCACTCGTGAACTTCTATGAAAATTACACAGGTATAGAATACAAGTTTCCCAAAATCGACCAAGTAGCCGTGCCTGATTTTGCTGCTGGAGCAATGGAAAACTGGGGCCTCATTACATATAGGTAAGCAATATGACCTTTATCAAAACTCAAGATGTGGTATTAAAATTAGACTGTCCTACTATTTCTTTATGTAGAAACTGTAATATAAACATGATTACAACTTAAACTATATATATTTCAAACAGCACACTGAGCATTCTAGGCTTTATATTATACACCTGATGTAATTTCATATAGATTATTCATAGTTTTAAATATTTTAATATGCTTCTAATTGCCCCTAACTGAATATTATGAAGAGATAATTTTTCAATATCTGTGAACTACCAGAAATAAAAGGCTGAATTTTAAGGACTTCAATTGATCCCCAAAATAAATAGGACTATCAGTGTTGAATTATAGAAACATATTGTGACATGTTGCGCAACGAAGGACCCCTACCTCCCCAGCGGCACGTGGCGGTAACGTAGCGCTCACATAATAGGCGAGTCATCACCCCGCCACTCTCCCCGCGGTGACATCACGAGCGGAGCCAAAGTGAGCCGAGCGGAGCCGAAGATAGCCGAGCCCTCGCAACCTGGTAGCTATGCAACGCGAGTCAACAGCGGTGACGTAACAGGACGACGTGGCACTCATTACGCAACAAGTAAGCACTGCAGCTATATAAGTGAGCTGCACAGCAGCTACCAGGAGTTGTAATGCGACAGTCGCCGAGTGTGTTATCAACAGTTTTCCAGTCAGCCGACTACAAGTTGGAATATAGCAGCCGTCGCGGAAAGAAGAACCGGACGTGTGTGTGATTGTGATATTGGGAGTGTGTGATACAGTGATACATAGCTCCCCTACTGTAAACGTGTAGACTACTGAAGACTGAGTGAACTGATTTGCGCATAGGGTTATAAAGTGTGAAACCCCGCAACAGTGGTAACAGATTATTGTGATTAGGGTTATAAAGTGTGAAACCCCGCAACTGTGTTATAATTAATTGTAGCCGTTATTTGTAGATTTTTCAATAAACCAAATAATGATCTCTACAGCGCATTCAGTAACACAACACGTTACACTGGTGTCAGAAGTGGGATTTGGACTTACACACGTGACCAAAGAGCTTCGAACTCAAGACACGTTACA
>NW_019724591.1:233441-238478 GCF_002891405.2 Cryptotermes secundus | reverse complement strand
AAGAGAGAATGGAAGCCAACCAAAAAAAAAGACAGAGAGGATTTCCTGGCGAAATTAGAATTCAATCAAGAAAAAGCAAATAGCATGCTGACGAAATTAGACGCCGACTTCAATGCCTGGCAGGAAGAGACGTTGGCCTACCCAGTGGAAACGATACCTGCGACGGCACAACAAGAAGAGGTTCCCATAGTGATACCGGTCGGAGTGACGATGGCCTGCCAAGAAATGGAGGCACGTCCAGAAGATGAAGAGCCGGCCTCAGTGCACAGGAAACCTGAGGCAGCAGAACAACGAGAGGTACCCGTACAAGACGCCGAAGTAATGCAGGTCAGAGAACCGAAGAAGAAAAGGCGCAGGGACCGAAATCGACGAAATAAGAATAATTCGACATGGAAAAATTGAGGACCCCAGAACAAATTGGCCGTCGTCAGCAGGAAGGTGTCCCGCCATGCAAGAGTGGCATGGCGCAAGAGGAACATCTTCAGGAAATCTTGGACCCGAGGGGATCATGAGTCCCAGAAGAAGTTGGCTGCCCCCTGCAGGAAGACATCCCGTCACGCGACAGTGGCCCGACGTTGGAGAAATGCCTTCAAGAAGGAAACTCCCCAGGGAACCTTCGGATGCCGGACAGAGGACTTGGCGCCACGGTCTCATGCCAGCAAGTGGCGGGAAGACCAGGAGAAACGACGACGTCAGTCAGTGCAAACAACGCATCGAGGGCTGTTGCGTCGACATAAACAAAGACTGGACACTGTGGAAGTGTCGACCGCCTCCAAAACGGAAAAGAAGACTTCAAGCAGAGGAGGAACCGGTAATGTAAAAGAGCCGGCCTCCCCAGAGAGAGTGAGTGTGCCATAGAATGAAAGTAATGGATGAATGGGACACAACTGGATCTTCTGGCGAGCTGAAAGGAAACCGCTCGAGACGAGCAGGTCTTAAGAGGGGAGCGGTTGTAACAGCCGGAGAACAATCGCTGCAAGGAGTAGCCCAAATACCAGGAGATGCAAAAAGAACAGCCTCCAAAGGAAAGGAACGGGATACACCGTTAGGCTATTCGGGACGAACAGCCTTAAGGAGGGAGCAGTGTGACATGTTGCGCAACGAAGGACCCCTACCTCCCCAGCGGCACGTGGCAGTAACGTAGCGCTCGCGTAATAGGCGAGTCATCACTCCGCCACTCTCCCCGCGGTGACGTCATGAGCGGAGCCAAAGTGAGCCGAGAGGAGCCGAAGATAGCCGAGCCCTCGCAACCTGGTAGCTATGCAACGCGAGTCAACAGCGGTGACGTAACAGGATGACGTGGCACTCATTACGCAACAAGCAAGCACTGCAGCTATATAAGTGAGCTGCACAGCAGCTACCAGGAGTTGTAATGCGACAGTCGCCGAGTGTGTTATCAACAGTTTTCCAGTCAGCCGACTACAAGTTGGAATATAGCAGCCGTTGCAGAAGGAAGAACCGGACGTGTGTGTGATTGTGTAATTGGGAGTGTGTGATACAGTGATACATAGCTCCCCTACTGTAAACGTGTAGACTACTGTAGACAGAGTGAACTGATTTGTGCATAGGGTTATAAAGTGTGAAACCCCACAACAGTGGTAACAGATTATTGCGATTAGGGTTATAAAGTGTGAAACCCCGCAACTGTGTTATAATTAATTGTAGCCGTTATTTGTAGATTGTTCAATAAACCAATTAACGATCTCTACGGCGCATTCAGTAACGCAACACGTTACAATATTAACAAAAGGTTCACTCATAGTTCAAACATTGCAAACGTTCTGTACTTCACTATTTGTATGTTTCGCTAACTAAAGAACTATGAACAAATTATTTAACTACCTAACTCCACTGGCAAGCAGTTACATAACTGATCAAGAAATTCCTTGTTATAGAATCTGAAAGTCTGTCATTACTAGAACACAAGTCCATAATTGGACTACAGTAAGCCAGTTTAATCTGCTCACACATTCACAACTTAGTTCACCAAGATTCAATTTAATCTTACACCTTACGCTTCTCATAGTTTTCTAACTAAACCTTTTCTGCAACCCTTGTTTACTTCAGTTTCACATCCCACAGGTTCATTGCAGGTTGTATCAGGACATACACAGCTCAGCGTTACTTCATCAAAGTAAATAAAATAATAGTTTTTGTTGATAAACAAAACAAGCAAGAAATAACATTCTTAATGGCTTCATAAAAGTAAATAATTTTAATTTTGAAGGCACAAGTTTAATGCAGAGTGTCATAACTTAGGTATCATATTTAATTCAAAATAACCTCCATAAGCTCTTCTACTTCTTCCCATATTTGCACCAATAGTATGACATGTTCAATAAACATGCCAGGTGATTTCTGTTATGTTTTAGACATTTCACAATATAAATTCTGTCAGTCTTTATGTGTTTACTTCTCCCTTACATTTGCATCACTCTTTTGTTTCTTCATCCTGCATGTACCCTTCATATATAGTTGAAAGATAGAATCCAATTTTAAACAGGTATTTTTCCTTCACAGTATACCCTGTCCTAAGGCCGCACCATAGCTCAAGCGGTTAGTGGCTGGCATCCTACCGCAGCGGCCCAGGTTCAAACCTGGGTCTGGTAAAGTCGGATTTGTGGTGGACAAAGTGGCGCTGGGGCGGGATTTCTCCGCGTACTTTGGTTTCCCCTGCCAATCTTCATTCCACCAAATTCTCCATCAACATAATCACCTGGGGCAGGTACAACAGGCCAATCAGTGGCCGCTGTGCCAAGCGGACCCAACTGGACTCCACCCCCCACAATGCGAATACCCTGTCCTAGGTCTGGAAATTGCTTTGTACAATAATCACCCGTTCAGTTATTTTCATAAACTCTTAAATTCAATTACTTTGTTCATGTCACTTCCCTATCTTTACTGATTTATTCCAGTTCATTCCTTCCTTAGGCATAGATTTACCTGAAGCTTCCTGAACAAGTCAGAAACAATAAAACACTATTTGTAGTATTACAAACAAAATATGAGAAATGTAGTAAAGCATGCAATTTAGGTCGCGCCATAGCTGAAGCGGTTAGTTTCTGGCTTCCCACCACGGCGGCCAGGGTTCGATCCTGGGCCTGGTCAAGTGGGATTTGTGGAGGACAAACTGGCTCTGGGGTGGATCTTCTCCGAGTACTTCGGTTTCCCCTGCCAATCTTCATTCTACCAAATTCTCCATCATCATAATCACCAGGGGCAGGCTACAATAGGCCAATCAGTAGTAAATGTGCCAACTGGACCCAGTTGGACTCCACCCACCCACTAAGCGAATTAAAAAAAAGAAGCATGCAATTCGCTTTGTTTCATTTCTGCCAAGTGGATCACAGTGGCCACATGGTGGTCTAAGGGGTGAAATGTCTCACCTACTCAAACACTCCAGGCATGGATGTCTCTGCATTTCTTCTGTCTTTAAGTTGCCCTGTGTAGGTAGTGGCCTTACAACAGGGCTTATCACCCATCCAAGGAGTCCTACAAACTGTCTGTAAGTGCCAGAATAATTCTGACAAGAAATACACCAATGCGCCAAATACAAGAGGTAGACAAAAAAGACACTTTTGTCAGTTATGACCCTATTAAACTCAATACATATATATTATGATTACAATGTATCCAAGTAACTACAGGTCACAATTATATACAATGATCTTCATACTCAGGGAAACAGGACTGCTGTATTATGATGGAATATCTACAGAAAGTAACAAGAAATCAACAGCTCTTGTTATTGCCCATGAACTTGCTCACATGTGGTTTGGTAACTTGGTTACTCTCCAATGGTGGGATTACACATGGCTGAATGAAGGATTCGCCCGTTTATTTCAGTACCTTTCAACAGATACAGTAAGTCCTATAATATGCATCATAAAGCTAAATTTTATTACATAATTTATAACCTCTGCCATATTAGTCTTTGGATTATGAGTCTCACTGTTACTGACAGGTGGAAACAGAATGGAGACTCATGGAGCAATTTGTGGTGGATCAGCAACACACAGTGTTTGCAAATGATGCTCTCCTAAGTGCCCAGCCTCTAACCAGCGAGTCAAACACACCTGCAGAGATATCAGCTAAATTTGGTACCATCACTTATAGCAAAGGTACTGATTTTCTAGAAATCTTGCCTACAATACAAACTGTTTACTACTGTTTATCAAATTCATTTATAATTAATTATGATTTTTATATATTCTGCTTAATTACTGACCACTGCCTTTTGTCAATAACTTATACTTTTTCTTTTATTTTATTAATTCATTTAATATTTATTTATTTATTCTTCTTCTATGGTGCAACAGCCTGATGTCGGGCCTTGCCTCCCTTATCAAGCCCCTCCATTCCTCTCTATCCTGCGCTGCTCTCTTCCAATTCCTTACGCCCATTAACTTCTTAGCATCTTCTTCCACCGCATCAATCCATCTAGTTCTTGATTTCCCAGCACGTCTCCTACCACCTATCGTACTGTATAATATTTTCTTTGGGATACGCTCCTTATCCATTCTCTGTACATGCCCAGCCCATTGCAATCTTTTGAGCTTTATCATCACTGAGATCTCTGGCTCCTTATATTTATTTATTTACTGGCTTTTAATTATTGCTGCAAATATTAATTTATCATCTCTCTGCTTCTCAAGGTGGCTCTGTGTTAAGAATGTTGAGGCATATCCTCACACCAGAAACCTTCCAAAAAGGAGTACAAAGATATCTAACTACACAGTAAGTCATTCAGCTCAAATAACGATTTCAAAATGTAACAGAACCCTAATTCAAAATAAATAATTTTTGGTTAAGTTGATCACTTATTAGTACTGAAACAAAAAGTCTGTGTACAAACGTTATCATTAGAGTAAAAAAGAGTAATTCATTTCATCACCATTTTTTTCTGAATACAATTAGTATTTTCAGCCCAATTTCTGGAGTAGAAAAACACGGAGTTTGTTTGTTTGTTTGTTTGTTTGTTATTACAGCTCACTAAGAAATATAATTCTTAATTGTCTGAGTGGATCACAGATACTC
>NW_019724591.1:206698-233359 GCF_002891405.2 Cryptotermes secundus | reverse complement strand
GCCTCATGAGGATAACTGAGGAACTATTTCAAGGAAATAGCGGCTCCAGTCTAGAAAACCATGATTAACGGCTGTGGGGATCTGTTGCGCTGACCACGTGACACTCTCTATCAGTAAAGTTGGCACTAACTTTACCGACAAGCGGCGGTCACTCGGCCTGTATAGTTCGCTTGCAGATTACAGGCCACGGAGTTTGTTTGTTTGTTATTACAGCTCACTAACAAATATAATTCTTAATTGTCTGAGTGGATCACAGATACTCCATTCGGGCCTGCTACACAGCAGATGATTTGACTGAACTTGTCTCTCCATATATTTTTCTTTATGTTTCATGGCCAGTATCTAATGTTTCACATTGGCTTTGAGAATTTGGGCATGGCTAAGCCAGGAAAATGAAATTATACAGGGAAGTTCTTACTTTTCTTGACCAGTTCATGGCTCTGCACTTCATAGCAACCAGTGCACCCAGTGTATCTGTTTCAATTTTCTTTAATCTCTATGACTGCCATGACTGCAATCAGCATTCAGTCACATGAAGCCAACTGAAATGCCTCATTGGTTTAGAATATAAATATTCAAAAGAAATAGCCATCTCACAGAATGTCTTGCTAAAACTCAGTTCTGTTGTTTGACATACGAGTATTTATGTTTCATTTGCCCATGGTACAAGACAACTGGAAGGCATAAAAATACAACTAAATAATTATTTTTCTTTGAAACAAATTTCATGCCATTGCTTCAGTGTCTTTCATTACTACCACCACTGTCATTGTCGTCATCATCATCACCATTACTAGCACATTCACAAACAATCCAGTCACATCATAATATCCAGTGCTGATGAAACACAGAATACATATTACAAGAAGCTCTTCTAAAGAAGCATTTTTCATGAAAATGAGGACACTGCAAACAGTGCATGCAACAATCTATCAGTGCACTGTGTTTTCATAATCTCACACAGGATCTTCAAGATTTTATTTTATGAATGATTAACTATTTATAATTATCATCTTCTTCTTCTTGTCTCTTTACAATAGTTCATGGCATAATACAGTACCAGAGGATCTTTTTAATGCATTGGAAGAACAAAGAATAGAAGATAACATTAACACACACCACCCAGTGCACCATTTCTTTGAGCCCTGGACTATACAACCTGGGTACCCGGTCATAAAAGTTGTGAGAGAAAATGGCAAAATTAGTGTGACACAGGTAAGGAGAATAAATGTTTAGAAATCATTACACAAAACCTGTAAAATTGAGAAAGTTAATTCAAGGATATATCTATCCTGTCTTCAGGAAGGCTGTGAGCAGTACCTCTTACTGTGGCTTCTATGATAGCTTTACACTTGCAGAAAGAAAACAAGTATTCTAAATAAGGACATGATTCCTTTTCCCCTAACCTTACACAACCACAACTACAATAATACTGTATCTTTAATAAAATTTGTAAGCCGTGCAATATAAAAATGTGATTTCAAATTGCACAAACTAAGGGACAAAACATGGCAAGAAGAACATTATCTTCTGGATTGTAATGCCGCACAGCCTGGTAGTTCACTAATATTTCTGAAGAACGCAGCACCTCCATCTTCAGAACTGAAGATAAACGAAGCAAGTAAAAAGCAACAAGCGAATGGCAAGCCTACTTTCTGCCTGCTTCTTGCTCGTTACTTACTTGGGTCACTCTTCCTCCAAATCATCAATAAGCTCCAAGAGGAATACATGGCACTGTGTGGGGTAGTGCCGTTCAGTGTCACTGCTGTGAGGACTTCTGATCCAACAAAACATGACAAGGCTCTGCATAATGAGCACAATGAAACCCTTGTTTATTGAATATGTGTTTAAATCTATAAAAGAGTACAGGAGAGGGGATACTGTAGTCGGTATAGCAACTGGCTACAGGCTGGACAACCGAGGGGTCAGAGTTCGAGTCTTGATAGGGTCAAGAATTTTCACTTCTCCATATCATCCAGACCGGCTCTGAGGTCCATCCAACCTCCTAACAATGGGTACCAGTGCTCTTTCCCGGGGGCAAAGCGGCCAGGGTGTGAAGCTGACCACTCACTTCTAGTGATGAGGTAAAGAAAATGTGGATCCATACATCCACTCCCCCATACGTCTTCATGGCATAGTGCTCAAGCAGTTAAGCACAGGGACAACTTTACCTTTTACCTTTACACTTACAATCACATAAAGTACAATCCACTTACTCTGCGCAGACTTATAAACCGACAGGAACAGATGGAAAAACTAGCAAGCACTGTTATTATCAGTGCAAAGCATGACCAACAGTGACTCACATCTTTTGTGTACCTATGTGTTCAAAACATGTTTAAAAATAATAAAACTTTAAATTATTAAACATTATTATACAACCAGACATTCTATGCAATGTGTGAATAGTAATAGTATTTATTTATTTGTGGTTTATTTAATGACAGTATCTTGAACTGTACAGCATAGTGACAGCGTGAGTTAATGAATAATGAATTGAACAGGATGTCAAAGGAAGCAGTCATGACCAAATTTTGAGGTACTATCACAGCAACTGTCTGGAGGGACTGAGAAAAAATTTGTCAGTGTTTCAGCTGAGATTCGAACTAGTGATTTCTCATAAATCAAGGGCATTATCAACTGAGCCAACCTATTTGCCACTAATATATTAGATTCAATTATTTTCAACTCTAATATGATTAGAATGAATACCAAGAAATTTTTAAAAGAACTTTCTTTCATAGAAACACGAAATAGTGCAAAAATTGTGCTACCTAGAATTTAAACAGACTATAATAAAACTTTGAATTCGTTCTGAAGAGCACTGGATCTGAACAATAAATTCAGAAAACATTTAAATGGCTCCAGTTTATCATTGAAATCGAAAGGTGTATGTGGGAAAACCTTAAATCAAGGAACATTAAAAAGGGATCCCTTTGTAGTAGTTTCCAAATAATAAATCTGAACACATGCAACAAATGAGGAATTTTGTTCAGCATGATTTGATTGCATCCTGATATTTACAGGAAAGATTTCTTCTGAAAGACAATGAAAATAGTGAACTGAAATGGTTTGTACCACTAACATGGACAAGGGAGTCAGAGGCTCCTGAAGGATTTCAATCCACAGAACCAAAAGAATGGCTCCATCCCACCGATACACCAACAGAACTGAACATAGAAATAAGTCCCGAAGAGTGGATAATATTCAACAATCAGGAAACAGGTTTGTCTATTATGGTTCTGAGTGACAGCACGATAGTCCTAGGAGGTAAAATTTGTTATGATGGGGAAGAGAGTAAACAACTAGAGGCGTCACTTTCACATCAGGCAAAAGCTAATTATACTGAACTCTCTCTGTGGCTTTTTAGACCACAAGCGAACTATACCAACCGAGCGACCACTGCTTGTCAGCGAATTTAGTGCCAACTATTGCATACAGAGGGTGTCACGCGGTCTGCGCAATGGATTCCCATGGCCGTTAATCTCGGTTTTCTAGACCAGAGCCGCCACCTTTCCATTCAAGTAGCTCCTCAATTATCCTCACAAGGCTGAGTGAACCCTGTTCCAGACCCACCACTCCTCAGAAAATCTGGTAGTGGCAGGAATCGAATCTGGGACCTCTGGATCTGTAGTCAGGCACTCTGACCTCTAGACCACAGATACTGAAGCACAACAGAAATGGAACAGTGTATTTCAGCTAAGAGTAAAGAAAATTTTCAAATATGTTCATTATGACTTTCAGTCCCAAGTGATCATTATGTTCATTTACAGCAATGGACCTCAAATACTGACAAGAGTTAATCAACATCAGACATGTCAAAATGCATAAAATTGAATTTCTTCACAAAAATTAATTAAACATCAAATATACTAGGAAACTCTTCAAATATATGTTACACGCCTTGATGACAAACAGTTGAAAGTTGAAACTACTTATTAGTTACTACAGGATTCTGACGATGGTGTATAACACACTGATATATTGGGTTTTTGGACTTTATCCATCGTCCTGGTTTTTAAGATAACTGATAATAGTATTAGTTATCTTAAAAACCAGGATGATGGATAAAGTCCAAAAACCCAATATATCAGTGTGAAACTAATTATGTTCCATTTCTTTTGGGGCAAGCCATTTTTGAGGCAATTGATAAACTACAAATTGAAAGTCATGTGATGGCTATGAAGAGTGATGACTTTTGGGATGTGATACTGTGTAGTTGGGAAAAAATTCACCAAACATTTCAGAGATGTGTGCTGCCTCCATGTTCAGGGTTGGCAAGAAAGCCAAGCAAGCAGCAAGTAGCTTGTGACCCTGAAGATGGAGGTAGTATGTTCATATGAAACATGAGCAATTTCCTACTAAATTACACAGTAAATCACGGAACATAGCACACTTAAAATTTTAGTGCACATCCCCCAAAACAAATTTCATTGAAGTTCATTCAGTAATTTGATTTATGGAAGTAAACAGAGATAAGTGAATTTCTCATTATTGTTACTGTAACATGTAACTGAGATGAATTACTGAGCAAACATTTTACAGTTCAATTTAAACCTGACTTTCTCTTTGAAGGTTATTACCGGGTAAACTATGACTCTGAGAGCTGGCGACTCATTAGCGATGGTCTGCATGCTAACCATGACAGTATTCATCCTGTGAACAGAGCACAACTGTTGGATGATGCACTTAACCTCGCCCGAGCTGGAAAATTAGACTATTCAACGGCCCTTCAAGTGACAGTGTACCTTCACCATGACCATGACTATATTCCTTGGACTGCTGCACTTAATGCCTTCTCTTTCCTTGACAGAAGGCTTACTAATGATCAAGGACATACAGATTTCAAGGTACATTCATATTTCACAGGAAAATTTTTATCTATTTTCCTAAATAAAAACTGGGCATTATCTGATGTGGCCAGCACAAGTTTCAGGTGAAAGGTCACAATGGGATCAGAAAATTTTTGTGGTGCTTAGAATGTTCTACTATCTACTAGTTCATAATGTATGACACAAACTCTGTCCCAAGTGCAACAATTTATTGTAGTTCTTTCATCTTCTTTTCCTCTACACTACATGTTTCGGCCGTAAATGGCCATCATCAGGTGTATACTCTCACGTAGCTGCTACACCGCATGTAGTTTAAAATTTATAAACACCAGTCTTCCCAATTGTTCACTTCTCCGTTGCTAACAGGTCCTGATATATCAGAATCCCCCCACTGATATCTGTCAGATATGTAGAAAATCT
Source organism: Cryptotermes secundus (assembly GCF_002891405.2). NCBI lineage: Eukaryota > Metazoa > Arthropoda > Insecta > Blattodea > Kalotermitidae > Cryptotermes > Cryptotermes secundus. The sequence goes on along the minus strand of NW_019724591.1, from coordinate 228,107 downwards.
TTGTCAACCTACACATGTCAAATTTGATTTTCGAAATCTGGCACTTTTAAAATCTTCAATTCAAATTTAATTTTTTTATCTTTAAAATTTTTCAAAACCTGACACACTCGGTGACAAACAAAAAAAAAATTACACCATACAAATATTTGTTCACTTGGTAAAAAGTGTTTGTTTCAAGGGGGAAGCTTACAATAGTATTTTCACATTTACAAAGTCTCACTACTATAGAAACCTGCAAAACATAGGACTTTAAAAATATTTCTAATCACAGATTTCCTCTCTTACATGAAGATAAAGAAAGTAAGATACTGTGCAAACATCTACCTCTATCATCCTTGTAAAACATCACAATTCATCAGTAAATTTGCCTTCTAAAGCAAATCATTTAGAAGGTAATTAATATGAAAATGTGCCCTGACTTGAACTGGCAACACAAAGCTATCCCATAAAATTTTACAAATATTTTTCTTACATGTCATAACATTAATTATAATGTCCCATTACAATATTTGTTTTATCAGTTGTTATCAAACTGCAAAGTATATGTTTGAGATGGATATCACACTGTATTTGCCTTAAAAGAAGCTGCATATTTTTCAAAGATCCACTACCACACAAAATTCCAAAATTATATATTCACTTGTTCTTGTCCATCTAGCCCAACTTACAAAATTAATTTCACAACAGTGGTACTGCATACAGTAGGGCAAACTTGTCCATGTGCTTAATCAGTTAAGGACTACACCATGAAGACTAATGGGGGAGTGGAGGTATAGTTCCACCATTCTTGACCTCGGCATTAGTTGGAAGTGAATGGTTAGCTCCATGCCCCTGCCACTTTAAGCCCAGGAACAGAGCCCTTGGTACCACTGTATAGGAAGCTGGATGGATCCCAGAGGGAATAAAAAATTATGTATGTGGAGTAACTTCCAAAATGGCCACGCCATAGCTCAAGCGGTTAGTCGCTGGCTTCCCACCGCGGTGGCCCAGGTTCGATCCCGGGTCTGGTCAGGTGGTATTTGTTGTGGACAAAGTGGCGCTGGGGCGGGTTATCTCCAAGTACTTCAGTTTCCCCTGCCAATCTTCATTCCACCAAATTCTCCATCAACATAATCACCCAAGGCAGGCTACGATAGGCCAATCAGTGGCCGCCGTGCCCAGTGGACCCAGTTGGACTTCACCCCAAACTAAGAGAATTAAAAAAAAATAAAAGAACTTCCAAAATCATGGCACTCATACTGAGTTTCAAGAAAAATGACAACTACTTAATCAGTGTAGTGGCACAGGGACATCTGTCATATTGTAAATCGTTTCTGGAAGAAATATTACTTTGAGTGTTCAGATTGTGACCTAGATTTTGATATCATGTAGTCTTGTAGGTGGATACACATGTTCCACAGGTATGTGCTGCTTCCATATAGACTGAAGTTTGTTGGTTATGTGATTTGTTTGGCTACATACTCAGGTTACAAGGAAAGTGATCACTCAGTCACAATGGAGGGCTTAAGGGACTCAGCAACCATCTTCCTTGCAACCTGAGTACATACTCCAAATAATATCTTAACCAATAAACTTCAAATCTGAAGATGGAAGCAACATGTACCTCTGAAACATCTGTATCCACCTACAAGACTAAACAGTTTCAAAAGACCACAATCTGAAGATTAGAAATTGTATTTTAATTTTAGATTATCTCGAACAGTCACGAAAACTTTCAGTGAAAGAAACTCATATTGCTACTATGACCATAAACTTGATTTAAACACAATAATCTCTCTGGAATTAGATAAGGATACAAGTGTTACAGCGTAATTATTTCTTGCCTTTTCTATTCCAGGACTATGTTTTATCCCAACTTCAACATGTGTATGAGACACTAGGCTTTCAAGAACAGGACAGTGACAACCAAGTAACATTACTGTTCAGGGTCAGTGTACTAACATGGGCCTGTCGCCTTGGTCTGCAAGAATGTATCGACACAGCTGTGAGCATGTTTAAACAGTACCAAGAAAATACAGAAAACAAGTAGGTGTAAATAAGAAACACCTCAAAATAGATAATTTTGGAGGGATTGAATAATATTTACAAATCAATTAACTGTGTTCTCACAAATATCAGGTATTAAAGTTTTTAATCATCTTCCCCAAACAATAAAAATGTTGGCTACTGCTGAGAGAAGTTTTAAATCTGCATTGAATAAATTATTATATCATTCTTTTTATTCCATGAATGAATATTAGCAACATAATTGGTCATAAGTGTGTAAATTTGTAATGTATTTAATTCAGTTAATACAGGTAATTTAAATAAAATTGTATTAATGGAAATTTTATAATAAGTTATTTTTAAATTATGTTTATTAATTAAAATCTTATTAATTTTTTTTACTTTATATTATTATTTATGTTAATGGATTAATGTAAGTGATTCTGATTATGTGACTCATATAAATTTTGTATATGTATCTTGACATATCTATTTTCAAAGGGACCATTTCCACATCCTAGGTTTGTTACCTGTATGGATATATGGAAAATAAAGGAAATGAATGAATGAATGAATGAATGAATGAACCTAACTAGACAGAGAATTATATAAGTGTTCAGGTTTTTGAAGTGGTGATTGTTCAGATGTGATCTTCTGGGTTGTGACATCATGTTGAACTCCTTGACCCTCAAGCTGTAGGAGATATACTCCTCCAAAACACTGGCATGTTTTCTGAATTACACAGTATTACAACCAGAGGTTGGTTATCGTCACAGCCACCAAAGTGACAACCTCAGATCCAGCAATATCTGATTTGCAAGAATGCTAGACTGAATGTCACAGAGGGCCTAGTTTAACCTCATACAACTCCCCATTGAGTTTCTGAACATGTTAAAATGATCTTTAATAGAATCTGAAATCATAAAGCCCACATAATACTATTTTTTAGCAGAATTCCTGCAAATCTGAGACGTCTAGTTTTCTGCACAGCCTTAGAACATGAAGGGGAAGAGGAGTGGAACTTCCTCTGGGAACGCTACCAAGAATCAATCATCACTACTGAACAAGTAACCATTCTCTCAGCTCTGGGTTGCACCAAAAATGAAGAACTCCTAAAGCAGTAAGTGTTCTAATTACTCGTATACATTGCAAAACATATTAACCAAACAACATAATATATCAGAATCTGTCATACAGAGTTTCTTCCCTCTGTCTGTTGTCTTATTGCTACCTACTCACAGAACGCATACCGGCTGGGAAGGAAATCCTCTTTCATATGGAAATCACAGACTGACAGACATACAAACTAACAGATTAAAATACAGTGGAACCTCGCTTAACTAGCATAATTTGTTCCTGAATCTTACTCGTAATGCGAAACAATTTTTCCCATATAAATTAATGTAAAATATGATAATGCATTCTATGCCAAAAAAAATACTCAAAATATGTTATGTATAACGTTTACTCAAAGAAAATTATATATACATTGTTAAGGAATGCGGAATGAACCAACCTGGAATGCGAATTCGATTTGCAGAAAAAAAAAATCAAAATAATTAGTTTATTATTTATGATACATATCTAATTCTTTGGCCGTTGATGATCCTGGTGTCTTCTTAACGAGGTCGGCGAAAATCACTTTCGCCTTCTCACATATGATGTTCTCATTAATAGTGTCGCCTTGCAATTGCTTTTCGTTTATCCATATGAGGAGCAACCTCACCGTCGAGAATATGTAACCATTGCGTAGATATTCTTGTCACTCCCTTTGAAGCATCTATCTCCTTAATCTTGTCCTTGCTCTTGAGGATAGTGCGTGCTAGATCAGCCATGCTCACATCTCGTTCTCGCTTTTCAACGATTTTACGTTTCATTTCTATGGTTATTTTTATTCTCTTATGGCTGTCGTTTTGCGGCTTTTTCTCCGGGGACATTTTTGCAAGGGTTATTAAACTTTGCACAAAAAAAAATCACAAATAATATGTCTTTACAGAAGTTTGGAAAAATGTGTGATCACAAGCGACACTAAGATGCTAGCGGTACAAGTGCTAAACACAGACTGATGTAGCAAGCACACAATCCGGGACTTCCCCTCTCATCACTCATTATGCAAAGCGTCACTTGTTAAGCGAGTCATCTTTTATAATTTGCTTTACTTGCTATACGAATTACTCGTTATGAGAGGTGATCGTTAAGCAGGGTTCCACTGCATACTTTCAGGAAAGTCACCTTACTTCAAAGTTCACCTTACTCCAAAGTTCAAGAACATTTCAGACTTATACAATGAATTCCACCTTCTTCATTAAAGTTCACTTCCTGTGATCTGTACAATTAATATTCCATATTTGTGTCTGTAAAGACTTCAAGTGCATAACTGTTTCTGTGAACCTTCTACTTCAAGTTTCCCCACAGATACAAATTACATAACAAGACCTGTCAAAGATAATAGCAATAATCCTCTACTTATTATTCAAACATAACAATTATTCTTTTTCCAGGGGACATGCATAAATTGTTTGCTATTAATTTCTTTACAGTATAATTCTGTAAACCGCTGGTATATTGCAATAAAATGGCTAAGCTGAGACATAAGTCAGTTTCATAGTCGCTTGGAGCGAAAGCAATTTACCTGCACAGTATATTTATGAGTTCCATATGACTCTCACAATAAATAGGAATTATTTTTTCCTACACAGCATTAACCAATTAGTTTTTCTAATGGAGTTACGGTGCTTTCTGTGGGGTAAGAACTCAATTTTTTATGGTATTTCAGGCTTTGAAGAATTAGTAATTTTACCGTTCACATTTTCTGATCTAATGCTTTTTTCTCGTACTAGGTACCTGGAAAAGTCAATTAACAGTAACTCTGGAATCCGAAAGCAAGATGCAGCCAGCGTGTTCTCATCTGTGTATAGCAATCCTGATGGAGTAGCAACAGCCTTCGATTTCCTCAAAAATAACTTCAATGAAATTGCTAACAAGTAAGTATATAATGTACCCTATTCACAGTATAGTATACTGCAGAGTATGTACATATATAGAGCACAGTGACAGATTATTATGAACATGGTAATAAACCTCTGCACTCTGGAAATCAAAGAATTCGTAGTGTAGCATCGATCTACTTTCAGAGAAAGGCTTACACCAAATGTTTAGTTATGATTAGTGCAGGAATTTTAATCCACAATTCTCAAGTGAATTTAACATTGATCTGGATGATTTCACTTAAAACCCACACTCACAGGTAAGTGGCATGTTTACATCACTGCCACCACAATAACTGTTTTCACTGCTATCATCACTGTAATCATCATTATTGATGTTACCATTATTCTTGTCGTCTTTGTTGTTGTTGTCATTATTATTATTATTATTATTATTATTATTATTATTATTATTATTATTCCTACTTCTTTAGTTATGGAGGGATGAATGCCGTTGCCAACAGCATAACTGGTATTGCAGGAAGACTGACCACAGTAGAACAAGTTAACGATGTAAGTAACTCTTTGCCATGACATTAGAATTACACTCTGACAACTATGTAAATCATCAAACAAGTTTGTTCCCTACAACTTTCATGCCATGTATCCATCAGTTCATCAACGAAATTACACAAATTAAACTAACAAACCAACTCTCTGGAGATTCAACATCGTTAAAACCTACAACCACCACTGAATTGTATTTAAGTAAGTTCAATCTCTTCATATTATGGGAGAATTATCACAATCATTGGCAAAACAGCCCTTTTTAAGCCATAGCCTGCCTTATAGAATTTGACCTCACTGCATCCAGTTTTCATTTCTTTGGATTTCATGACAACAATTTTTTTATAGAGCAAAGCTTTTAGCCTTGTGTTCAACCCTCAACCTGAAGGACCAGGTCCCTGTGTTTACTTCCTCTAGTGACAGAGTTGCCCAGTTATACCCCCAAATGCCAGGTTCCATTTTGTCGCCTTATGCAATTCACAGGGCTACGGTGGAAGCATTCTAACCTACGTTCACGCATGGAATTATGGAAGAATACTTACCATAAATCTATTTTAACATTATCCTCAACCGTTTCAACTGACCTCTTTTAAGAGACTTCTCAACTAAAATTCTGTATGCATTTGTAGCTTCCAAGGTTGAACCTATGTCATATCAATGTAAGATCTGATGGCTGAATAATAATGGCTATGGAGATTATCATGATGCTGTGGCTATTAACATTTCAGAGCTGTTACCTAGTACTTTTCTACCATACTATACAGCATTACATAACATCTAGCCCATCCCACTCTGCTTGATTAAATTACCCTAGCAGAGACATATGAAGTCATGTAATTTCTTACATTTTCTTTCTATGTTCCCCATTCATTCTCTGACAACCAAACGCTTTGTTTCCTTTTATGTTCTTCCTTGCAAGTACACATTCATAATTATTCAACTATGTCGACTTTTGTTTTTCTTCTTCAGCTTGAAACATTCATCAATGCTAATTCTGAAGCACTTGGATCTGCAGCTGAGTCTGGAAGGAATGCAGTAGAGGCTGCTAAAGCAGACGTGGAATGGACCAGTAAGCACAAGAATGGAATTCTAACTTGGTTAAGAAACAGACAGAATTCAGGGGATGGAAGTGCAAACATTGTTATAAACATAACTGTAATAACCACAGCATTCCTTGTAGCATTACTTACATAATACCCATATTTTCATTCATATTCATATTTTAAGAATCATTTTTAAAAATCAATTTTAGATTTAGTTTTAACCTAACTATTAAATTTGTTTTACCCTAACTGTTATTTTTACTGTTTAATCACATGTATGATTGTTGTTTGAATCAATGTCTAGTCTAGTCTAGCTGAGGAATTGAATATATATAAAAAGTAACCTTTTATGAACCATATGTACATAAAATTGGAATGCAAGCACTACAGTTCAGTGGTTGAGTGTGTAGATTTGCAGTATCTAATGATGGCCAATTAGGGTCGAAACATGTAGTCTTATATGTCAATAAACAATTGTTGCGTTGACAGTAGAATTTATACATGTTGATTTTATTCATAATTTTATTGAAATTTTAAATGAATGCACAAAACTGTGCAATCTTTTGATTAATGTTCCATATTTACACACCTTTAAAAGAAAGGATAGGTTTCCTCTAACATCTTTATTTCAAAAAGAAATTAAGATCCAAAATTAGTACAGCCAAGAACTACTTTTGAGAGCATTATTTAAAGCTTCCACTATTCATGTTCACAAAGAATTTTCGCTGTAGCAGACAATGCAGTCAGGAAATCAGAATTGAGTAAGAGGGTTTATACCCCTTAAACTTCCATTATAACTGTAAAAAGAAATGCAGAGAACGTCTTCCCACACACACACACAGCTGTAAGAAATAATATTCACAAAAATCCAAGTCATGATTACAAACTGGTCTTGTGCTTTAACTTTCGTCCTAGTCCCTGAGATTAACATTTTCCATGCCTATGTGAAGACATCAGTAAAGTTCTACTGGCACCTACATTGATATACTGTCAACTTGGCTCCTAACTTTGATTTTAGGCCATGCAGTAGCTCAAGTGGTTAGTCACTGGCTTCCCACCGCGGCAGCCCGGGTTCGATCCCGGGTCTGGTCAAGTGGGATTTGTGGTGGACAAAGTGGTGCTGTGGCAGGTTTTTTTCTGAGTAGTTCGGTTTCCCTTCCAATCTTCATTCCACCAATTGCTCCACAATCACCCTCACCTATCATCTGGGGCTGGTACAATAAGCCCGAAGTGGCCGCAGTACAAGGGACTTAGTCCCACTCCACTAGTAATAACAAAAAAAAAACTTTGGTTTTCTACCATCTGTTGGGCAAACATTCAACTCCATGCAGTATAGTTTAAACCTTTTTCTACACATCAGCAACAGCATTTGCCACTGTATAATTAAGTGTACTAACAGAATACAGGAAAGTGTGATTCATTATCATCTGTTTTATATGCATGTTGCCAGTTGTAAGGTTCCCTGCCCCCCCCCCAGCAGTGTTCAGGTGCTAAGCCTTTTGACATAAGTTGGGGGTTGCTACATCACACAGAAGAAGTTCCAGGCATCATTAAACTACATCTTTACTGCATCCTTTCCTGTCCATCATTCTTTCAAGCTATAATACTGTAACGTGTTTTGCAGCAGTTTCAAGAATATACTTCAAAAAACAGTGTTAGAAGTTGCACTGTGTCACTAATGTCACTTATGTTTGCATAGTGTTTTGAGTGTAACTGTCACAATTATACTAGTAAAGCAAATCTCAGTTTCTTTTATTCATGAATATGGTCATAGCTAACTTCTGTTTGAGAGCCACTAGGTTTAACTCTTCATGTTCAACTCACTGCAAGAGAAGAGGACAGGAAAAATGCTTACATTTGCAAGAGAGTCATTCATTAACTTCTTAATTTCATAATTATGCACAGATGTAATGAAAATATGATACGTTATTTTAAACACAACAAGCCTCCACTGAATTCAAATATCACACTTATCATCAGACTGCATTATAAATTGAAAATTTGGAAATAACCTTAAGAAGTTCTTTGTGCACAATGGTATCTGAATACACAAGCTTTTACATACTTAAGTAGTTGCTATTTCTGAGCCAGCATAATTTGTATGTAATTCTGTAATAACTTATATAAATGAAAAATAAAATAAGTTTGCTGTTGCTCCATATCAAGGCGCTAATTCACCGACGTTTCGGAAGAACCTCCACCGCATGACCGTTAGGTAACCGTTTTCAATGTGTTACGTAACCTACCTCAATAACCATCATAAATCACCCACATCGATGGACAGCCATTCTCCTTTAGAATTAATATTTTTCGTCTTTTAGCAAAGTTCGTTATTCACATTGCCTAAGTTCACCTCCTCTCACAGAAAGACGTTAACCAAAATTTCCCGGTAGAATTATAAAAAACAAAAATGTCTCGGAACAGTAAAAAACCGCTAAATCCCTAACCCTAACACATTTGTTAATCCCGAACACAGCAGCCACAAATACATTACGCATTTTGCAGTCTATATGCCAAAGAAAATATATAATCACTCCACACTGAATGTATTTTTACTGAATGTTTCAAGTACAAATACTTTAAAACCGCGTTAATATTTCGAACAGAATTCACGTTGTTCGAACGTTAATAGCCCCATACACGTGACGGTGGGAGGCTTTGAATCCTTTCGATATTTCAGTGGAGCTCATGCACGTTATGTTATCTCTGCACACATTGTTATACAGTTCGGTGCGTCACAATCAGCTGGTAGTACCTCATGGCGGTAACTATGAGCAGTGGCCGTGCCATAGCCCAGGCCGCTCAGGTGGTTAGTAGCCGGGTTCGAGGCCAGGTCAGGTCGTGTGGGATTTGTGGTGGACGAAGTGGCGCTAGGGCAGGTTTTCTCCGAGTACTTCGGTTTCCCCTGCCAATTCTCATTCTACCCACGGCTCCACGCTCAACTATCGTCCGGGTCTGGTACAATGGGTCAGTTAATGGCCGACGTACCAAGTGGACTAAGTCTCACCCCACCCCAAGAAACTAAACTATGAGGATGAGGATACTGTTTCCAAGATGTGATGCAGTGTAGTCAGAAACACAGAAGTCAGAAAGAAGTTTAATTACGTTTGGAAGAACATATTATCTCTTCAGCACAGAGAGTGGTCTGTTTGCTGATTGCCTTTTACTCTGACACTGAAGATGGAGGTAGTACATTCCTCCGAAACGTTGGTAAACTTCTACCATACTACAAAGCTTCACATCCCAGAAGATAGGTACACATTAAATAAATTGTTTGGAATTCAGAAAAAGTACACTTAGGATGCAAGGAAAGGCTTTCTGGGATCAGTTAAATTTGCTCATCATGTAGTACAGCAACATGCTGTGAAATGATGGCCATGTTCTTGGAGTTCATTTCCCTGCAAAGGTAAGAGATTTTTACAAATATGTTTTCGGACATTATTCTTTTCCACAGCATCCAGACTGGCTCCAAAGACCACTCAGCCTAATTAAATGGTACAGAGGGTTTATTCCTCAGGGTTAAAGTAGCCAGGGCATGAAGCTGACCACTCACCTCCATCTACAGCAGAGATTAAGAATACGTTTATTAGGCCTCCACTGCCCTATACATCTTAATGTTTTTGGGGCATAATTAATTGGGCACAGTGATAGCTTAACTTTACCAGTAAACTGCCTGTTATATTATCCTCCTTTTTTGAATACAGAGTATTAGTTGGGTGAACAGGTATTCAGTTTCCNAACATGTAGTGCGAGGGAGAGAAGGAGAAAAATGAGTGTATGCATTCCAAATTCTTGTTTTAATTCGTAAAAAGTTCAGGACATGTCATGGCATAATGTGAAACTTACTTATATTCACTTATAACTGGTTTAATGTATTTTATAATTAATGTCATTTGAGTGGGTGAAAAGATTGTTGCATTGAAATATATGCATTTTAATTTATAAAGTATCACACAACCAACACACTGTAATTCCTGGTTTTGAAAAATCCTGAAGGAATGTATTAAATGATCCTAGAACCATATTGTATTTAAGCAAAACACACACACACACCTGTCTTAAATGCAACTTATCTAGTGACCCTTCTACATAATAGACAAGTTGCATATAAGATGGAGATGTATACATATACAAAAGATTCTAGAATCCTCTAACCAGAGGCACCAGATCAGAACTCCATAATCCTGTCATGAGTTTGTGCTGACCCCAGGTAAATCCACAAACCGAGCGAGTGTGAGATATAATACTTAGATCCATAGGTGATTGAAGCATTTTTATTAATTTTTTTAACCATTTCATAGAACAGAATCTCTCATTTGTATGGGCTAATCTGTGACCTTTCATTGATGCTTTTGAGTCGTACCTTTCGCCGTGAAGCGTAGAGCCGTGGAAGCAGTCATGAAAGCAAAAATCCTTCCTGTATATGTATGTCATTTATCTTTGCCAAAAAGCAGTGGTTGCTTGGTCAGTACAGTTCACTTGCAGACTAACAGAGCCATAGAGTTTTAGTTTAGTTCATTTGTCAATTTATCTCAAAATACTTGGATGCTTCCAATACCTGGAGGGGGGACAGATAATTTCATATAGAATTACTGGGTTTTTGGACTTTGTCCATTGTCCAGTATTCAAAAAAGTTAGAGAACACTAGATGTGTTCTGTAATTGTGTGTGTTATACACCATCATCAGAACCCTTCAGAATTTAAATCAGACAATTTGCCTGTAAACTTGTGATAGAGAGCATAGGAGTATTTTCATGGACCACCCTAGTGTATGTAGCATATAAATATCCATCCATCAGTAATCTGTCAGACGACAGGTCCACAGTCTCTTCCAAAACAGTTCCTCCACTTAATGCGATCTTCTGTTTTTGGAAAGAGACTATCCAGGAAAAGTGATAATGTGGTAGTTTTTCCATTTGCTTTCCACATCGCAGTACAACAGCCGTTCAAACCACTCTGGTCACGCCTGTTGCTATACGAACTTGAACCATCTCGAGCATCATTTGCTCTGTGCTTCAAGTCACTGCTGATGACGCTGCTTCCGGCATCAGTTTTTGGTGTCTCTCTTCGTCTGATGCCTACCCTTTGACCTGTCCAGCAAGGGAGGCCCTGCCAGTAGCTACGCTACCGCTGGTATAGCTCTCAGGGTCCTTGGCATACTCAAACCCCCTCACCACGATAAGGTGGAGACACCAACGAGGGGGCATATAAATATATGCTTTTTTAAATAATTGTAATTTTTTGTATTAATATTTGGCAGATGCCTGGCTCATTTGAGGCCACAGCACCAAGGAACTTGGTCTCACCCCATTCTAAAACCAAATCGAATTTTCTCTCACCCTGCATCCCACCACCACCACAGAGAGAGGGGGGGAGGGAGACAACTCCCCATTTTCCAGCACACATGGGGAATGAGTTATGCCACTTTGATGACTCACCAGTTGCAAAGGAAAGCTACTACACAACCCAATTTCACATAATTCTCACCCCTTTTCAAGTCATCAAATATTTTTACTGTTTTACAAACCAAAACAAAGCTATGTAAGTTTTAAATTTAATTCTTCCTCTGGAGTCTTGCTAGGAGGCATTTTAGATATTATGGCTTCTATAGAAATAAGATAAAATTCTATGTATTTAAGCAAATGGAAATTGTAACAACAACAACAACAACAACAACAACCCAATGCAACTACTATTCAAAGACGTGCAGTACACAGTTGTATCTAATTTGATTATTTATCTGGTTTGATAGTGTGTGTTATATTTTAATTATAGGTTAACCACATCAAGAGTGATTATTTATAGTTGACAAATTCTAATGCTTTAGGCATTTGGACAAAAGGATTTCAAGAATGATGTATTTAATGATGTGACTTGTTCAAGTGTTACTGTTGTAGCAATTATGAATGCCAAATAAAATGAATGAATGAACATGAGGCTGATATGCGAAAGATTTTGGGTAGGCTGAAACACAATCACAAATTCAACAAACGTCTACTGTGACTACACACTGTCATGGCACCTGCACGAGGAAGGACAACAGGAAGAACTGCTAGTAGGATCTGGGAGAACTACTGCACAATGGGTGAACATATGTGCACTGCAACTTTGTTTTTGGTTGCATGAGAATTTCAGACAATTGGATACTGAATAAGTTTGTGTTTACTGTATCAGGTAATATAAGAGAGATAGAAGAACATTTACTAACCAGCAACAATGATAGAAGAACAGTGTGAAATCCTCAGTGAGGATACTAATAGGTGAAGTAGCCACTCCTCCAGGACAATAACTTAAAAACAGATCATGAATACTTCTTACAACTTTTCTAAGTCACCTCTCAAAATCTTTGTCATTTGTTCTTCAGTTATATACAGCCTTTGCAATATCATTAAATTACACTAAGAAAAATAAAGTTAACAGTTCTGAAAATGTGAAAAATGGAGGATACATTTGGCCAATGTGTACCTTGATTCTACAAGTGCTACTCTTGTTCTCAAATATTACTGTAGATAAAAAGTATTGATATACTATATGAACGCCAAGATGCAATGTGTACATGTGTTTCATTCTTGGATTATAAATTATACATATTGGCTTGCATGATCACCGGTCATGGTAGCCGAGCGGTCTAAGGCATGTACTGTCTTTGCTCACTTGGAAACCGGGATCGTGGGTTCGAATCTCACTCAGGGCATGGATGTTTAGTTTGTGTGTGCACGTTTCTCTGTGTTTGTGTACAGGTAGAGGCCTTGCGACGAGCTGATCACCTGCCCAAGGAGTCCTACCGAATGTGTAAGATCCAGAAAAACCGAAGTGAACGGAGAAGTTCATGGAGGTAGGCCTAGGCCCACTGGGGCTGTAGTGCCAAGGGGGGGGGGTTGCATGATCTGTCTAATATCTACATCACAGAGCATCTTGTTTTGTTAATCTATGTGTGTATTCTCCAAAGACTATATTACATTACTACTCTAGTATCTCAGGAACAAGACTTGTCAATGTTTTCATTCTGATTTCTATCACGACTGCAGATTGTGAATACTGCTCATTATGTAAGGTTCATTTAGTATATGTGATATTCCAGGAGTTAGCTCTATTCGTATTGAGAGGGGGTGGGTTTCCCCATGCACTTAGACCAGTTATTGGTCCATTGTGCGTCCCCCTTTAAGTTCTACTGTCGCCATACCCTACCGGTAACGGTGTGTGCCATCAGCCCCCGTAGAGCCAACGAGGTCGGCCCCCGGTACCTTGATGCTTCCCCCATCCACCAAAGGCATTGGAGACTACTTGGGCGGGAAAGGGCCTGTAATTTAGCTCAGAGGTCTCCTAGAGACATGAGGTTCTTTTACGTACCGTAAATCTACGACACGGGACACAGCTTAAAGTCCCTCCTGGAGGACTTGTTCCCTGAATTTTTCCGCCCTTAAAAATTCCACGACCTCCGCCGGGTTTGAACTCGTGTACCTTGCGTCATGAGGTGGGGACGTTACCCCTAGACTACGGAGGCCACTAGTTAGCTCTATTAATAGTAAATAAGTTAAAGCAGCTTGGTATAACATCGGGCTACAGGCTGAAGAGATGTGGTTAGATTACTGGCAGATGCAAGACTTTTTCTTTTTTCTCTTCTTATTAATATTCAGTATTATTCAAATTGTAATGGAGTTCTTTCTACATATGCATTCTAATGTGTGTATTGTTGTATATGGAGAGTGAGATAAGTGTATGAATTTATGTGTACATTAATTTACTTTGTATATTCCATAGTATGTGTCCTTTATGTTTAACCCATGAGGGTTGAATCATATTGGTAATTGGAAATAAATTTCAATAAAAAACACGGAAATGTTTTGATATATAACAGTATTAAAGCCAAAATAATTTACTCATTAGTTTTTTTATGATCTTTATGTCATTTTGTTATCTTACAATTAGGAACAGTGTTTGTCTTCATAAATATTTAGGCCATATTTAGTACCATGATTTAATTTCCAAAGCCCTTCTTGAGTGTCACAAGTCAAGCTTTTATGTACTATGAACTCACAAAGCATCCTTGTCAATCTGGCTGCTCAAAAAAATGAAGTTTATCACAAACATTAATTAAATTTACTCCTCATGAGGTACTAATATGAACAGATAATGAACTGTGTTGGATCTGAGTGCAATCTTCTGGGTTGTAATGCTATATAGTTCAGAGACAGCCTGATGTTTCAGAGGAACATAGTTCTTCAAACTTCAGGACTGCAGGGTGAACCAAGCAAGAAACCAACAGAAGCAGGTAGCATGCTGCTAGTATTTTGCTTGGTGTATTCTTTAACCCTGTAGATGGATGCGAACTGATTCCGAAAAATGTTAGGCTGTCTACACTAAATGGTGTTACAACCCAGAAGAGTGTAATCTTCAAGATAATGAACGCTACGCAATAAAAATAAAAGAAAATATTCTATTCTAACCAATCTTATGTAACATTTTTACTTATATGATCATATGCCATATATAATACTGTTATGCTGTCATATCCACAAAGAAAAATAAGCTGGACATACAATCCTGAGTATGCTACGACAGTCTAAGAAAAGTAATGCCTAATACATTTTAGAAACTTTTATGGTTTGTGACAATTTGTGGCCTTTCCTATTCATCTCATAAGAAAACTGCCTTTCAAGTATATTAAGAATTTTGCATATTGTCTTAAATATTTATCAATTAATGGTTTATGAAACCTTTCCACTAGATGCAGACCACAGGGACAAAACAATCGTTTCACCTGTAGAGCTATCAGAAAAAATTAAATTCCCATGCTTAACACACAAATATTCTGTGAACTCTTGTAAGAAATTCTGTAATTGCTGCTTCAGTGTAGTTCCAATTGTTAATGAACTTCAGTAGTTTGAGATAATGTTGTATTTCAGCATCCTGTTGCATTGTATAGATCTGATTTTGGAGCTTTTGTACAGTCTATGTTCAAAGTCATTCACTATTCTTTCTTCGTATTCTTTTATTGGACACTACATGTTTCGGCCTAGCTGGCCATTTTCAGGTGTCCAATAAAGGAATATGAAGAAAGAATAGTGAAAAACGTTGCACATATATAGCACAAAATCTCCAAAGTAATTTGAGGTGGCAAACTGCCATGATGATGACAACCAGACTGTTTCAATATCAGCAAAATTCCATCAATTTATAAATAACCTCTCATCACTAGCAAAGACTGAAATATATAGTGTGGAAATAGAAAACGTGTTTAACATAAACTCTCTAAAGAAAGTCTTCAAAGGATCCTTTTGTTGATGGAGTAAACTGTCTCCAGTAATGGACACTTTCTCTCTTGAAGAATTCGCAACACTTTAAATTAAAATTCCAGTACTTAAACAACCATGATGGTAATCACTGCATTCCTTATCAAGTGACTCTGTTCTACATTGAAAAATAATCATTTGAACACTTTGAATTGTTGCAAAACACTTAGAGTACAGTTATTACACAATATTCCCTGATGGAAATATTATCTTGGCTTTATCCCAAATTTTATATGATTGTCTGTGCGAGGTTGTGTTGCTTTCGAGACTCTTTGGTCCCATTAACTTGCTGCCACAGCAGTAACATTAGCCAACCACCTCACAATGGGTTCATAGTTGCGTTCCATCCACTTGACATTGGCTTCTGCTTGTTCAAGGGCTTGTTCTACAGCTCGAGTTGCTGTTCCTAACTCATGGCGGTGAGCCAATGCAAACTGCATCAACTGTAAACAGAAAAATAAGTGTGACCTAGAAAGAATGAAAAATATGTACTGACCAACTAATTAATCTTCGCATTAAACCCTGAACTTTCAACACTGTTATTACCAAAGACTGTCATTGCACATGCCCTCTTAATCTTCACAACAAATTCTGTCAAAATTCTTCTTAATTCTATCCACTTACCGTGCTTCTCCACCAGAATTCTTTATATATTTCTCCACTCCCCATCTCAGTTTCATTCGGAATTCATCTTAACTTCCTTCGTTAAACACATACAAGTCATCTGTACACTGTTCCCAGATGTGAGGAACACTCTTTCACGAATTTTTTCAAAGCAGCAACAGCCAGACACACACAGATTAACATGGGAAGTAAAGTTATCAACTATCATCTTATTTCTTTGGTATGATTCAGAATATACTGCTTTACTTTAACCCTTAGCAAAATATCAAGTTACACTGCTGTAGCCACACCATGAACTCATCATCACCAAACACTGTAATCAAGGGGTTACAACTCCCACTTATAATTTTGGATCTCAGCCCAGAGACTACTACCATGATCTAGGTTCTTTGTGGGTTTACTCAGTCCCTCATATTAGGCCAAGACCAATTTCTCCACAGCTTTTCATTAACCTACTCTACACTACTATGTTGTCAGAGCCACTAAAATTGTCATTAATAAACCACAAAAAAAAAGGAGCTTGTTGAATCTGGTGAAAATTTTGGTAGTAAAGATCTCTGTTGTCCTTATGAATGATGTAGCATTTTACATAAACAAGAAAGTAATTTATTTGTATGTCTCACTGAAACTGTCCCAAGACCTCAAAATGTACGTGCGTTTAAGTAGATATATAAAATATATATATATACACACACACCAGAGAGTATGCAGAAGGAAACACTATCACACCCCCAACAAGAACTGTGTTTGTATCCTGAACAAGAATGTGTATAAGAGATCCTGGCATGCAGGAGAAGTGTGCAGTAACTGACTGACCATATCAAAGAATGATCATTAACACCCTGTGTTAACTCATACACTTAAGTACTTCACTTTACTAGAAAATGAAAGGACATATACTGAGGTTCAGTTCTCCTCATATAATAGGAAATTTCTCTCTTTCAAATAAAGACACATTTGAGTTTTATAATAAAGTTGAGTTCATAATGCAAATACTTACGTCACCGAGTTCAAATGGTGAGTTGATTCGCTTGGTACAACTACGCACGATGGTGTTGATAGTGAATAGAGAAGATCCAAGACTGAAATGAAGAGATATGTTGCAACTAACACAGAAAGAAAATGTACTCACAGTCCATAGTATCAACCCTCAGAGTTTTAGAGTCGAAGGTAACGGGTCACAGAATTTACAGAGGTAAGTTAAGTAATTTATATTGTAAAAGATAATTCAAGCAGTTATATCTCAGAAGTGAACCGCTAGATGGTGTGCATGTGAGTGACAAGCTTGGAATGGGACAGAACAGTTTCTAGAATTCAAAATATCCAGTGGTAATGATCCAAGAATGTGTTAACAGTAGTCATTTCCTATTAATATTTCAATTGTAAGACAAGACACAGTTACATGAAATGTATTTACCAATACAATATAATTTTGCTAATATTTTTAAGAGATCGTAAAATCTATGTCCACAGCTTCATTTAGGGGCACACGGTAGCATAGTTGGTTGCAGCACTATGCTATGAGCCGGAAGGTCACAGGTTCGTGTCCCAATGAGGTAGTTTATTTGAATTGACCTATCCTTCCAGCCACACTATGACTCTGGGGCTGACTCAGCTTCTAACAGAAATGAGTACCAGGAATCTTTCTGGGGGGTAAAGGTCAGCCAGCATGTAAGGCTGATGACCTTACCACTGTGAGCCAATTGTCTAGATAATGTGGGACCCTCAACGTCTCACAGCCCCCTGGGCCTCCATGGCTTGTTACAGGAATAGCTTTACTTTTTTACAACATCAATTTGCATGGAAAGTAGGATCTATTTGGCTAGTAATTCTCATTTGAAAATTTCTCTTAGGTGACAACTAATTGATAATTTTAAAATTATTATAATGATATCAAGATGATTTATCTGATGTATAATAAGGAGATTTTATCATAATCAATTTGTGACATAATTTAATCCTTTCAGAGTCAAATATTTATGTAGTGCAGCTACTTAATCGGGCCAGTTATCTTCAAAATACTGAAAAAAATACTAGGCTCAAATTTTTTAGATTGATTAGGGAAAACATCCTGATTTGAACATTGATTTTTCAGTCTGAAACTTCCAAGAATTTTCAAACAACAGTTCTGGCTTTGTGCAGTAGCACACAAACTGCCTCATCCATTAGAATCACAATGATTGCCAACACTAGCACAAATCAACTTGTCAACAAAATCTGTCTCTTCCTCATTCTGACCCTGGCAAAAAGAAGACTTGGCCCTTCAATTTTTGTCTAATACAACCATCTATGAAATTGTTTCAATGAGGCTGGGGAAGTAGTTCACTTTAAAACATTGTGAAAAGTTGCTAGTTTTACAAATTGTGATTACAAAGAAAAACTTGACTTCATAGAGAAAATTCTCATTCCCGTTCTGTTCCTCAAGTTGTTCCAAATTCCCATCTCAATCTTGTTTTGAAATGATAAAGTCATTCTTGCATATGCCCAAAAAAGATCGTGGTGTGTTTATGTATGAATATGGCAATATTACATCATGTGTAGTTCTATGAGATAGCCAAAAAGAGTATTAGCTTTAGGTTTTTGTTCTTGAAATGATACCTAGGAGGTCAGGGGAGAATTTTAAAATGTTATATGACAAATCTAACAAAACCTGTAAGAGGCATGCCTGAGAAAGTACAGATGTGTGTCATGACCTTGAAAAATGTTAATGTATTCAACCTGTTCTTGAAAAGGAACAGATATATGTAACTGAGTATCATATACTCACTATTCACGGATACGATCCCATTTGTTCCTCAGAAAGCTGTAAGCCAGAGGCTGACCAACAGCATTGTTGGCTATTGCACCAAACACTCGGGCAGCATCTTGCTTTCTTATACCAGAATTCTCAGTTATGGCCCAGTCCAAGTACCTGAATGTATGAAAAACCGGAACAGTGCTCCCCAATCCATATGGAATACATCACGTTTTTATGAACAATTTAAATGCATTAATATAAAGATGATTCCAGATACATAAATCTCTATAAATAATCGCAAATACACAATGGAATATGAAGGACGTTTAATTATGAGAGTGGGGTGTCAGTGCTCAAGTCAATAAGCAACAGTAAACAATCTTCCATAGCCTAAATTATGAAAGAAATACATTCAGGTAAATATGGCGATATTTTAACAGCTTTTGAATTATAAAATTTTACTGTCTTCTTTCTTCATTTTGGGGCACATGAAAAATCTCATGACTGGAAAACTATATATTAGAACACATACACATGCTGATGTTATAACAAGGGATAGATTTTATGAATGGTGATTTGATGATCATCAGGGGCACAAACCTACAGGATGTCTATGTAGAGACTGACAGTGTAAATGGCACTGCTAATTTGTATCTCCTCTCCTTTTCAATGTTGACATAGCTCTCTAATGTGTTACTGGGGGACAGGCAGAGGCATGAATATTGTCAAATGGCAGTGTAACCTTTATCCACACACAATTACAAACTCCTATTATAAAATCAAAGAGATTTGGAAACAAGCAGGTGTTATGTAACACAAATTAGTACAATTTCAATGAGAAACAGCGGTTCCAGTGATAGACATAAGAGATAGAAACTCCTTACATAATGGCAGCCCCTTATCAAGATAGCAGCAGATGCTGACAAATGCTCTCTTTATCTGCATGTATGCTTGACAAGACCACATGGCTGTTAATTCATGCCCTGCTTGTCTTAAATGGTCTAAATTTCATAGGTTCTATGGAGCTTAATGGTTATATTTTTGAAATCCCGGTCTCTTATCCAGTGCATGTGAGGGATTTTTGAAGTGAATTTTGAAGCCTAACACTGATCTCATCCAGTTCCCCTTCAATAAGCATTTGGCTCTTTGATTGACTGTTTTTCTTTTGTCCAATAACAACTGTGTATGTCGTACTTTATTTATGACCACATGAATAGATTTTCTGTCTGGAGCTGTTAACATCCTGAAATTGGTGCCAGAATTATATACCTATATTTCTCACACAGTCGCTTTTCAACACAGATATCATACACGAACACTTACTATTCCAGTGTGAAATTCACACGTAATATTTCAACACATGAAATAAGATGACAGAGTCCTGACTGCTGATCACACATGTCACAGTAAAAGTAACAATACAAGGCTTAGAATTTATGAGTGGGCTGGTAGATTATTTGTACACGTAAGCTCGCTTCCCCATAGCTGTTCAGTGATTTATTGGTGTGATATTAAAGGTAAATTGTAATGTGTACAGGTAATGGTGTTTTGACCACACTGCTTCCCTGTGCTTCTTTTTTATTAGCTTTATCACATCATTAAACATAAGATGGGCAAGGCATGTAGGATGAATAGGAGAGATGAGGTGTCCCATACAAAGGTTTGCTGGAAAGGCCAGCTTGAAGGGGAAGTAACTGCTTGGAGGGTCTATGTATAAATGGGATGATAATATTGTCGCGTATTGGGCGTATATCGCGACAAATAACTTCACGGTGTATTTGGTATAGCGAATTTTATTTCACATCCACTCTCACAATCACCCAAATTACAGATTTACGATTACTGCTATCTGCAGTATCACAATTAGTACACTCCAAATGCCACAATACAACTGACTGGTTGCTGGCTAACTCGGAACTAACGTAGCTCGAGGACTGACTCGTAGGTAGCTCCAGGAATGACTGACTCAGTACAACTTGGCGACTGTTACTTTATAACTCGACTCGGCGACTGTTACTTTATAACTCGACTCTGTCTTCGGCGATGGCCAGGTTACAACCCGGTGGCTGTCACAGTACAAACTCTCTGTGAATAGCCTTCGCTGCTCCTTATGTAGCCTTGATCGGACCATACGGAAAACGGCCACGTAATAAGCACCCTTGTTGCCTGGCGCTGTGTTGCTAGTAACGCTAGCGGTAGTAACCGCTGTTACTACCGTAACAATCCTGTTGC
>NW_019724591.1:189351-206649 GCF_002891405.2 Cryptotermes secundus | reverse complement strand
CGCCGCGTCACTGCTGGTGGGGGGGGGTTCTCCTTTGCGCAACATGTCACAATATTAAAATTGATCTTCATGAAGTAGGGTGAGAGGGAGTGAACTGAATTCAGTTGATTCAGGATTGGCCTACTATGAATGAGGAAATAACCTTCAAGTCCCATAAGAAATAGGGAATTTCTTGACTTGCTGAGAGACTATTGGTCTACACTGTGGAGTTTGTTTTATTAGTTTTAAATATATTGCATGACACTCCCTGAAATATTGACTGGAATTACCTTTTTGTATTCTCAGTATGCAAAAATTCTTGGTCACCATATTGAATCTTAATAAATGCAAAGGGCAATACCTGCTCAAAATCCAGATCTCGCGACTGCAGCCAAGCGCTCCCAAAAGTATGTCTTTCTCAGATCCTACATTTGTCTTGCGGTACCTCTGCCAGGCAAAGTCCCATTCTTCCTGCCCACCCACACGGATTGCAGTGCAGTACACAACATTCTTGAGGTTGGCAGATATGCTGTTTAAAAAGAAAAATAAGTTACAAATCTAAAATTGGCATTCTATATCATTTTAAAATATTTGACAAGTTCACTAGAACGTGGTAGCGTAGTTGGTTAAGGGGCTATGCTACAAGCCGGAAGGTCGTGAGTTCAAGTCCCAATGAGGTCATCGAATTTTTTTCAGTTGACCTAATCCTTCCAGCCGCACTAGGCCCTGGGGTTTACTCAGGCTCGTAACAGAAATGAGTACCAGGAATTAATTAAATAATTTTCCTGGGGAGGAAAGCGTGGCCGGCGCATAAGGCTGACAACCTTACTGCCATGTTTGAGCAGATTGTCTAGATAGTGTGGGACTCTCAACGTCTCACAACCTTACAAACAGAAATGAGTACCAGGAATTAATTAAATAATTTTCCTGGGGACGAAAGCGTGGCCGGTGCATAAGGCTGACAACCTTACCGCCATGTTTGAGCCGATTGTCTAGATAGTGTGGGACTCTCAACGTCTCACAACCTTACAGGCCTTCACGGCCTGGTACAGGGATAGCTTTACTTTTTTTACTAGAACATAAAGCATTACATTGTGTTGACATTCAGAAAGCTGCTTTATCATCTGTACCAGATACTGTAAATTCAATACCTATACACAGATACTTGTACACTGAAGATGATTGCAGCATGTTCCTACTAAATATCAGTAGCTGCCTACAAGACTACACAGTACTGCAACCCAGAAGATAACAATCCAAACAGTCACAGCTGTGAAAACCTCAATACATATATTCCCTATTCATACTTATTTAATTTAGATATTGTAGTGATGCCAAATAATTGTAAGATTTGGAGAACTCTTAATGTAAAGGCAACATTGTTTGATGAAATCATAGTAACTTGAATTTACCAGTATTTTATTTATGATCTGGGAACAGGATTTCACAGACTAGAGCAGAAGAAATAACTATAATCAATCACTGGCAGTTCATCTAATGTTAAGGTATCCTCCAAAGCAGCAGTAAGCTTTCAATACAGGGTTCAACTGTGCATTCAAACTAACAGGGCCTGAAAATCTTACTTGTCTGCTAAGCTACAATGAGTGAAAAATAAAGGCAGATGAGTGGAAATTATCTCTGTATTAATTTAATAATATTTCCTCGTACTCTCTTTATCTCCCCACATATATCAAACAGTAAGATTTAATATCAAATAATACCATGTATACATATTATGTGATATGGGTGATGATATAGTGTATGTCATGTGACAGCCAGTAGGCTGGTGTAGAGCAATATGAATGGTTCTTCTTGTTGAGAAATATCTGGGAGTCAGAACATTTGTCTGACTTGGGTTTTCGCACTTTATCCATCATCCTTGTTTTAAGATAACTAAGAAAAAAACGACGTTTCGGAAACTGGATCTGTTTCTATCCTCAGGTGAGGGAAAACACCTATTCTGTTGGGTCCCTTAGAAAGAGCTAGCCTCAATCATTTGACCAAGGGACCCAACAGAATAGGTGTTTCCCCTCACCTGAGTGCGGAAACAGATCCAGTTTCCAAAACGTCATGTTTTTCTTAGTTATCTTAAAACCAGGACGATGGATAAAGTGCAAAAACTCAATATCTCTGTGTGTTATACACCATCAACAGAATCCTATAGTAACTATTTGTCTGACTTGTTGAACCAAGCCAACGTTTGTTAACTTCTGCATGTTATCATAGAATATCTAGCAAGAAACTTACGGATTGTTACGATCGGGATCAGGTGAGCTCCTCCAGTTCTGGAACTGTAGTACACTGTTACGCACACAGTCCTCATGACCAAGACTGCATGCCCAGTTGAGGATGTTGACCCGCTTGTATACAGTCAACTGAGGGTCATTTGGATTGTCAGTGAAACCTGTGTGCTTGTACAGGTTCTCCAATAGACCAAGCATATATACCTGAAACGAATGGCATGTAATGGGTTTTGAACTTTGTCTAACATCCAGTGTTCTAAAGAACACAACATTTCAGAAACTATCTGTTTCAATCCTCAGGTGAGGATGGTGCTAACCTCAATCCAGTGGTCCATTTTCCAAAATGTTAAGATGACAGACAAAGACCAAAAATACAGTAATCCTGAGTGTCATATACCATTGTCAGAACCTTTCAGAAAACAGAGTGTATTCATTTTCAAATTACTTGTTTAACCATAGCAGAATCTACTCACTTTTATTTGAGTAGCCTGAAAGTGACGTTATAAACAAAATACAAATAGTTACAATGTAAGATTTCTGGGCTCAACGCTTCATTTTGTAGCTTGCTGTATTTGTTGAAATCTTGTATCTCTACAAATAACGTCACATGTTAAACATACAAACCTTGAACTTATCATAATTGCCTGTCTTAACAAGCATGCTTTCAATGTACCCAAGGGCATTAAGAGCTGCCTTCCATGGAAGATACTCCAATTCATTAGCCAAGTAGCGAGTCACATTCAGAGCTGTACCATAATCCAGAATTCCAGCACGAGCCAAGTTTAGTGAGTCATCTAATAGCTGTGCCCTGTTGATGATTCCAATCTGAGAGAAGTGGTCTCTGTCCATCAAATATTCTATGAGAAGCCCCCAGTTTGTTGGGTCATAGTTAACTCTGTAGAAGCCTTTAAAAAAAAAATACATATGTTTTCTAAACAGCATAACTGGTTAGAGACTATTGTGTTCATTATTAATATCTGTGACAGCTTCAGTTTTATACTGTTGTCTCTCTCATTTACCCACCAACAGATAAGAATTATTAAGTTATAAACTATAGTATTTGAAAGGAAACTTCAGAGATTTATGGAACTGAATAAGGTTCTGCAGGACACAGATATTGTCCCATGTTTCCTAGGCAACGAGACAAGATTTACATGGGTCTCGAATTTGGATGACTATTTATTTGATGATTACTCTTTACGCTCACAAATACAATTATTTGCATTTATAACGTCTTTGGACATTTCCTCTTCAATGTTATACATGCACTGCTAATCTCGGTGAAGTGTCTTCTGCTCTGCTCAGGGGTCAACTGTTGAAGCTAATAGTGACTGGTCTCTTGTCTGACACAAACTGTTATATTTTGCACTCGGGCTGAATAGGGAACACCTTGTCAAAGGGTTAATTTCGCCTGCTGCTATGCAACGAAATCTCTCATTGCCATGGGAATTCATTTCCTTTTAGGGGCAATGAACTGCTGATAATGGAAATTACTGCTGTACACACAATATAAATACATTTTAGTCTTTGCTATATGTTTGATATGGGGCCCACCCAGCCTGTCCTACAATTGACACTGAGGCTGTTTCTTCAGCGGTAAAATGGTGTATGTATGAAGCTGCCCATTCACCTCTGTCTGATGTCTATGTTATGAGCTATACTTTCACTCCCCTGCAAATCTACATCACATTGATTATGCATGAGAATAATGTTTGTGTTCATAGTGCCACCAGGGCACTATGGTACAAATTCGAAGGTAGTCATTTTGATTCCCGATATTGCTGGATTCTTCAATTGACCTAGTCTTTCCAGCAGCACTATGACCCTGGGGTTGACTCAGCCTCTAACAGAAATGAGTACCAGGAATCTTTCTGGGGGGCAAAGGGCGGCCAGCTCATAAGACTGATAACCTCACCGCCACTGTAGGAAAAAATGTGGAAGCCTCTTCATCTCAAAACCCCATGGGCCTCAACAATCTATTTCAAGGATAGCTTTACCTTTTTACATTCATTTTTCAAATTTGATTTCTTTTAAAAATATTCAGAGCGGGAAAATGCCTGATTGGCCCCCTGCCCATATATGTGTTAGTATAGTCAACCTGTTTCCTGGATGTTGAAGATGACCCACTGATCAGGGCCAGCTGATACAGGGGGCAAGGTGAGTTCTGGAGTTGCTTTCATCCAGAATGATGGCTGGGTATTATCAAAGTCTGGATTTTCAAGTGATGTGTATGTAATAGGGATCCACCATAGGCCTAATCCCATAGTTCCTGGTGCAGATGTAGTCGTGCTTGTGTGTGCTGTTGTTAAACTGCTGTTCTCAGCTTTTCGGCGGAGAAGAAAACGTTCCTGCAATAGAAATATATTTAAACTTACATGAGTTCAAATGGGGTATGATGATTATAAAGAAAGGTCAGCCACAGGCCATCAAAATGTTGGCAGTTGTATTTTAGAGTTTACGTCAGTAGCTACCAGTGGCAGCTTCTGACCAACCAAACAGGTGGAAGCAGAACCAGATGAAATTTGACAGAGGGTTAATACTTGAGGAACACAAGTGAGAACTCTGTGGCCAACACAAAGCAGGACTTCTTTAAAGCAATGATCCTTGCTGTGAGTGTCATTGGAGAACAGCACAATTATAGCACAAAGTTTATTTACGTATTTTGATTTTACTGCTAAGCTTTTATTGTTGTAATAACAATAAATTTAGTCTAGATATTCCATTTCAAATGTGGTGTTTTTATGCTCAAATTGCTTGATAAACATCTGTGTTTTTTCAAAATTTCCTTGGAGTAGAACCCCCGCCCCAACATCTTGCTTGTCTGACATGAGGATTGTTCACCTCCCTAAGGACCCCAACCTCCACCTCAGTGTGCCTCAAATTTCAAAAGTGCAACAAACTGTACTGTAAGTATAACATCAGGAAACACTGGTTTAGAATGTGATATTTAGCATGGTAGTATCATGTGATATACACATATTGTATATGAATTAAATGCAAAAGAAAATCACCCTCTAAGTACTGGTCATATCTGATCATGGTAGGCAAGGACATTATCAAACATGAATCGTTCTTTATACATTCAAATATGATCATGAGCCCCACTGACTCTTGAAAACAAGAACTGTGATGGTTATAAGGCCAGCAGTACACTATTGCTCTGCTATACTTACACAGTCCCTTGAAGTTAAGATTTTATATATGAAGTTTACAGTCAGAATTGCCAGGTTTTTGGACAGTGTCCATCATCTGGTATTCTAAAAACTAGAGAACACAACGTTTTGGAAACTGCCCATTTCCGTCTTCATGTGAGGGGTGTGGGACACATACTTTGTTTGGTCCCTTGTAAAGAACTAACCTCAGTCACTTCTTAGGGACCCAAAATAGTAGGCTGTCTCCCTCCTGACATGATAACAGAAACATATCCAGTTTCTGAAATGTATTATCTAGTTTTTAGAATACCAAACAATGGACAAAGTCTAAGAACCCTGTAATTCTGAGTGTCATACACCATTGCCAGAACTCTTCAGAATTTAAGTTTACAGTCTTCATTATTTAAAAACATGTCATATACAGTGCATTACATTGCATTCAGAGAATGTAAGCTTACCTGTTTAAGATGTACAGTTCCTGTAGTATAGTCCCTTGTTACCATAATCAGTGGAAAACCTGTTTGGAGTGTCCATGTATCCATGATTTCTTTTACAGACATATTTGGGTCTAAAGCATTATCAGCATGAGCTTGGGATGTAAGTGCTTCCCACAGGTCATTCTGTGTTGAGCTCTGGTATTTTCTGGAAGAAAAAATAGCTCATTCATATTTGAGAAATGTCAATGAAAAAGACTATAAATTCAAGAGAAAAGGTCTGGATTTAATGTGATCATTGTAGGGGTTTGGATGAACAGAAGTTCTGGCAAAATAAAATACACTTAAATTATTATTTGGTTTTGATATAATAAACAGTCAGCTGTCTAATGTATGTGACATATTTTCATTTGCATCTAAGATGAATAACTGGTTATCCTAACAGGCATCTCATTTTTATCTTTAGACTTTCCAGTAAGAAATTCTGAAGGCTTACTTGAAGAAGAACAAAATAAACAAATTATATGAAATATGTTATTATATTAACTCATAGTCCAATGTACCTTTTCTTATTTGGTTCTAATAAATTAGTATCACATTAAGACTATTTGCCTTTCAAAGATTAAAACCTTATGGAAAATGATAATTATTTCTCACAGGAAAGAGAAAAAAAGAAGAAACATAACAGTAAAACAGAAATACATCATGTGAAATTGGTGTTCACTTCACTTACCTGCTATTAAGATACTTGGTGACTCCTTTCTTGAACACTTCAGTGGTGAGAAAATGATCCATCATGCGAATGATTGAAGCACCTAGAAACCATAAATTCTTTAGAATTCTTAGTACATAACACACACACCCCCTTGGTGTCTCCACCTTATCGTGGTGAGGGGGTTTGAGTATGCCAAGAACCTGAGAGCTATAACAGCGGTAGCGTAGCTACTGGCAGGGCCTCCCTTGCTGGACAGGTCAAAGGGTAGGCATCAAAGAGAGACATCAAAAACCAAAAACTGATGCCAGAAGCAGCGTCATCAGCAGCAACTTGAAGCACAGAGCAAATGATGCTCGAGATGGTTCAAGTTCGTAGCACAACAGGCGTGACCAGAGTGGTTTGAACGGCTGTTGTACTGCGATGTGGAAAGCAAATGGGAAAACTACCATATTATCACTTTTCCTGGATAGTCTCTTTCCAAAAAGATAAATACCATGTATGCGGGATGTTTCCTCTGGAGACAAAACAAACTGGAGGGGCAGCTAGAAATGACCAGAAGATGAGGAAGAAGACGTAAGAAGATGCTGGATGACCTTGGGGACAGAAGAGGATATTTTTATTTGAAGGAGAAAGCTTGAGATCGCATTAAGTGGAGGAACTGTTTTGGAAGGGACTGTGGACCTGTCGTTTGACAGATTACTGATGATGATGAATGAATGATGAATACACAGTTCCCTACAGCTGCTTATATGTGCTATCCTTGGTGTGCTTACTATCCCCAGTTACATACAGGTGGATTCAAAATTAATCAAAGAAATTAATTTTAAATAGTGCAACTACATAAACTCTACATAAACTTTAATGAAAAACAGAATTTCTCTCTCTAAACAAAACTTCCAGATCATCTATATTTTCAAAACCCTAGAATATTCCACGGTTTTTCAAACCAGATTTATATCTTGCTTCATTTGTCAGATGATATGTTACCTTTTCCGTAAGAGATCCTGTCAAATATTTCATTAATCTCATCAGGATGACCAACTTCAATTGAGATCTGATGTGAGGACTCAAGAGCATCCAAAGCAAACACATTCTGAAGGTCAAAGATGACAAACTGTTCCAGTATTTTCCATGATGGCTCCACCTACATAAAGAGGGGAAGCTTGAGAGTTGATAATATTTATATACTTTAACATGTGACAGAAGTCAGTTTGTAATACATTTAATGTAAACTGGAGCTCCCATCTAATTATTCAATCCATTACACAGTGTTTTTAAAAAACAGACCTGCTTCTTGTTAATAATATTAAAATGAAATGTGAGCTGGGGTAACAGACATGAGTGTTTCAACATATCCACACAGTAAGTATACAAGTACTTTTTTATTTATCTTCATTACCCTGTATTGTGTCTCTGTATGATACACAGAAAAGTCTTTTCCTTATTTAGCAACACTTAAAACTGTTTTAACATACATGTTACAATGTTACTTTAGAAATGCATCATGACTAATTGGTATAGAAGAGAAATACTTTTTCTGACCTCAAATCTCCAGTTACTACATTTGAAAAACTTGCAACAAATGTTATGAAAGAACAGACTGTAGACTGATTGTTCTCAGTGTGTGGTATCTTATCTTTTGATCTTCCTCAGTTTTCAATGAAGCACTTACCGCGTTGACACCCAAGTACTCAACGTAGCTTGCAAATCCTTCATTAAGCCAGAGATCAGTCCACCAACTAGGCGTGACCAGGTTACCAAACCACTGGTGTGCCAGCTCATGTGACACAACTGTAGCAACACTCTGCTTGTTGTTGTTGGTAGACACGCCTTGTTTGTATAACATCGCTGTCTCCCTGAATTAAATAACTCTATATTAGCACTGTTTTAGCATCATCTGTTTGAATCTTTCTACTGTCTTGGCACTGAGTGTGAGTATGTACACTGGTCTGAACTGTTACTTTTCTTTTCTTTTATTATTTAATGACTTTGTCAGTATCAAGGTTATGTAGTCAATGATACAGTAATTCATGAATATGGAGTGACAGGTAGAATGAGAATTGGAAGAGGAAGCAGATGTACTCAGGAAAAACCTGCCCTAGTGCCATTTTGTCCACCACAATCCCACGTGACTTAACATGGGATCAAATACGGGCCACAGTGATAGGAAGCTGGCAACTAAACACCTGGGGCATGACATGGGCTTGAAATTTTATAATCTTCTGAGAGATGAATTAGAATTCTCATAAATATTGTTGACAGTGTTATAACTGAATTTCATTAGTTTTAAAGATTAATTCTTAGGGGATCAATATAGGCCCCTATATACCGAAGTAGAAGTCTTGTCACAGTAACAAGTTCTTCCTGAAGGAAATATATGGTCACAATCACCAGAAATTTTTCAGTTCACACTATAATATTCTCTATAATCAACAAAATCTGAAGTACTGAATAGACTTATTCCCATTCAATTAAATATACTGGCTATACTATTCTGCAGTACCAGGTATTAACTACTGTCTGTGTCTGTTTTTGTGAGCTCTGAAATCCCTGTCACATGTTGTGAGAGCTCTGAAATCCCTGTCACATGTTGTGAGAGCTCTGAAATCCCTGTCACATGTTGTGAGAGCTCTGAAATCCCTGTCACATGTTGTGAGAGCTCTGAAATCCCTGTCACATGTTGTGAGAAGAGTCTTGGTGGGGTATGACAGATATCCACTGAAGAGAAAATATTGACATGAAGCTCCCTGTCTCAGTACTATTGGATGAATTGATGTTTTTCTTTTTACAACAGTACAGGGTAGCTGTAACCTGGTAACTACTGAATCCAGGTGCTGATTTGAATTTCTAAGTTAATACTACATTCTCACTACCTTAAAAGAACACAAGATTAGTGAGAACATGGTCAACCTAATTATAGACATGATTATGATTCTGGACAACAGCAGTTACCGCGACTCTTTTAAAATATAATTTATCAGAAGCTGGATATATTTCCAATTAGGAAAAGTTCTTACTCATGTGGGACAATTAGAATAAACTAGACCCAATCACTGGACACAGGAAGATCTAAATGAAGTACACGTTCCATTAACATCAAATACCATCACCAGGAGGATAAGGAAAAAATGTGATCTTTTAAAAGATTTTTATCACATTAAATATACAACAAGACTAATGAGGTATGGTTTGAATTATGATTTTATTTTACAGCACTGTAATATACCATCTTTGTACATATACGAAACTCTAATATACATAAAATCCAATTTGAATGAATTCACAACCAACTCAGGATTACACTCATACAACACAAGGAAAAAGATGACTTGCACATCGTCCCATGTAAGACAAGTCTATTAAAGAACGACTTTTAACAATGTAGGACTCTGACTGCTAAATCATCTGCCACGATATATTAAAGAAATACCGGGACTGTATAAGTTCAAAAGCGCTTTGAAAACTTATCTACTTGATCATTGTATTTATAAAGTGAATGAGTTTCTCTCGTATGAGACAAACACTAATCAATTATAATCACATAATTCATGAATAATCGGTTTTGGCAATCCCTACTGCACAGTTTTCCTTTCTTTCTTCCAGCAATCAAGATAACACAGTCGGAGATGTACCTGAATGGGCTATTCTGGAGAGATTGCAGATGTCAAGAAGCTGCACCAAGAAGGGAGAACAGATGTAACGAGATGTTGCAGTGTAGAGTCTACAGTGAAACGTTATACCAGTGGTATCAACAAATTCACCAGTATTATCTCAAAGGCCGCGCCATAGCTTAAGCAGTTAGTCACTGGGGCAGGTTTCCCTGAGTACTTTGGTTTCCCCTGCCAATCCTCATTCCATCAAATTCTCCATAAACATTATCACCAGTACAGGCACAATAGGACATATGGAAGCCGACGTGCCGAGGGGACCTAATATGGATTCCACCTCACACTATGTGAAATCTTAACTATTGTAATCTACTGTAAACAACTGTAAGTACTGTAAGTTTATTCTCTTATTGTAATCAGCCAATGTACAGTAACTGACTTGTCCTATATCATGTAACAATGATCTATAGAGACGAAATAAATGAATACATACATAGTATCAAATGGTAGGATGACTGATGAATGATGGATTGGAAATGATTTGGAAGGAAACTGTTAAAGTTTAATCAGGGTACTATCAATGTATTTGCCTGGAGAACTGCGGAGAAGTATCAAAACCTCCCAAACACAAGTCTATTTCTACACAGATTTATTTGGTCCAATGAGGTATGTAAAATTGCATGGATCACACTTGGAAAATATGTATACTTCAATCATATCACCAACTCTGCTCTTCTTGCTATTAATAAGAGAGCTTTTGTTCTCTTACCTGTATGTTATAAGCCCCCAGTTCTCCATAGCTCCTGCTGAAAAGTCAGGAAGAGCAATCATGTCCATCTTGGGTAGAGGGAATGGAATACCAAAATAGTTCTCATAATAATGTAGGATCTTGGGTCCTATTTTCAAACTGTACTCAGCTTGCTGGATTGCCTCATGACGTGCCCACACTGAAAAGTTCCCTTCTGATATATGACCAAAGTCTGACACAACAAATGCCACAAGATATGTCGACATTGGCACAGATTGTCCATAATGGTCCCACAGGTACTCTGGTAAGCCTTCTCTGTAACACATTAACATCATGGAAGTCACAACACTCAGGGAAAAGGCTACACTCTCATCCATGTCACTGTGCAGAGTTTTCCTTAAGCAATGTAGGACAATAACTTGATTACAAAATTTCCTGTTATGGAATCTGAAAGTCTGGAATCATTACAAAATCTTGTTGTCAGACTTAATTCTGAGCTAGTTCAGTCTGTTATTCATGTTTGTAACTTGACAAAACATTGTTAAATACTCCACTAAACAATGAACAAACATAATTTTCCATACTGACTTAAGATAATCTCTAATAGTCCTCTGTGAGAGGAGATAGCTTATCAGAACTAAGCAGACACAACATAGGAAAGCCCAGGGAATGTTCAACACACATTAAAAGGACCTTTATACAATGCAAGTTTCATAATTCATTCTGTGTTTTGGGGAATGATAGTTACAGCATCTTAAGGCACTGAAAATGACTTCCTTAAAATGAAACATTCTGAAACCAAGAAGATGGCATCTCCATTTCAGCCCTTTAATCCTCTCATCTGTAACCAGGTATCCCATGTGTTCCCCTCTCATGAGCCTTTTCAATTAACTCATTTGTACTCAGTATCTTGTAGGTTCAATAACTCTAAATATATCATGTAAATATTTATCAAAATGTAACACTGTCCAAAGTTAACATAGAATACTCTGAAGATAGCAACTACAACTCACACTGGTTCAGATGCACCCTCTTGTGGCATGTTGGATATAGAAGTCATGTTACTGGGGCGGGCAATGCTGATCTTAAACCTCGCCTTGAGAGCTGGCTCATCAAAACATGGGAATGCTCTGCGGGCATCTGTTGGCTGGAACTGTGTTGTTGCAATCCATCTGGAAAGAATGTAGACTATAATTGCACTTCAATACATAAATGGAATTACTCTCATTTTACTTGTGTAACAGGACAGGAAAATAGGATAATTTCTCACATGGTTTGCAAAAGAATCCTAAATAAAAAAAATTAGGGAACTTCTGAAATTAAAGAGATGTCAGTAAGCTTAATACCAGAAAGTACAACACTGATGCTGATAATAACGATGATAACAGGCACAATGCTTTATCAACTGTGGAGTCATAACATTAATATGAATATCTGAGGTGCAGTAGCTGGAAGAATACAGAAGGGTTCTATCTTCTGACATATAGCCGGTTATCTCCCCCGATGACTGAACTCTTCATAACCACGGCTGTGAGAACATAAAACCCAGCATAGGAGGAATACTGTCTTCTGTGATGTGACACCATTTAGTCCTGTAGAAATTTTGTCAACATTCCTCAAAAATGTCAGTAAACCTCTACCAGAATACATGGCATCAAATTCAAGAATATAATATTCCCTACTGATGACACATTTGTAAGGGAATGAATTCTTGACAAAACAGTGGAGGAGATGAGAACATTCTAACAAAACTGGAATATCAGTTTATTGATTTATTAATTGCTTTATTTATGAATGTCAGTTCAGGCATTCTTCATTCAGCCTAAACTCAGACTCACAAATAAATTAATTTAACAATTCATACCCATTTCTGGCATGGATAGAAAGACATTTAGAAAGGCCACATATTTGCTGTGTTAAACACATATAAACTACAAGACTGAGACTTTCACAGTGGTGACTGTCCAGGTTGTGGTCTTCAGTCATGACTAGGGACCGGATTTTAATGCAAATGCATATTTCTTTCTTGCAACCAGAAAGTATGCTTGTTTAGATATATGTATGAATTACTTCATTTCTTAAATTTTGGACATGGTTTGATGGTGCATATAAATGCATATTTTGCCTGTTTTATGAATAAGCATCATATTTTCGAAGATCTCTATTTATACTGCATGTTTCCTTTTTGAAATGTTTATCATATATATTTTTTTTAATTTTATGTTCAAATTTTCAATCATGGTCGTGTGTATACAATTTTTCTGTTCCGTATTAGAATATGTTGCATATTTGACGTAACATTTCGTCATGAATCATGTTTCTGATGCAATACCCAGGACGGGACTTCCCCGATCCCTCTACTCGTAACTTGCCTCATCCGCGTACCATCAAAGTGGCCGCGAAGAGATCAGTCGGAAGCGTCCACATGTAGCCGCTATCAACGTAATACTATTCAACTGATAAGGGCCTTCCCTTATTTATTTCCGAAATCTCCATGAGGTTTGTCATGCTTCTTCATTTGAAGCTGGGGGCCATTGACATAGTGGTGACTAGTCTTAGCTAAGTTTGTTTAGCTTTCTGTAGTCATGCCGAAAGTGAAAGTAAGTCAGAAAACTAAATTACAGCTGTATCAGCGGGCGTTCTAAGGAGAGATGATAAGTACGGATAATGAAATTCTTCATTGACGAACGTGTGAGAAAACGGTTGTGAAAAACGATTTCAAGTGCTTCAGCATTTGAACACTAATATACACAAAGAGAATATTACAATTAATCCACGAAAAGTGTTCCTGTTCAAAAATTGCTTAGTGAATTTTCTAATAATAGTTTTTCACAGTTTTCCTTTGATTTATGTGAAGCCTTTTTAGCGGCAGATATTCCCATGTGGAAACTAACCAATCCTACTCTGAGAAACTTCATAGAGAAGTATTCACAGTGCATAGCGCCGGATGAATCTACTGTGCGTAAAAATTACGTGCAGCAGTGTTACTATCTTACAATTGAAAGGATTAGAGGTAAGATTGAAGACAATTTTGTGTGGGTATCAATCGATGAAACACATGATTGTGAGGGACGGTTTATTGCAAGTTGTATAGTTGGATCCCTTAATAAGAATGAACAATCTACCCCATATCTTCTTGCGGTAGAGCAATTTGAAACCATAAATAGCTCCGCAGTTTCCGAATTTCTTATCAATTCCATGAATTTACTATGGCCGAACGGCATTCAGTATGAGCGCGTGACTGATGTCGCAAGTTATGTGATCAAAGCCGGTACTGCTCTTAAGAGTTATATTTCCAAATACGACACTTTGACTTGCCTTGCCCATGGGTTGCACCGTGTTGCAGAAATTAATTCGTTCAAATTTTCCGCTTGTTGACAAGTTGGTGTCTTCTGTGAAGAAGGTATTTGTTAAAGCGCCATACAGAAAAGAAACATTTAAAGCAGTAGCACCGAGTGTTCCACTTCCGCCAGAACCAATTTTAACGCGCTGGGGCACGTGGCTGTGTGCAGCAAGTTATTATACCGAACATTTAGAAACAGTCAGGAATTTCTTGAATACATTTGATCCCCAAAATGCAGCATCAATTCAAATTGCCCAAGATGTACTAAAAAACGCAGAATTAGAAACTAATCTTTCCTATATATCTGCTCACTTCTCTCATCTTCCACCCGCCATTTCCTCAATGGAGGCAAGCAATAGCAATACTACTTTGTATCAGCCGTTAAGTGTGTTCAAAACCACAGTTTCCAAATTGAATTCGGTTCCTGGAAGAGTTGGTGAAGTAGTAAAGGAAAAAGTATACAGCATTCTTTAAAAAAATCCAGGATATGAACATATTTGTGAAATTGAAGAAATTTTAGCAGGTAAACGCGCTGAACTGCCAAGTAAAAAATCACCAACAGTGGAGCAGCACTAACAGCGGCTTTTGTACATGCGCCCCTAAGTTCCTGTGAAGTGGAAAGAAGTTTCTCCCGCTATAAGGACATCTTACGAGACAACAGGGGGTGACTAACTATGGAAAACCTAAAACATTTAGTAATTGTGAACTGCAACAGAAGAGAAGTTGAAAGTTCGGAGAGCTAAATGTGAGTACCATTGGTTTTCTAAATTTGTAATGAAATATGTTGGCTTTGTTGCATGATTTGCATTTAAGTATAGCTTTTGGTTGCAGGTGAATCATTCATAAAATGGACTTAAGTATTGACTTTTTGTCTTAAAATAATGTAAAACCAATTTTAATATTTGGTATAAGTTTTTATGTGCATATTTCAGTGCATATTTCGGAAGTTTTTCATGCATAAATGCATACATATTTAAGGGATTATTAGGGCATATAAATCCGGTCCCTAGTGATGACACACCATGAAGTCTTGAAGGTGGGTACAGGGGAAATACGTATGCTGTGTCCGTTTTCCGGGAGAAATGAGTAATCATCACATTACATAAACAGACTGTAAAGAAAGTTATCACTCAGATCAAGGGGCCGCGCCATAGCTCAAGCGGTTAGTCGCTGGCTTCCCACCGCGGCGACCCGGGTTCGATCCCGGTTCTGGTCACGTGGGATTTTTGGTGGACAAAGTGGCGCTGGGGAAGGTTTTCTCAAAGTACTTCGGTTCCCCTGTCAATCTTCATTCCACCAATTGCTCCACAATCACCCTCCCCTATCATCTGGGGCTGGTACAATAGGCCAGAAGTGGCCGCAGTACAGGGGAATTAGTCCCACCCCACTCAGATCCACGGGAAAGGGAGATGTTGATCTCCATCCATTTCTGAAGAAGGAAGTTCTCTCCATGGACAGGGACTGAGATTATGCTTCTTTGACTGGGCTCTAAAAAACGGGATCTTTTCTCAGTCCCTACTTCCCCGTCTGTAAAAACACTGAGAAGGTCATATTTCTCACAATTCCATTTCCTTCCTGTAAATAGTAATGTTGTGGCATTTATGGTGGCCATTTATTTATTCACAAACCCTACTGGCCTAGACCAGGTTCTGTCTCATCTACCCTTCTCATTAATCTCAGTAAATAACTTCCTTGAAACCTGCACATGCATGGTATAAACCAACCAATTCCTTCTCAATGTACATGCTCTAACCCTGAAGGTGGAAACATCATGTTTCTCCAAAATGTTTGGAGTCCACCTACAAGATTAAACAGTGTCGGAGTTCAGAAGACCACAAGTCTCACCGTGTTTGGTTGTTGACAGTATAAGAACTCCTGTAGAAGCCTTGCAGTACATCATTTAGGTTCCCAACATAAGCCATGCTGACCCTGTATTGCTTTCCTTGTGACAGGGGCTGTTGGAGGTGAATGATGAAGAACTGCCTTGTTGTGTCATTGCTCAGGTGATCTATCGAAAGCTTCTTTCCTTCTGCACCACATATAAGAATAAGAGCATTTTAAGTGCGACACACAAGCATAATGGTGGCCAGACTTCACACATACAAGTATATTGCAGGTTCAAGTATTACAGTTAGTACATTACTAGTTGTTAACTATCTGTAGTTTCAGATGTGTGAGAGAAAATAGTGGTTAGGAAGATGAAATTAAGAAATTTTTATTTATTTATAACAACTGCCACCTTGCACAATAGGAATAACATGAAATGTAAGTAACTGTGCAGTTAACATTTACTTCATTTTTGTTGTTGATACTTTCCTATGTTGGTCTAGAGGGCACACTGGTGCTATGACTCACTCTGATATGGAGAGCCACTTTTCTGAGGGAAGAACTATGACTCCTACTCCGCAACATGTAGGCAACCGCCTCACTAACACAGCTATACGTCTTTGATAACTAGATAAGGTTTAGAAGCTGAAGCAGGTGTTTATTTATTTACACACTGCTGACAGTTAGCAGATCACAGTAAGCATAATAATCTTGGTGGAGATACTGTTGGTAAATAATAAAAATATAATTAATATATTGTGACGTGTTGCGCAATGGAGGACATCCCCTCCCTCCTCAGCGGTGAGGTAGCAGTTCTGGCCACGGTGACGTAGCAGGCGAGTCAGCACCCTCCCCGTACTGTGACGTGGCATGCAACGCCGCTGTTGACACGGGCAACAGACAACAGCGAACGGGATAAAAGCCGGCTGAGCAGCAAGCGAGAGTTAGTGTGTGAGCCAGAGCAACACAATTGGAATCTAGCCAGCGGAGAGTTACGAGTTAGCCAGCAGTTAACGAGTTAAAGTGTATCAGCCGCCGATGTGAGTTCTCAAGGCAGCAGTCTACGAGTTGAGTTGGAGTATAGCAGCAGTCGCGGATAGAAGAACCGGACGCGTGTGATAATCAGTGATAGTTCATGATAACTGAGTAATAATTGGGAGTGTGTGATACAGTGACACTTGTATAGCTCCCGTATTGTAATTAATATGTGCAGACCACTGAGGACAGAGTGAATTCATTGTGTGTAGGG
>NW_019724591.1:154996-188983 GCF_002891405.2 Cryptotermes secundus | reverse complement strand
TTAGTGAATGTTGACCAGTGAATGCAGAATTACAGCTGATGAAACGAAGTACGTGAGATGAATGGGGAAGTGTACTTGGAAGGGCTGTAAATGAAAGTGGAGACATTGAAGAATTAGGAAGATCCATTTTACACAACATTTTAAATTATAAACCATCGCGATTCAACATGTTGACAATGGGCAGGAAGTACAGCAGCTAGCGCTCTATACTTGAATTCGGGAAGTGCTCGGTTCGAAACTCTTTCTGGGGCACCAGCCGTCCTGACAAAATTATTGGTGATTTTCCTCGGCCCCTCCAGGAAAATGTGGGAATAATATACAATTCTTTATTGGACTCCGTCGTAACACAACATGGCCGTGCCATAGCTCAAGCGGTTAGTCAATGGCTTCCCATCGCGGCAGCCAGGGTTCGATCTCGGGTCTGGTCAAGTGGGATTTATGTTTGACAAAGTGGCGCTGGGGCGGGTTTTCTCAGAGTACTTCGGTTTCCCCTGCCAATCTACCCCTACCAAATTCTCCATCATCATAATTACCCGGGGCAGGATACAACAGGCCAATCAGTGGCCGCCGTGCCGAGTGGACCCAGTTGGACTCCCCCCCACTAAGCGAATTAAAAAAACAACAACACAACATAATGGTCAAGGTTAAAATTACCTTAGCTACATGTTCCACCGCCGGTCACGGTAGCCGAGCGGTCTAAGGCATGCACTGCTTTCGCTAGCTCGGAAGCAGGGATCGTGGGTTCGAATCCCACTCAGGGCGTGGATGTTTAGTTTGTGTGTGTGCGTTTTTCTGTGTTTGTATACAGGTAGAGGCCTTGCGACGAGCTGTTCACCCGCCCAAGGTGTCCTACCGAATGTGTAAGATCTAGAAAAACCGAAGTGAACGGAGAAGTTCATGGAGGTAGGCCTAGGCCCACTGGGGCTGTATTGCCAAGGGGGGGGGGAAATGTTTCACATTTTAAGGCCATCATCGGGTAAACACATGATTACTATATTCACACACTATTGAACTGCAATTGCGATAGTAAAGCTGGACATTTGATAACTGTTACATTAGAAAACATATGGTATAAAAATACAATGCATTATAATATAGTATAATATAGTAATCATGTGTTTGCTTGATGATGGTTTTAAAAGGTGAAACATGTAGCTAAGGTAATTTTAATCTTGTCTATTTTGTTGTTGTGTTACGACGGACTCCGGTAAAAAATTATGTATAAAAACACAACAGGATGCACGAAATGAAAATTATAAATGTGGGGATAATACTTATATTAGGCCACGACTGCTTCCTTCCAGATCCTTTTTAATTCATCATTCACTATTGTTCTATTATTCAATGCTATTAGTCCAAGTTTCCTGTCTAGAAAACCGAGATTAACGGCCGTGGGGATCCGTTGCGCTGACAATGCGACATCCTCTATCCGCTAAAG
Organism: Cryptotermes secundus; assembly: GCF_002891405.2. Taxonomy (NCBI): domain Eukaryota; kingdom Metazoa; phylum Arthropoda; class Insecta; order Blattodea; family Kalotermitidae; genus Cryptotermes; species Cryptotermes secundus. The sequence goes on along the minus strand of NW_019724591.1, from coordinate 187,545 downwards.
TTGGCACTAATTTCGCCGACAAGTGGCGGTTGCTCGGTCGGTATAGTTCGCTTGGGGACTCAAGACACGGAGTTTAATTAGTCCGAGTTTCTGACGACGTTGTTAAAAAAATCGTGCTGACAAATTGAAAATATACTTCGAAAATATTTCACAAATTACACAGGACATGGAGCGAGGAATCGGTGAGACGGTGGTGATGATCTTTCGTGCGTCATTCAGGGGCTTCTTCAGTATAACGAGTATATTCCTATGGTGTCGAATATGACTGATAGATTGGAAAGGATTTGGAAGGAAGCGGTCGTGGACTAAACTAGGCGCTATCCAGGCATTTGCCTGGATAAAAAATAAACTCCGTGGCTTGAGTCCGCAAGCGAACTATACCGACCGAGCGACCTCCGCTTGTCGGGGAAGTTAGTGCCAACTTTAGCGGATAGAGGTTGTGACTTGGTCAGCGCAACGGATCCCCACGGCCGTTAATTTCGGTTTTGTAGACCGGAGCCGATATTTCCTTGAAACAGCTCTATCCTCCTTGACTTGATCCCTCTAATTATACTTGGAGAAGAGTACAAGTTATGAAGCTCATTACGCAGTTTTCTCCAACCTCCTGTCACTTCATCCCTCCTGAGCACAAATATTCTCCTCAACACCCTGTTCTCAAACACCCTCAGTCTATGTTCCTCCCTTAATGTCAGAGACCAAGTTTCACACCCATACAGAACCAAAGGCAAAATTATAGTTTTGTATATTTTAATTTTTACGATTTCTCACGGAGACAGGAAGAGGAAATATTCTGGGCTGAATGGTAGAAAGCATTCCCCGAATTCAATTTCCTCTTAATTTTCTCCTAAACCATATTCTGATTTGTTACTGTCGTTCCCGAATATCTGAACTGTGACACATTTTCAAAGGCTCTATTAGGTAACTTTATGTCACGATTGTGCCCTGGGTTCTGGTGACGAGAAAACGCGATCAATAGGAAAGGTAGGTTTTACAAATTCTTCACAATAAATACGAAACATGTATAAAATCAGACTCCAGGTCCATCCGAACGACTTGGCACAAAAACTGCTCGACGACGAAGGAGAAATCAGGAGGTTAAACAGATTCAAACCTTCAGATTTACCCACCAGATTTGAATAATTCAACACTTAACTGCATATCACTAAGCAGTTAAAATAAGTATTGAGCAGGTTCATTGGAACATGCTCACCACGACAAGTTCTCTTTCCTTTTCTATATGTAAACCACAAAATGTACTTATTATCCACACTTAATGGATAGATTGTATAATTATTGGAGTAAAAAAAAAAATACGAAACTTTTTCATTAGAAAAGGAATCCTTTTACACTCCAGCGTATCTTACCTGTAAAACTTCCATCTGTTGTTGGTGTATGTTCTGTCACTGTTACTGTATTTTCATGTATCTTGATATCATTAAAATGCAATGTAACATTTAATGTCGCTTCTGTCACGTTTATAATAACGGTTACTTCTCCATTGAAAGTAAAGTTCCCTTCATATATAAAAGGAATAATCTTTATCGTATACGAGTCTGGAAACACAGCCCTCGGTAGGCGAACGTCTAGTTTCGGAGACTTAGTTGATGGAGTGTGGGGAATGGCGGGCTCTGTAGCGTGCGCGGGCACTACCACCCTGCTGGTACCATTGTGCGCACCGTCCGTGGGATAGGTGCCAGCGGGCTCGTACTCTGCGCAAGAAGCAAATTTGTACACAAGAAGTCCAGTAGCCACTACTGCAGCCAGGAACGCAGCCGCTGTAAGTATTATACCCCAGCGACTCATAACATAACCTCGACGTTTACTAAAAGTGACAGTGGTTCCATCCATCATGGCCAATGCCTCGCGGGACTGGGTCATAGCACGCAGACCTCCCACCTCTAATCTGAAACAACGAGAAATAGAGGTTAGAAACATTAACCGGTGAAATTCAACGGCAAGTCTCTTCGCTTGTTATATAAGCTTTCATACTATTAACTCCCCTTAGAAGCCGTGGTAGAGTAGTCAATATAGCGAATGACTATGGCATGCATGATAGAGGGGTAGGAGTTCGAATCCCGGTAAGGTCAAGAATTTTCTCTTCTCCACGTCATTCAGACTGGCTCTGGGGTACAACCAACTTATCCAATGGAAACCAGGAGAACTTTTCCCGCGGATAAAGCTGCCGGGGAGTGAAACTGATCACTCACCTCCAGCTAGTGCCGAGGTCAAGAAAATGTTGATCTATACATCCACTCCCCCATAAACCTTCATGGTGTAGTGCTCAATTAAGTAAGCGCAGGGACAACTTTACCTTTCTTCTGGAATATAACACCATATAGTCTGGTATAAGTTCAATGAATTTCGGAGGAACATATCGCTGTCATTTTCATAGTAAAAGAGTACTCCAAACAATTGAGCAGCAAGAGGAAGGAGACTTTGCTTGCAGCCTTCTTTCGTCGCCTACTCTCCGATCTTGAAGATGGAGATATAATGCTCCTCCGAAGCATCGATGAATTTCTACCGACTACATGACGTCACATTCCGTAAGATAGTAATCTTCGCAGTCACCGTCCTCAACTCTTTACAGGGGTGAATACTCTAAGGTTTACTCTCCGATGCTGAAGATGTAGCAGAATGTTCGTTCGAAACGTCGGTGAAAATGTACCGGAATACACATCGTCCTAACCCAGAAGATAGTAATTTCCTCGACACCTCTGTGAAAAACTCAAAACTGATATAAGTTTTAATAATTTATTGACGATTCTCGTATTTCCTTTATCAGAAACGGGGTAGGGGGGAATGTGGATGAAGTAACTGGAGCCGTTGTATCCGCAGTGCCACCACATACACCACCTGACTATAGACGGGCGCCGGATGTATATACTTCCTGCGAAACCTCTCCAATTCTCGCACTACGGCAGATCCTGGCCGTTCGTAGATTGTCCCACAGCGCTGGAAAGCAGAGTACAGCGGGCCGGGCTCACTTACCGCAGAAACTACATGTATAAATACTCCACGTACTAGTCTGCGTCCGCCACCTTGCGGAAGGAAATTTTTGTCTGCCCTGCAGAGTCGTTCAAGTTAAAAAAAATATTTTTCAGTTTTAAATTTGGACGATATTAAATTTTAAAATAAGGTCTAAACGTAGGATGGAAGATATTAAAATAGACCTTAAGAGAGATAGGATGGGGTAGTATGGACTGGATTCATCTGGCTAAGGATAGGGACCAGGGGAGTTCTTTTGTGAAAGCGTTAATAAAATTTTGGATTCGAAAATGTTGGGAAATTCTGGAGTAGATGAGCGACTGGCCGCTTCTAAAGAAGGGCTCATATCCACCGAGTTAGGTAGTTAAAAGTTAAAATTAAATTAAAATCGTTATAATTAACGCTTGCGGGTTCGAGTCCCGTTGAGGTGGATTTTTTCAGTTCACCTAATTCTTCCAGCCCTGGGGTCGACTCAGCCTCTAACAGAAATGAGTACCACGAATTTTCCTGGAAGGTAAAGGGCGGCCGGCGCGTAAGGTTGACAACCAATTTTCTAGAGAAAATGTGGGAGACTCCACGTCTCACAACCCTCTGAAACTTCACGGCCTGTTACAGGGATAATTTATATTCTTCTTATAATTAATGCTCCCATTGTTATTATGGCTGCACTTCAGCTTAGGTTCTGATGTGCTATGGAGTTTCTTATTCAAGTATCCGCGATGGTCGTCCTCTTCAGCCTTGAATTATTTTCTTTCCCTGGCGTATAAATAAAAAAATGCCTTATGATGATGATGATGATGATGATACTTGAAAGTCTAATTTTGCTTATTATATTTCTGTTTTCAGAAGATGCATAAATTTATAGGGATGTTTTCACTGAGTGGAAGGATACAATTCATGAATCTATTTTCTCCTTCCGTAAACCATTTGCGAGACTGAAAAGAACGGATTTATATTGAATAAATTTCACTGATTCTCTGCAGTCCGCGGGTCGGTTAATTTGCTGCTGGCCCTCACCGGCACAGCAAAGCTTGATTTCGGGTCCCGTCGGGACGTATGACCACATTTTTTTTTCTTTCCAAAACTTTGACGTGTTTTGAAATGGGGCCTCCTCTTCTACGATCTTAAGCGTTTCACAAATGTTGGTTTCTCCTTTCTACTGGGGTGACTCGAGCGGGCCGTCACTCGCCAGTTTTCCCTCTGTCTGTCTCTGTCTCTCTCTCTGACACACACACATCTCCTGCGCCTCTATCTGTACTCCTGATATAAAATTGATTAAATATTGTGACATGTTGCGCAACGGAGGACCCCTACCTCCCCAGCGGCACGTGGCGGTAACGTAGCGCCGGTAATAGGCGAGTCATCACCCCGCCACTCTCCCCGCGGAGCCGAAGTTAGCCGAGTTCCCGCAACCTGGTAGCTACGCAACGCGAGTCAACAGCGGTGACGTCACCAAGGGATATCGCGGTTGCTAGGCAGCAGTCAACAACTCCGGACAGCGTTGCTAGCAACACGGCACCAGACGACAATGGTCCGGAACGAGGCTACATAAGGAGCGGCGAAGGCTATTCACAGTGAGTCCTCGAGCTACCTCCGAGTTAGTTCCGAGCAAGCCTACGAGTCGAGTTGACATATAGCAGCAGTCGCGATAAGAAGACCCGAACGCGTGGTTACAAGATTTTATGTGACAGTGTGCGATAACTAAGTCAGCGAGCGGAAGACTTATTGTGTGCTTTCGAGACTTAGTGAGTGCTGTAGTACAGTTATATTTGGAGTGTGTTATCAACAGTCCTCAAGGCAGCAGCCTGCGAGCAGAGTTGGAATCTAGCCAGCGGCGTGTTACGAGTGAAAGTGTGTAATTCAGGGAGACTTGTATAGCTCCCGCGTTATTAATACGTGAAGACTACTGAAGATAGTGTGAAGAGATTTGGTTGTAGGGTTTGTAAAGTGTGGAAACCCGTAACATTGTTATAATTAATTGTAGCCGTTACTTATAGGTTGTTAAATAAACCAATTAACGATCTCTACGGCGTATTCAGTAACGAAACACGTTACAATATTGAAGAAATTAATAAAAATAGCGAGTCTTGCCATGAACAAAAACAAATGCTTATCAACAGTACCTGTCCTTTGCGTTTCCATAGAAACTGAGATAAAGCTCATAATACACAACACAACATCACTGCGTGTATACCCAGTAAAGGTAACAGGGGAAAGTTTAGCTATTGGAGAGGAAGATATAGGTATCTACGAAGAGAATGATATATATATATATATATAACAAACTGGGAGACATTTCGAAGCGAGATAAAAGGAACATATCCTCGACGTCGAATACAGTAATAACGACACCAAATATGCAAAACGTAGCCTGAACGTATGGAATGAATATAGAAAAATGGGCGTTGCATGAACGACCAGAAACAATTTTAGATTATGCACAAATTTAACAAGGAAGGATGAAACGAAAATGGGATTAACAGTAAATGAACAGTACATTAATCAAAACAACACACTTCTCGAACTCACAGAAACAGCTGAACATCAGTGACGATAAGTACGGAATATAGAGTCAGTGGTTTACAGGCCACGATCCGGGAGGCACTGAAGATGGGTGACAAGCTGAAACGAGTCTGGCAGCGAATTTCTACAGAAATTATGATACGTGTAGATGTAAAAGGTAAAGTTGTCCCCGTGCGTAACTAATTAAGCACTGCGCCAACAAGACCTATGCAGAGATCCACATATTCTCGGCCTCGGTAATAGCTGGAAGTGAGCCGTCAGCTTCACGCCTCTGCCGCGCTTTACCCCGGGGGAAAGAGCCCCCGGTACCCGTTGAATAGGAGGCTGGGTGGGCCCTAGAAGCGGTCCGGACATGAAGAGTAAAATCATGCCCCTACTGTGACTCGAACTCCGAACCCTTGTCCGTCCACCCCGTAGCCAGTCACTATAGCGACTGCGCTATCTCTGTTCACGTGTAGATGAACAAGAACTTATCTTACAGTCTAGAAATGTTATACGCAATAACGTATCGCCGTGCGTATTCGGCAACTTCTTCGTCACATATGTTACGCGGACGAGTATAAATGCAGGTATTCCTCTCCATCCACATCTCGCAGAGAGAGGCTAAATTCCATTTCTCAAGAGATGCGTTACACAGTAACATTTGTAATTACATTGAACTCTCTGAGCCAGCAGTGCAAATTATGAATACATTACGAGTAAATCATTTAAGGTAAGGTAAGTGTAGAGGCACTATGCTACAAGGCGGAAGATCCCGGTTTGGAGTCCCGATGAGGTCATTGATTTTTTTTTTTTCCAATTTACCTAATCCTTCCAGCCGCACTATGGCCCTAGTGTCGACTCAGCCTCTAACAGAAATGAGTACCAGAAATCTTCCTGGGGGTTAAGGGCGGCAGGTGCATAAAGCTCACAATCTCACCGCCATCTATAAGCCGATATTCTAGAACATGTGGGAGCCTCGACGTCTCACAAACCTATCGACCTCCACGACCTGTTACAAAGACAGCTTTATCTTTTACCTTTCAAGGCAATGTTGAGTTGTCCCTGTTCTTAATTAACTCACACATTTGAGAGTGAATGCACAGCTCTGTCATTCTTGACCTCGACACTACACGGAGATGAGTAGTCAGCTTCACGCCCCGGCAGCCTTAACCCCGGGAAAAGAGCCACCGGTATCCATTGGATAGGAAGCTGTGTGGGCCTCAGAACCGGTCTGGACGCTGTGGAAAAACAATCCGTCCCCTGCCATCAAATCCATTAATCAGAATAATCAAATTAATTTTTCACTTAATAATTTCTCTGGAGAGTTCAATGCCCGACCTGATACTAGAAGAGGAAATCGGTGATTACCTAAGGCAGATATAAATGACGTAGCAAAGAAAGCTCGAAAATAAGGGCTATAATTCGAGTTGCGGTTAGCTTAATATTTTGAAGCGGAATGGCGGAATGCTTCGGGCTAGACGCTGGCCGCGTGCACCAGTTTCCTGTGTTTAACGATGTACTGTAACTGTACTTCTAATCAGAATCGTGCCTGAGTTCAAGCGTCACTCCGGAAACTGACGTAGTGGGAACAGAAACAAAACTACAAACAAAACTGAACTTGAAATTACATGGCAGCGAGTAACAAGAAACCTTTTCGCCGCGGAATTCTCCCGTCCATAGACAAAGGAGAACAAACAGGGTCTGCACTAGAACCCGATCTGGACATCGTGTCGAATAGAAGAAAAAAGTATTCGCCTCTCAGAAATAATGTCCTTTTATCTCCTCATTCAACCAGACACTTCACTGAGCAACTGCCTGTTTCTCATGCAGCCCTCCCTAATTAAATTTATTAAAATTAAGCTTCATTGTTCACTAAGCCACTATAATTTTTTTTAATTATACATCAATATTATTATGGCGACACACGTTAGAGTAATTGGTTAAAGCACTATACTACAAGCCAGAAGGTCGCAGATTCGATTCCCGATGAGCTCACTGGAATTTTCAAATGACTTCATCCTTCCAGCTGCACTATGGCCCTAGTTTCGACTCTGTAACAGATATGAGTATCAGGAATCTTCCCGGGGGGTAAAGCGTGCACGGCGCGTGACGCTAACAATCTCACAACCATCTGAGAGCCGATTATCTAGAGAAAATGTGGGAGCCTCGACGTCTCACAACCCTATGGGCCTTCACGGCCTGGTACAAGGATAGCTTTACTTTTTTCACTTTTACCAATAGTATGAATTTCACAGATATATTTAAGTTCTTGTTACTTTCTTCAATATTAATACTGTAACGTTTTCAAATTGAAGTTTCAGATCAACACTTTTGGGCCAACCAAAGAATAAACATCAAATTTCCCCCACTCCTCCTCCTAGCAGCTACCTCCTCTCAGCATGCCCATCCCAATTCTCGTCAATGACCACAATAGAGGCTCTCTTTCTTTGAGGTTAGGTTTGTTATATCAGGAGCCTTTGCTGTTGACAGAAGGGACGTGTGAAGCGTGGGCAGAATTGAGGAGCAGGCTGCAGAATTTAACTCCCAATACAGGCGTTCATTCTTTCGATGACTCATATATAGTCTAAAGTAAGATTTCAATTTCGACCTGTAGTCCTAAAAATATTGTGTAAAATCAGTCAAGTTTGAAAAAGAAAAGCCAAATTCGACTCGAGCTTTAGGTAAATTAAGACAGATTTCGATAAAAATTCGTATTCAGTAGACAAATTCTTAACGTGCCATACTTCGTAAAAATCCTTTCAATAATTAAGATGTGTTTGTTTTATGCACTCTGGACAAATGAAAAGTACGAGGGACCTAAAGCTGTGTAATTTGTCAGATTATTTTTAAGAACTATAAGTTTGACACTGTGCCTTCAAGCGATAGTTTTAATATCCTGGGTAGATACAACTTTTACTTCTATAAAAGCTATTTACAGGGTTTTTATTAAGCTCTATTCTTTGGCCGCGCCATAGCTCAAGCGGTTAGTCGCTGGCTTTCCACCGCGGCGGCCCGGGTTCGATCCCGGGTCTGGTCAAGTGGGATTTGTGGTGGACAAAGTGGTGCTGGGGCAGGTTTTCTCCTAGTACTTCGGTTTCCCCTGCCAATCTTCATTCCACCAATTGCTCCACAATCACTCTCACCTATCATCTTGGGCAGGTACATTAGGCCAGAAGTGGCCGCAGTACAAGGGACTTAGTCCCACCCCACTAGCAAAACAAAAGCTCTATTCTTTACTGCAGGCAACAGTCTTTCAAACCAACAAAGTCACCAACTTCCAACGGAAGAACAAATTCGAAAATTAAAGCTTAGAGGCCTCTTAGAAGCTCACTTCATGGATAAAGGCGAGACTTTTAACCTCCTCCCCCCAGAGCCCAGAATATATTTTCGCCTTCACAGACATCCTGTAATTTGTCATATAATGTATTCATGATATACTTAATGATGCTATAAATACCTCAGACAATATGGCGCCGAATTATATCATTATTCTTAATTAATAAATTGGATAGAATGCAAGACACTACCCCGACATTTTGTCTGGAGGGACTGAGTAAGAAAGCAAGAAATCCTCAGTCGCGACAGACGAGATCCCACCAGAGATTCCAAAGGACATCTTCCGTTACTAAGAGTCCTACCGTCTGGGACATAACGCCGTGAAGACAGTTTATTCTTTGACCCCGAAGATGTTGGCTACATGTTCCTCCGAAAGGTCGGTTGACTGTCGAGGGACTACACGGAATTATGTCCCCATTCATAACCACTGAGGTGAGGACCTCATGTCCTGCATCATCTATTACTATTTCGTGTTAATTCCTGTCTGTATGCATTGGCCAGGATGACAGGAGATTGGATTTGTGAGCCCTAGAGAGAATTATACAGAGAGGAGAAACAATTGTTGTAGTTGATAGAGAAAAGAGAACTGTGAAAGAGAAGGTAAGAATAAGGATTCAGACGAAGGAGACAGTATGTGAGAAGTGACATGTAACTAGGGAGAAATAAACGGGAAAACTATAAGGAGAAAACAAAAACAAAACAAAATCCGTGATTTTAGTCCACAAGCGTATACCGACCGAGCGGCCGCTGCTTGTCGCCGAAATTAGTGCCAAATTCAGCGGATAGAGGCTGTCGCGTGGTCAACGCAATGAATCTTCACGGCCATTAATTTCGGTTTTCTACACCGGAGCCGCTATTTCCTTGAAATACCTCTTCAATTATAAAATATAAAGAGAAAATGGAAAAAAAATTGTTACAGACACTGGAAAGCGACGCACAGGAATGCAGATAACTTGCTAGAGGTGTTAATAAAATATTAATAAAAAAGGAAAGCAGGAAGACAAAAAATGAACACGACAAACTCTGCCTTGGCTTCCTGGTGCAACAAAACCTAAACTTATAACTCGCTTTCGGTCTCCTAAACAGGCACACTGAATAGTCACGATTACGGTCTTATAGGATGTCACACCGAGCAGTTTGGTAGACACGTATTCACGATTCGGAGCAACTTTCATCCAATTACACTGAAATCTAGCTCCGTTTCAAGCCTGGTTTCCGGATGCAACAGATTGTCAACTTACATATCGGTAGGCCGCGCCATAGCTCAAGCGGTTAGTCGCTGGCTTCCCACCGCGTCGGCCCGGGTTCGATCCCGGGTCTGGTCAAATGGGATTTGTGGTGGACAAAGTGGTGCTGGGGCAAATTTTCTCCGAGTACTTCGGTTTCTCCTGCCAATCTTCATTCCACCAACTGCTCCACAATCACCCTCACCTATCGTCTGGGGCTGGTACAATAGGCCAGAAGTGGCCGCAGTACAAGGTACTTAGTCCCACCCCACTAGCAATAAAAAGATAATATTTCGGCTTTCAAATTTCAATTTCGTACGTTTTCCTATGTGCGCAGATTTACTTACTTCGTGGAGTTTAAAATTAATTACGGGCTCAAGTAGTTGAAATGTTCGGAATAAGATAAAAGTTACCTCATTTAAGAAATTGGAAACTTGCCACTCTTTCCATACATCTGCTTCTGCACCTCTAAACTAAATTGTACAGTGCTCATTACTTTCTATTTGTAATTTATATTTGCATTAATCGGAATACAAATGGTTGGAAGTGACTTGCAAGAAATATATATAAAAATACTGTAACAGAGACTTTACTCATGCTGTGCGTTGAGACTGCATTTTCTGTGCTACTTATCTATCTATCTTTATTCCGAATGCCCCCACTTGGAGCATAGGGCATCCGTGAAACGCTTTGTTTTACTTCAGTTTCTTAATCTTGCAGACAGTCAGTAGGACACCTTGGACGGGGGATCAGCCTTGTCGCAAGGCCGCTACCTTCACAGGACAACACAAACACAGAATAAACGCACACAAACATCCATGCCTTGAGTGGAATTCGAACCCACGATCCCGGCTTCCGAGCGAGCGAAGACAGTGCATGCCTTAGACCGCTCGGCTACCGTGACCGGCAGTGTATAAGAATAATATATAAGAATTCAGTTCGTACCTCACAGGAAACAGATCCGAACCCACGATCCCGGCTTCCGAGCGAGCGAAGACAGTTCATGCCTTAGACCGCTCGGCTACCGTGACCGGCAGTGTATAAGAATAATATATAAGAATTCAGTTCGTACCTCACAGGAAACAGATCCGAACCCACGATCCCGGCTTCCGAGCGAGCGAAGACAGTACATGCCTTGGAACGCGCGTCCACTTTGATCCGCATTTTCTACTCTAATCTGTGTATATTCCTTGTCTAAATCATCTTTGATGGTGCATCATTAACAGATAGTGAAATAGATGTTTACGTCATCATTAGGGAATTATTATTTATTCAACATAAGATAAGAACCAAGACCACCAAACAGATCTCATTGAACACACAGGAATATCTTCCATAATATTATCCATTTAATGTATAGCTTACTCTCAAAGACGTTTCAAAGTACAAATGGAAGACAACGTGGCATGCAGCTCCTCCCAAGCAAATATACGTAAAATGAATAGTACTTTGTAAACATATCGTATCTTGTCCGCAGGACAGAACAAAGCAGAACTGAAGACAAATGAACATTTCGCCCGTAACGGAGCTTTAAAACGGATTAGAACGAAGGTCACATCGTCTCTCAGGTGCTTTAAGTTGTCAGAGTCACACCTCGGTCGCATTTAACTCTCGAAAGAAATATCTCTGAGTGAGATCATGAGGCATTCTACACGTGCCAACGGAAGGAAAATTCTCTCAATGCGCGTTTCGAGATTCGAACCAAATTCACAGTGCTTTTTTTTTTAATGCTAGTGGAGTGGGACTAAGTCCCTTGTACTGCGGCCACTTCTGGCCTATTGTACCAGCCCCAGATGATAGGTGAGGGTGATTGTGGAGCAGTTGGTGGAATGAAGATTGGCAGGGGAAACCGAAGTACTCGGAGAAAACCCGCCCCAGCGCCACTTTGTCCACCACAAATTCCACTTGACCAGACCCAGGATCGAACCCGGGCTCTCGCGGTGGGAAACCATCGACTAACCGCTTGAGCTTTGGCGCAGCCTCTTCACAGTGCTTTATCAATATACGCGAATTCTCTTCCTTGGATTATCTTTCGACACTTTCAACAGCTTAACTGCATACAATCGGATGGTAGGATAACACTTTTAGATTAATGACGAACTCCAAAGGATAACAGAAGAGGATAATCGAAATTCGTCCCTGGGTCGTATAAAAAGGGTGTCTACATGCAAATCGTGTATAATCAAAACCGCATTAAATTAACCAGAGCTGAACATGTGTTTTTAACGATTCTGTAAGACTAAAATAATCTCGAATGCAGAAGAGACTAAGGAAAACCACGAAAAATCTCAGGACAGACCGTATCCCCGGCATTAGAACATTTCATGAATGTGAGGCAAGAGAATGCCGTGTCTTTTCGTTCCGAGGAAGGTCACCTCATATTAACTCCCCGTTTTTAACTAAGGCATGTATATAATAGCTTAAATAACGAAAGCTTGTATGGTCGCCTTCTCGTGTCGTTCGCCAAATTACTGTGTACTATCTGAAATTAATTTATTGGCATTAGCCTCCCCCCTCCCTACTAAAATACCTGAACTAAGGTGTATTACGACGCGAATACCGGTTAACTAACTTTCTAATGGTGAAACTGTGTCCCATACCGAACACAATGCAATTACACTTACCACCCCTTCTCTTCCAGCACTGGTATTTCTAGCAGAGTTCATGTGATTACGTATCGTAACGTAACGAAAAGAGGTTACAACCAGGAACAAATTAGCACTGTAAGAATTTTGTGGAATTTACAGAATAATAACAACAACTACGTCGATTGATTTTGAAATATATTTATTAAGCCAGTGCAGAAAAATCTCCAATGAAAATTTGGAAACTATTATGGTTTGTGTTGGTTACTTACATTCCACGTCTCTAGGTTCTTTGAACACAACGTTATGGCGCAGGATAAATAAATAAAATTGTGTTCCCGCAATAAGACGACCTAACAGTTTGTATAAATAAACTTTAACTTACTATTAGTAACTACTCGAACATAAGCCGAGATATCTTGAAATAAAATGAAAAATACATTTTAATCCATAATGTAACGTAATTAAGTTGCCATGATGACCGTAAAAAAATACGAAATTTACGCATTACTGGCGTCATGACCCGAGTGTTTTTCAGAAGAAGAAAAGCTAGTGAAACATTTTTGTCTTTTCCAATTGATTCACGACGCGCCGTCCGCGAGAGACTGGCGGGGGAAGGATGGAGATTACGTCCATGTATGTGGGATTACGTAACATGCATTAGTAGAATCAGTATGAATTCTGAAAGCAGCAAGATAAAGCTATCTTTGTGATATGCCGTTAGAGTGTGCGGTAGTATAGATCCATGCAATGTCAACATCGGGGTTAGTGGAAGTTGAGTCATCAGATTTAACTTCTGACCTCACCCGATGGAAAGAGGCCCTAGTGTATCTGTTGGTTAGAAAGTTGGGTCGACCTCAGTTCCATTCTGGACTCTGTCGAGAAGACAAACTCCTACCCCTTCCGGAAATCGAAACCCCATTTCCGGCTCGTCGAGTGAGTAGCCTACTGACAGATATTTCTGCTCGTTTTGGTATTGCAAAGGCTGCAGAGGGAAGCGGAAGTGAGTCTTATACACATTTATCGCCTTAATATTATTAGTGGTAAATTCTCGAGTTCCACTTTCTGGAATATAACGTCATGGAGTCCGTTGAAAGTGAATGTACATTTTCGAGGAACCTGTGAGCCTCCACTGCCTGTTACAGAGACAGATTTACCTTTTCACATTTCTGCCCTATTCAAGCTTTATTCATACTCAGTTCCATTTTGAAAAAAATAATTGTATATGTGGATCTATACATCCCCCCCCATATGTCTTCGTGGTGTAGTGTTTAATTAGTTACGCACAGGGACAAATATTTTAATTTTTTCAATTTACCTAATCCTTCCAGCCGCACTATGGCCCTGGGGTCTACTAAAACTTTAACAGAAATGAGTACCAGGAATTATTTAAATAATGTTCCTGGGGAGAAAGCGCGGCCGGCGTGTAAGGCTGACAACCTTACCGCCATCTTTAAGTCGATTGTATAGATAACGTGGGAGCCTCAACGTCTCGCAACCCTATGGGCCTTCACGGCCTGTTACAGGAATAGATTTACTTACTTACAGGGACATTTATATTTTTAACTTACCATCGAAAAATATCGTCTTTTATCAGTTATCATGCCCATTTATGGTTAATCCTTCCTTCTTAATATCTTAGATCTGCAGACAATCTTAGTTTACGTTTACGATGCGATAAATTCAATCAAATTCAGCCTTCAGACCAAACTCCTTTCACCCTTTTGTCTGAAGGTTTATTTTTATATCTTGGTCGGCATATATTTCGACCCAAGAATGGTGAATAAAGATACACTTTCCACTCTCGGGCACTCAATATTCAAGGTAATCACGCTTTGATTTATATGTGGCCAAGATTTTGAAGATAACTAGGTCAGAGAAAAGAAGCCTTGGTAAGGAGCCAATATCACAAAATAAAAGCCCATAAAGTCAGTTGTTGCGAAACGTATACACATACTAGCATACCAAGAGTTCATTCATTTGAACTATTACTGAATTTGNTCGCTTGCAGATTTACCTATACTTTTTCTTCAACCCTGAAGATGGGGGCGATACGTTCCTCCGAAACGTCGGTTAACACCACATATACACGGCGCCAAATCCCAGAAGACTTCTTTCTTTAATGAAATATGTTAAGGAAATTATGACATAGAAGCTATTCAGCTTATTTTCCACCATGAGAAAATTATGGCCAGAAATATTGGGTCTGTCCATCGTCCAGCATTCTAGAAGATAGAAAACACGACGTTTCGGAAACTGGATCTGTATCCGTTCTCAGTTGATGGGGGAGACCTCTACTCTGTTGGGTTCCTTAGAAAGAGCTAACCTCAATCACTGGACAACCCCTGTTCACAGTTCAGATCAGTTGGTCTTGGCGACAACCCCTTGAGACTCACGACCAGAATTGTTATTTTCAAACTGAACACTTGGGGGTCCAGTCCTCATGTAACATCCGATCGTCAGAGAGGGTCTGTCGTTTACAACTGCTGCTGGGCCTCGCCAGCGCAATCATTCTCAGGTCCCAATACCACGGGACTCATGACCACATTTTACCTACTCAGATTCAAAACTCCTCCCAACCTGGAGGGCGAAGTCCCGTATTTATATCCCCCAGAAATAGGATGGCCCTGTTATACACCCTGGCACTGCATTCCATTTTCGTCGCCTCCTACGACTCACAGAGTCACGGTGAAGGTATCCTACCCGAACTACACCTGTCAGAATCACTACAACTATTTAATTACCTGAGATCAGGCTCTTTCGAAGGGAGATAACAGGAAAAGATGCAATAAAAATTGTGATAAAGCGTACACATTCGTGAAACTAGGATAGGAAGAGAAGTAGAGATTTATGCTACACACTTAGCGAATAAAGCAAGTGCATGAACACCAACGCATAGAGAGAAAAATGGAAAATTGGTGGATACATGTATTGCCTACCGCTAGTGCCATCTGTGGTGTAAAACCTGAACACTTAACCTTCATTTCGGATATGCTTGATTTGACTCTTGGGCGGAACACGAGCTATGGGCTATGCTGAGGTTATTGTGGTTTTAATTCGTCTTTCTAGGGAATTGTACCAATACCTCGATTAATCCATGATTTTCTTTTCTTTTCATTGGCACTACAGCCCCAGAGGGCCTAGGACTACCTCCACGAAACTCTCCGTTAATCCATGACTACCTCCTTCTAAATTCTTTGGCGTTCATCAACCATCAACCACCGTACCATTAGATGTTATTGCCAGAGGCGTGAGACTACAAAGGAATTTCTATTTATAGTCGCAGTTTCATATTCGCCTTTCATACATTCCACGCACCTTAGAACGGCGTTTCGTATCGGTAAAAATCTTACGCTGTTAGTCGTATTGTTGAAGAGAAACACAGCCTCTCATTTACTGGCATTTCAAGATAAACGCTTCCAATATCTTGCAGAATGAATTTGTATGTCATCGTGTAAATATTATCACGCTTTATGTGTAGCCATAGACGGGGTATAGACTGGTGAACGGATTTATTGGCCACTTTTACACACGACGGTGAGCCGGGGTAGCTCAATAGGTATAGCAACTGGCTATGGACTGGACGACGGAGGGGTCGGAGTTTGAGTCCCGGTGGAGTAAAGAATTTTCACTTTTCCATGTCATCCAGACCGGCTCTGGGGCCCACCCAACCTCCTATCCAAATGGTACCTGGGGCTTTATCACTGGCGGTAAAGCGGCCGTGGCGTGAAACTGACAATTCACCTCCAACCAAGAGAATTTTGATCTATACATCCACTCTCCCATATGTATTAATGGCGTATTGCTTAATTACTTAAGCACAGGACAACGTTACCTTTTATACATATCACACAGAACTACAAGTAATTACAGTGCTGTCGCTAATCTCCGCGCTTTACAAATCTGTATATGCTAAGTCTTCTATACCCTTCATTTTATCGAACAGTCGTTTCCTGGTAACGGATGTTAACAGTGGAGATATTTTAACTTCCCGCTCTCAGATCCTTCCTTCAGGATCCCACTACAGAACTGACTGCTAATTATCAACTGAACTGGTTACCCCAATTTTCTCAACTCCTCGGTGGCCGGCGGGTAAGGCTGACAACTTTACCGCCGACTGTCTGGAAAATGTGGAACCCTCGCCACCTCACAGCCCTATGGGCCTTCACGGCCTGTTACAGGGATAGCTTTACTTTACTTTTTTTTTTTACCTCGACACGAACCGCGTAGGCAACAACATGTTTCGCCTTTGCATTCGTAACCGTTGCCACGGGAACGTGTTTACCGAGCCGTTGTATAGTAAAGGCTGTTATTTTGTTGTCTGTTACGAGGTCTTTACCTAGAACTGAACTATACGGCACAATATGTCTGTTAGACTTATAGACATTGAAAAGGTTAATCGAAGCAAATGACCTACTTGTGTAACAAGATTCGTCAAGAGAATATCTTCATAAGAATCAGGGAACTAAACCCAGTGCGACTTAGCAAAGCGCTGTAATACTGAAAGTTCATTTCGTTATGTCTTCGACTTTTCCTCCAAGCGTCGCAGTTTCTATAGCAATTCTACGAAAAGGATTTTCCGGAGATTCTGTCTCACTACATCAATCACTGGGCACGGAGCTGGATTCCAAAGGAGCCTCTGACTGTGCAATTGCTTCGGCGCTTACAGGGCGTTCCCTAACCGAGTCCCCTTTATCTGTACAAACTACGTTACTGGTTAGAACCGCTACAATGAGTTAGCATGTTCCATTTGGTCTACACATCTGCAATGGCGACGCTCGGTTTTAATATTCACGACATTATACATTTCTTGGTGTTGTTTGACTGACTGAACAGCAGTTGCATAACACACAATTGTAAGGGGCAGGAAGCAGAAGAAAGAAATATGATGATGAAAAAGAAAGGTCAAAGAGAATATGGAGAAAGATTATGACGAGGAAGAAAGGGGAAAGGACATGCAGTGAGAAAAGGAGGAAGGGGAATAGAATGAGCGAAAAAGAAAATGAAATGGGAGGAAGGCAACGAGGAGAGAACTAATAATAGGAAGAGAAGGGGCGATGTAGCCGGAAGAGATGGAGTAAAATAAATAGAAAGAAAAGTGTGGAGTTTAAAAAGGCCGCGCAATAGCTCAAGCGGTTTTACTTTACTTTCCCACCGCGGCGGCCCGGGTTTGATCCAGGGTCTGGGCAAGTGGGATTTGTGGTGGACAAAGTGGCCCTGGGGCAGGTTTTCTCCGAGTACTTCGGTTTCCCCTGCCAATCTTCATTCCACCAATTGCTCCACAATCACCCTCACCTATCATCTGGGGCTGGTACAATAGGCCAGAAGTGGCCGCAGTACAAGGGACTAAATAACGGATAGGAGGAAAGAAAAAGGATGTCACAATACTGTTCACAATTTTAAGTTATAGGATTTTAGAATAAATGCTGTAGTTTATTAGAAAAGTGGTTGTCTCTTTGTGTGGTGAAGCATACTAATTTATCCACGCCCCAGGCCGTCGCAGTATCTTGCACTGTCGTCACGTGGTACTGAACCGCTCCATGTGCCTTCGAATATTCCTTACTTCTTTTCAAACACCTCTCCCCTTCCCATACATGACGCAGCCAGCAAATCACATAGAAGACGTACTACACCGTTCTACACCGTTACTTCTATTATGCGCGAATTCTTCTTCAGGGATCCGGACCGGTTCAAACACGAAGCCCAAAAAAGATTTTTTTGATATGAAAATGTAAAACATAAGCCCAGGAGCAATATTTCGCCTTTCTTTTATAGAAAAGTAAACAGATAATTAAATATTAATGTATTCTTGAAAATGCCTTATAATCTTGTGGATGTTTTCCGAACATGCTGCGTCCGTCATCTCACTAAAAGTGTCGTAGTCAAGTTATGATTGACGATAAGTCAGTTCGTTTTGGTGCCCTAACCCCATATGGAGCTCATGATAAAATTGTGGCCTTGTTCAGGACAGTCACTGCTTTGTCCTTGAGAAACGTCCTGTGTGAAAAAAAGGTCAGGATCCAGTTTCCTAAACCACGTGATCTTTCGAAACATTATACGACGTACAAAAAAAAAACGCCCTGGCTTTCACTCAGTGAGCTAACTATACCGACCGAGCGACCGCCGCTTGTCGGGTAAGTTAGTGCCAAATTTAGCGGATAGAGAGTGGCGCGTGGTCAGTGCACGAAATCCCCACGGCCGTTAATCTCGGTTTCCTAGACCGGGATTAGAAGATTTACAGAGTGAAAGAAATCAGTAATTCCAAATATAATATTAAATTGTTAGAACAAATTAGAATATACTTTCTATAGAATGCTTCTATTAACCATCAAGATAAAATTAAAAAGAAGAAAAAATGGACTCATTGGAACCCGAGCCGAGTAGGATTCGTACGTGTATGGGCCCCNTAGTATTTAGTTACTAACAGTATTAGCAACATTCGTAATATTTCATAAATGTATGTATATATTTCAGTCTTCTTTAGATCTATGTTCACAGATTTATTTGTCGTATTTGTATTTTGTTTTAATTATTTTGTACCTTATATACTCGTGCTAACTTTGTAATTGGCCGCTGGGCTGTTAAGTTATTGCACGTAAATAAACATGAATTGAATTGAATTGAATTGAATTGAATTATTATTTCCTCACCTTGTGAAGTAACTAGCGCGACAACCGTTAGGAATTCAACGACAAATCACATCATTTGTTATATAAGCTTCGGTACAATTAACTTCCCCCTACTTTCTCTCTCAATCCTTTCCAGTCATACGTGTTATCGAATATGTCGAGGCCGAAATTTCACGCCATATCCCACGAATAACACGCACGAGTAGTCAATCGTAAAACTTCTCCTTCATGTAACATACCACATTTCACATCTATCTATCTATCTATATATATTATATATCTATCTATCTATCCATCCGTCCATCTATTGATGACTCTGCAGCCCTTTGTTGGACCTTGGCTGCTTTTAGAATATCTTGATCTGTTCTTGAACGGAGGATCAGCCCGTCGCAAGGCCGCTACCTGCACACAGGACAACACAAACACAGAATAAAGGCATACATATATCCGTGCCTCAAGTGGGATTTGAACCCACGGTCCCAGTGTTTGAGCGGGCGAATACAGTTCATGTCTTGGAACGTTCGGCCACTGTGATCGGACCACACTTCACACAGACACATCGAAATATTATCAATAGTCACACAATAGAAGCGATACACTGAAACAGAAGACTGCTTGATCGGTAAGTAACTTCCGCAACAGCCCGTAACTATGGCAACCACAAATCTCGCGCTTATACGTGTATAAGGACTACTCGAATTTCCTTCCAAAGAATCGGCGGTAGTAGTAATATCCCCTCCCGTCCTCGAACAAGACGCCCCATTGCAAAACCCGTAAGTGGTCTTGGAGCGAACAAAACTATGACAATGTTTCCTAACGAGACCCGACACCAAGAATGACTGTGACGCCAAGACAAAGTCAAAGTCACTTTACGACTGATGGTCAGTCTGTCCTGGTGTCGAGCCCCCGTCTGGGGCTAAGGACCAGATATTAGATTCTGTTTCACTGTTACTGTCTTGTCCTTGTGGGGCGAACTCTCTGAGGAGAGGACGGATCTGTCGTCAGTGGACTGTGCTGACGAAAGTCATCAGCAATTTATATCTCTGGTCTCTCTCCGAAGAGACACCACCTTTGCACTTGGGAAGGGGCTTTATGCTTGCCGGAAAGACTGCAATGGATACAGCCGAAACAAAAGTTGTGATAAAATGGATGTCCCGAGGCAGCGAGAGGGGAATCCCGCCTTTGTCATCAATTCGTAACATCAGCGGGAACAATTATCGTTAGACAAAACCTCCAGAGTTTTATAATCAGATTAACAAACTAACTAAAGCATCAGTGCATATAAATATTTATATATATTTATAGTATATTCCCGAAATTAAATTTTGGTGACATATATTTTGAATATATTCAAAATATATGTCACCAAAATTTAATTTCGGGAATATACTATAAATATATATAGGTTTTCTCCGAGAACTTCGGTTTCCCTTGCCAATCTTCATCCCACCAAATTCTCCATCATCATAATCACCCGGGGCAGACTACAATAGGCCAATCAGTGCCCGCCGTGACGAGTGGACCCAGTTGGACTCCACTCCCCACTAAGCGAAAAAATCGCATACTATTGCATTAATTATGCACAGAGGAAAATTTATCTTTTCCCTGAAATTAAATATTACGTCAGATAATAAAATTACAAAAGGAAGAGATATGAAAGAATTCAGATATTTAGAATGTCTTATCTCAGAACCACGAAAATACTGACAACGTTGTAAATAAACTATAAATAGATCTGAATTTGTACATCCTTATACGTCTTAAGAATTTCATTTCGGCCAGTCTATTTTTGGCAATACAAAACAAATTCCACTTTTGTATGAAGTACTGGAACTGTTACCACTGTAGAATATCTCGGCTTCTTCTCCCTCTTGTTATTTTAACTCTTTAATGACTCGCTGTTAAATTTCTGCTGGCCCCCGATAGCACAGTGATTCTCGGTTACGAGTCCCTACAGACTCATGATCATATTTTATATTATGAAGGCTCTGGAAGGCTTCAGCTTTCTCTTTAAATACTGAGACGGAGTTATTTTGCGACTAGCGGTTTACCGCCAATCAGTTCGTCTTGGCATCAAGTCCCTTAAGGCTCACGTCCAGAGCTTTCTTTTGCAACTGAATCCTTGCGGTTATAGTCCTTATGTACATCCTCACTGACGAGAGGATGCGTTTGTCTCCTATGAATAAGTTTCTCCTGTGCCATGTGTACATATCGCTCAGATAGCATGCCACTGAAAATTCTTCTTTCTTCACTATATATAAGTCCTCTGTCTGTCCAGGCTTTGCAAAGCAGATCATGCCTGTCTTACGTATCTTATGCTACAACGGCAACTTAGTCACTTGAACGGTCGTAAACTTGACTGCCGCCAAGTTTAAGTCTCAATTTTTATGTTTGGTTTCACCTTGTCCTAACACGTGCATTCTAGTGATTTTGTATGACTTCTACTTGTTGCCTGCACAATTTTGTTATTTTATCATATACGTACGGAAGGTTGAAAGCCATATGCAAAACGCGGACCGGTATGTACCTTGGAAAATTTCCAATGGCATCTTCTAAATAATATAAGTATATTAGAATTTCGTTCGTATCTCACAGGAAACCCATTACGTCTCCGCTACAGTGCCAAACCGGTTAATGCTGTTTAGGGAAACAGTAGCTGTTTATTGTGAGAACCATACGGAACACACAGATACACTCTGTGGGCAGAATGCAGTATATATAAGAATTCCGTTCGTACCTCACAGGAAACACATTACGTCTCAGCTACAGAGCCCAACCGGTTAATGTCGTTTAGGGAAACAGTCGCTGTTTATTGTGAGAACCATACGGAACACACAGATACACTCTGTGGGCAGAATGCAGAGTTTTAGTATGTTCAGTCCGTACCTCACAGGAAACATTACGTCTCCGCTACAAAGCCCAACCGGTTAATGCTGTTTAGGGAAACAGTCGCTGTTTATTGTGAGAACCATACGGAACACACAGATACACTCTGTGGGCAGAATGCAGAGTTTTAGTATGTTCAGTCCGTACCTCACAGGAAACATTACGTCTCCGCTACAAAGCCAAACCGGTTAATGCTGTTTAGGGAAACAGTAGCTGTTTATTGTGAGAACCATACGGAACACACAGATACACTCTGTGGGCAGAATGCAGTATATATAAGAATTCCGTTCGTACCTCAAAGGAAACACATTACGTCTCCGCTACAAAGCCCAACCGGTTAATGCTGTTAGGGAAGCAGTCGCTGTTTATTGTGAGAACTGTATGGAACACACAGATACACTCTGTGGGCAGAATGCAGAGTTTTAGTGTATTAAGGCAGGTGTTACATATTGTTGTCCCTGGCCTTTAAAACGTTATATTCTCTTTATGGTCCCTAAAAATCTCGTCATCGATTACTTTTACTATTGAAATCATCGTCAGTTCCATAAATAATGCCATGCTCCATGTTGTTAAAATGTGTTAACTCCAAGTTGCCTACTAAACAAGGGGCTGTGTAGGCCCGAGAACCATTTCTTCTGCTGGCAATAGACTCGGGCCTCCCATCCTGTCGGTAGTCATTGCACTGACTAAATCATCCAGGCGATCATAAAGTCGGAAACTGACAATGTCTGAAGAAGGGAAATAATTCCTTGATTGAATGATTTTATGTGCATCAGACCTTGACGCAGGTAAAAGACCTGGTGAAGTTTATTGAACTCCTAAGTCAATCGCTGAGTAATTCGTCACAAATATACTTTAAGGAAAATTTATCTCTGTCATTAATTAATTAATCACCACGGAATGAAGACGAATGCGGGAGTAGAGGTATAGCTTCATCATTCTTGACCTCGGCACTTGATAGAGGTGAGTGGTCAGCTTCACGTCCTGGACACTTTACCCCAGGAAATATAACATCCAGTACAAATTCGATGGGAGGCTGGGTGGGCCCCAGAAAACAGCAGATGTACATTAGAGAGAAATCATGTTTCAACTAATTTTAAATCCAATTATATTGTACTTAATACTTTAATGTGTATAGCTAGGTAATGGCGCGATAAACACCTTCTCGCTTAAGCGCGTAACAAAAATAAATGATCATTACCAGGCAACGGCTCCGTAAACACGTTCCAACACCCAACAATGGAAGCTGTGCTCTCAATGGCCAAATGTTACAGCTCGTTGCTAGGCAACAGTCAGTGAGTCAATGAATTGGCCGGATGGCGATCATGTGGTTACCCCAAGAGAAGCGTCAGGAAACAACATAGAAAACTGTGTTTTCTGTGCGTTGGTCCGTGCCACGGCTATATAACTCAAGTCCGCTTATAGCCAGTTCAGTACCGTTAGAGTGACTAGACTGCCGTTGTAGCAGGAGCTACAATGATAGGACATGATCTGCTGTACTAAGCTTGGCCTGACAGAGGTCTTATATACGAGTATTTTGTATATATATATATATACATACATTTAATAACATGTAAAATGAAAATTGTACGTACTGACAACAGACTTATTGCTGCTGACTGTGACTCTGGCAAACGGCAGACCCGCCCTCTCGTCAGAGAGAGAGTGCCCAACATCAACAAGCCTGCAACTGTCCGAAAATATTAAGGATCTGGACTTAAACCCCAAATGGATACTTCATCCCAAGGCAGACCGGCCAACTGACCGTCGGCCGTAACATAACTTTGAACTCTGAACTCGGGCCAGTTTAGTTAAGGGAATTGGACCGGCAGGTGAGCTGAGAATTCCAAATAGGTGATTTCAGTTCTACAGCGAATCGGAGAGAGAATTAGGGCAAGAAGACGTCCGAGTGATTTGAAGTAACAGCTTCTGTGTTGAGAGCCGTTGCCAGGATACGACTAGTGAACACCGAGAATCCTGGTGCCTGTGCAACGATTAACTGCAAAGTGTGTAAATCATCGATGGCGCTCTATTGGTTGTATTTACGAGAGATTTTAACCGAAGTGCCAATTCAATCATCCAACTTAGGGTT
The DNA here is from genome assembly GCF_002891405.2 of Cryptotermes secundus. Classification (NCBI taxonomy): domain Eukaryota; kingdom Metazoa; phylum Arthropoda; class Insecta; order Blattodea; family Kalotermitidae; genus Cryptotermes; species Cryptotermes secundus. The sequence continues at coordinate 163,301 of NW_019724591.1, read as the reverse complement.
CCTCTCGAACCTGGATACCACAACATTTATCCGGGTGACTGTCTTGTGTGGGCCTTCCCACGAGGATTTAAGCTTGGGCGATTTCCCTTTCGTGCAGGTTGGGCGATAGAGCCACACAATATTAATTAATAGTCCTTCTGGATGACTACCTCCTTATAGTGGAGAGGGAATTTGCGCGCACCAATGACCCGAAGAGATATGCTGGCGGCAGCGTAAGCTTCTGGAAGAGCCACGTAAACCAGACAGATAAAAGGGTAGGGATCAGACGAAGTGTAGTCCCTGGTTCTCCAGTTTAAGGGGTGGACGTGTGGCTAACGATCCCACACCCGAGATGTATACTGTTACGAAACCATAGTGGAACCCAAGACCCACACAAGACTGCAGCTCCAGTAACGGTAAAAAGTAAAAGTAAAGTTGTCCCTCTTGATGCGGATGTATAGATCCAAATTTTCTTCACCTCGACACTAGCTGGAGGTGAGTGGTCAGCTTCGTGCCCCGGCCGCTTTATCCCATGGGAAAGAGATCCCAGTACCCATTGGATAGGAGGCTGGGTGGGCCCCAGAGCCGGTCTGGACGATACGGAGAAGAGAAAATCTGATCCCTCGGTCGCCAAGCCCCGTAGGCAGCTGCTATACCGACTGAACTATCGCGGCCCTCGTAGCCCCAGTAAGGACGATCAGTTACTAATAGTGGTGTTGTTAGACATTAAAATCATAACAATGTCTTTACAGCACGAAGTATCTGGTTTGTTGATGGTACCCAGTGAGGGAATTGTTGGATGGGAACGTGTTATAACCACGGGCAGTGCCTCGCCATTAGAGACAATGAAACCTTCAAGGTCCAACACTTTTCAACACATTAAATGATAACATATCGACATCAAGTGTCGTAATACACAACAGTTGCAACCTCAGCTGCGCACTTCGCGTGTCAAGAGGTGTTGAAATGTTATCAGGATGGTAAACATTAATAGAGTTCAAATACATTTTCACCCGTTATGAGAGCAGAACTTGGTTCCTGTGTCACTCATGGAGCTGAGCCCTTCTTGAGCAGCCGCCAATTGTGAAGCTATTCAAGAACTTTCCAGCATTTCTTGGAACTCGAAGGTTCATTACCGTGTTCACAAGAGCCATCCACTGGTCCCTATCCTGAGACAGATCAATCCAATCCATATAATTCCATCCTCTCTCTCTAAGATCCGTTTTAATATTGTCCACCCACTTTTTTTGTGCTAATGGGGTGGGACTAAGTCCCTTGTACTGCGGCCACTTCTGGCCTATTGTACCAGCCCCAGATGATAGGTGAGGGTGACTGTGGAGCAATTGGTGGAATGAAGATTGGCAGGGGAAACCGAAGTACTAGGAGAAAACCTGCCCCAGCGCCACTGCGTCCACCATAAATCCCACTTGACCAGACCCGGGATCGAACCCGGGCCGCCGCGGTGGAAAGCCAGCCACTAACCGCTTGAACTATGGCGCGGCCACGTCCACCCACTTACGTTTTGTTCTTCCCAGTGGTCTCTTTCCTTCTGACTTTCCCACTATTATCCTATATGCATTCCTCTTCTCTCCCATTCTTGCTACCTGCCCTGCCCATCTCATCCTCCTTGGCTTGAACATTCTAATTATATTTGGAGAAGAGTACAAGTTATGAAGCTCCTCATTATGTAGTTTTCTTCAACCTCCTGTCACTTCACCTCTCTTCGGTCCAAATATTCTCCTCAGCACCCTGGTCTCAAACACCTTCAGTCTGTGTTCCTCCCTTAAAGTCAGAGACCAAGTTTCACACTCTTACAGAACCACAGGCAAAGTTATTGTATATTATGAGAGAAAACTTATAATTAATGTAGGATGAAGCCCTCACACGGGTGAATGTGAATAGTAACAGCTTTTGGTATATGACATTGCATATTAGGGTAGAAGTTCACCGATGTTTCGGAAGAAATACCATAACTATTTTGAAGGCACAAGAGTAAGACAAGCAAGCAAGTAAGTAACCAACACGACGTCTTCTTGCTGACAACACGGCGTCAAATCCAAGTGGATGATATTCTACACTGGTTGACTGTGTCCGTGAGTGGGACGCTTAGGGGAGTGTATGTCATAAGAGCGGGGAAGTACAAGTCTGTTACGTTTGCTATTCAACGATTCTGTCAAGAGTCGATGATAGGATAATTAGCGAATATGGAACAACTGGTAGAATGATAACTGGCAGGGGAAACAGAAGTACTCGTTGAAAGCCTATCCTAGTTCCACTTTGTCAACCATAAATCCCACATTACCCGACCTGGGATCGAACCTAGACCACTGCTGAGCAACGGCACAGCCCGGCAGAAAGTACAAGTAGAAAAGAGAAAATTACATACTGATATATAATTTATGTCCTTCACTAACATTTTTGTGATTCACTTCAAGAAGAGCAGGTTGGGCGGAACACGTAGCACACAAAGAGAGGTTAAAAAAATGAGTACAAAATAAGAAAACCTGAAAGGGAGATATCGCTTGGAAAATGTGAAATTCCGCTTAGTGGGGGGTGGAGTCCAACTGGGCCCACTGATTGGCCTATTGTAGGTTGCCGCGGTTGATTATGGTGGACAATTTGGTGGAATGAAAATTGGCAGGGGAAACCGAAGTACTCGGAGAAAAACCGCTCCAGCGCCACTTTGTCCACCACAAATCCCAAAATGTGAAGATACTATTGAACTGAATCATCATGCTCGGGGGAGAGAACTTATAATCGGCTCTTACGTATACAGTAATGAACCTTCAGGTTTTATAGAATAACAGAAATTTATTGACAAATTTAGCGACTGTCAGCTTATCAAGGTTGAATTAGCTACACGAAATCAGTGACAACGAAAGAATTTGATTTTTTCTCAACGTCGAAAACTACAGGATATTATGACGTTCATTAACTGCTGATCACATGACATGTTTTACATGTATCCTATGTTCAGAAGTATCCTTCGTTTGCTGTAGGACCAAGGCATGCGTTTCCTTTTGTCTACGAAGAAGGCATTAAGGTTGAAAACTATACCATAAGGTGAATTATTATGAACCTTAAAGCACTGTAACTAAAGCATCTATAAACAGGACCGTCACTTTTACAAGAAACATTAAAACATCATTTCGCGCACCACTTCACAACGAGATCCTACAGTAAGTCTCGTAAACACAGTATACTATGGGCAAAATCAATGCAACGTATTGCACATTTAAAACAACTTCCTAGTAGCAGGACTTGAGGATTTGGGCATATAACGCAGTGTAGTCAGTTCAAAGTCAACTGACGTTTCGGAGAAGTTCGTCGCCTATAATTTCACTGTCTAATAATGAGCCAAGCATGAAATGTGAGTGAAAGCAGGTGATAAGTACCACCAGACTAACCAAGAAACCATTGTGAAAGCAGATGGTAAGTACCACCAAACTAACCAAGAAACCATTGTGAAAGCAGGTGGTAAGTACCACCAAACTAACCAAGAAACCACTGTGAAAGCAGGTGGTAAGTACCACCAGACTAACCAAGAAACCATTGTGAAAGCAGGTGACAAGCAGATATACTTGCTGCTTGCTTTCACGCTGGTTTCTTGGTTGGTTTATTCTTCGATCCTGAAGATGGAAGCGATATGTTTATCCGAAATATAGGTTGGCTTTCAACGTAATAGACGGCGTAATATCCCAGAAGATGGAAGTTCTCAACTTCCTAGTTCGTTTAATGATATGACTTTTTAAATAATTTTAAAATTAAAATTCATTGCAGAACGCGTCCGAAGGCCATAAGGAAACTTTGTGGAAACCTTGGACTTAGTTTATGAATCACTGAGCAAGAAGATTACAAAATAATAGTAACAAAGTTCTAATTTAAATATATACTTACAGTCGGATAATTTCTGCGCTAACTCCGGTGCGGCGAAGTTCATTCGAAGCCGGTCTGTCTCAGTTATTATCTACACACTTTACTCACGCACTGAGTACATCAATGGAGTTAACAGCAGATTAAGCGCTGTGTTCGAGTCATGTGCTGGGGCACCGCACGTTTCGTGTGCCCAATTAACTGCACGTCTGCCCAACAGGCCCAGTACAATTTCTTCCCTTTCAGACTGAACCTGATTGTGCTGGAAGGGGAAGAAGATAGAGGGGAAGTTGTTTCTGTCAGTAACGGAACGGATTGGTTGCTGCATTTCCCCTCCGCGTGACAGCGCGGGCCAGTTGCTGTATTACTACGCGCGTGTATCTTGTAGTGCCCACGTTATATAGGCTAACCCCCAAGCGGTCACAGTAGTTCCAAATATTATATTTAAACATTCTGTTGTAAATGAAGCCCGGATAATTCAGTCGGTATAAGAACGGATTACGGGCTGGACTTCTGGGGTTCGATTCCCGTCAAAGGCAAGATATTTTCTTTTCTTTACAGTGTGCAGACCGGCTCTGGGGCAAACTCAGCCTTTTATCCAACGGATATCGGAGGCTCTTTCCTTGAGGGTAAAACGGCCGAGGGTGAAACTGACCACTCACCTCCGTCTATTGCCGAGGTTAAGAATTGTGGAGCTAAACCTCCACTCTCCTATACGTAGTGGTGTTTAATTAATTAAGTATAGGGACAACTTTACCTTATAATCTTGTACGTGTAAATGTGACAATCTCGTAACTTATTGGCTACAACAGCGGTTAGTCCATGTCTTCCACACACACACACACACACACAATAGCCGGAAGAGCATTCGAAACCGAAATGTAAAAGAACAGATTTCAGCCACGACAACAGAGACAGACACAAGAAGAAATACCGTATTTACGCATGTATCGGCCGCGTNATTATTTTACAGACGGTAAGACTCCTTGGACGGGGGATCAGCCCGTCGCAAGCCGCTACCTACACAAACAGAATAAATGCAGACATACATCCACGCCTTGAGTGGGGTTTCGAAACCACAAACCCAGAGGTCGTGCGAGAGAAGACAGTTCATGTCATAGGTAGGCCGCACACCGGCATGCGTCAAGACATATAACAGTCAACGCACGATGACGCAAAAAAAAGGAGTACAGTTGAAACGAATTAGATTATGAAAACCGCAGCACACCGGTCTGACTCATGATGCTGACGTCAGCTTCATGCTTACTCTCATGTCTTGATGCTTGTCTTGATGCAGTTCACATGCGGCCGCCCTATTAGACCACGCGGCCAGTGTGATCGATTCTCGTTAAGTTTATATTTCTGTTATTTTAAGGAAAGAACGTATGCTTGTGAGATCACCATGCTGTGTGAGGCTGTGTTCCACACGACTCGCCCCAATTTACCTTCACATGAATAAGGACACAGCAATCTGTTTGTCAATACCCGGTGTTTGGTAAATAAATTCTGGGGCTTCATTCTAACCTTGAGGGTATTTAAGTGGGGGGGGGGAAGCAATTTAGAGAGTTCAAGATGAGGTAGAATCTTTTTCTCTGGGTAGGAGCCAGACGCTGAAACAGAAGAGTTGGACGGAACGCGCATCAGCCTTGGGCACAGCCATTTGCAAAGTAGAGGTAGTGAGGTGGGACCGGTGGGACTAAGTCCCTTGTACTGCTGCCACTTCTGGCCTATTGTACCAGCCCCAGATGATAGGTGAGGGTGATTGTGGAGCAATTGGTGGAATGAAGATTGGCAGGGGAAACCGAAATACTCGGAGAAAACCTGCCCCAGTGCCACTTTGTCCATCACAAATCCCACTTGACCAGACCCGGGATCGAACCCGGGCCGCTGTGGCGGGAAGCCATCGAGTAACCGCTTGAGCTATGGCGCGGTCTAGTAGAGGTACTTACATGAAATTATAACAACCTCGACACCGTAAGATATAAGAGGAACGGGTTAATCAAGTAAGTGTCTTTCCCAGATATTTAAAAGTTCAATATATTCTCGAAGGGTTTATTAGCTATCTCGTCTATTGTAACGCTCACAGAGAATTCTACAGTAAATCTTATCGTTTTATATGAACTTTCATACTATTATTAATTTTCGGGGCAAGCAGTAGCGTAGTTGGTTGAGGCAATATGCTACAAGGCGGAAGATCGCGTGATCGAATCCCGATGAGGTCTTCGCATATTTCCCCCCCCCCAATTTATCAAATCCTTCCAGCCGCACTATGGCTCTTGGGCTGACTCAGCCTCTAACAGAAATGAGTACCAGGAATATTCTTGGGGGTAAAGCGAGGTCGGCGCGTAGGGCTGACAACCTTACCGCCATCTGTGAGCAGATTGTCTAGAAAAAGTGGGAGCCTAAACGTCTCACAACCCTATGGGCCTCCGCGGCCTGTTACAGGGATACCTTCACTTTACTTCACTTTACTTTACTTTACAGTTAACTTTCCCTGCTTTCATTTACGTTCCTACATACAATCGAAAGATGGATCAAGCAGCCGTTTAATGCCATCTCCAGTGAATATCACGCACAAATAGACAATCGTGAAGCATCTTGTTTGCATGGTACATAACGCTTCACACATCCGCACCAAAACATCAATAAACACAGAATACACACGATACGCTGAAACACAAACTGCTCGTTTATTCTTAACCTACTATATAACTTACGTTCATGGAACTTGTTAACGCTCGACAATTCGTTACTATGGTAACCCAAAAGTGTGTAAGCAGAACGGTAAATCTCACGCTTATAGCCCCTTGTGTGTAAATAAATGTATTACGTTGTGTTCTACATTACAGAAGCAAGATATGAACATATATTTAATTAAATTTTGCTTGGTTCATCTTGGTCCGTCACACTAACAATAGTATAAAAGCAGTACAACAACACAGCGCGGCCCGAACAACAGGACATTAAGAGTCCCATTTCTCAAACAGCGGAACCACGGCGCGGCAGACACTCAACTTCCTTTAAAGAGGCAGTATAAAGGACACGAACCAAACTGGTTCTAGATTTTAACAAAGTTTTTAAAACCATACTTGTAAATACACTAATTATAATAATTTATTAGTATTTTAATAAATTCATGCACATTGCTGTAATTGTTAAAGGTTAATATTTTATATTCATGACACTGAAATATTTGTTTCAGTATGTATTGATAATGACCAGTCATATTGTAATGGTAGTTTCTGCATGTGTTGATATGTCTTTCTGAAGATGGTCACTCCGATCGAAACACGTAAAGAATGAAAGATTAAACTTACTTACTTACTTACTCTGAAAGCGGCCTCCGTATTCTAGAGGCAACGTTCCCACCTCATGACTCGTGGTACGCGGGTTCAAATACACGGCGGAGGTCGTCGAATTTTCAAGGGCGGAAAAATTCAGGGAACAAGTCCTCCGGGAGGGACTTTAAGCTGTGTGTCCCGTGTCGTAACTTTACGGCACGTAAAAGAACCTCATATCCCCAAAACGGATCACTGAGCCAAATTCCCGGACGTTTCCCGCCCAACAATAGTCTTTAAGGCCTCTGATAGATGGGGGAAGCATTACAGACACCGCTAAGCAAGTGGCCGAACTCGCTTGCTCGGCGGGACTGATGGTACGCACCATTTATCGGTAGGGTATAGAGACTGGTAGAATATCATAGACCGAAGCACAATGGACCAATACAGGTAGCGGTGCATGGGGAAACCCACCCTCTCTAAATAACTAACTAACCAACTAACTACTTACTTACTCATGGAGCTGAGCCCTTTTAGAGGAGCCCCCAATTCTGCAGTTACTCAAGAATTTCCCAGCATTTTATGGAACCCGAAGGTTCGTTACCGTCTTCACAAGAGCCCTCCACTGGTCCCTATCCTGAGCCAGATCAATCCAGCCTACATCGCTTATCCAGAGGATCCGTCTGGGTTCGAGAATTTGTGTACATTTTCGTAAGGTTATTTTTTTAGGGCAAGGAGTTGTTAACCCCACGCCCAACTCCGAAGCTGGAGGACCATCTCTTGTCGGCTGTCAGCGACTACTTATTCAGTATACTTGCAGCTTCCTTCCATACCTGAAGGCTGCCTCCTCCATCCGCAACCTGAGGACGCCCCATGCCGTGGTGACAAGGGACTCACCTAACATCCGCAACCTGAGGACGCGCCATGCCGTGGTGACAAGGGACCCACCTAACATCCGCAACCTGAGGACGCGCCCTGCCGTGGTCACAAGTGACCCACCTAACATCCGCAACCTGAGGACGCGCCATGCCGTGGTGACAAAGGACCCACCTAACATCCGCAACCTGAGGACGTGCCATGCCGTGGTGACAAGGGACCCGCCCAACATCCGCAACCTGAGGACGCGCCATACCGTGGTGACAAGGGACCTGTCCAACATCCGCAACCTGAGGACG
>NW_019724591.1:134692-154669 GCF_002891405.2 Cryptotermes secundus | reverse complement strand
TCCGCACCCTGAGGGCGCGACTGCCCGCGGTGACAAGGGACCCACCTAACATCCGCAACCTGAGGACGCGCCATGCCGTGGTGACAAGGGACCCGCCCAACATCCGCAACCTGAGGACGCGCCATACCGTGGTGACAAGGGACCTGCCCAACATCCGCAACCTGAGGACGCGCCATACTGTGGTGACAAGGGACCCGCCCAACATCCGCAACCTGAGGACGCGCCATACCGTGGTGACAAGGGACCCACCTAACATGGATGAAAGATTAAAAAAAATAAAAATATTTATCAATTACACTAGATGGCGTTAATAATCTTTTATAAATTTCTTTCATAGCAACATCCTGATTAGTGTCTGAAACGGTTTCTGCGTTGTTGTTATTATTATTATTATTATTATTATTATGGTATTTACTCGTATGTTTGCAACCCAACGAAGAGCGTGTTCTAAGGCACTTTGAAGTGGGAAATGGCAAAGCACTGGTTCATGTTTCCTGCTCGACATTCACAATCAGTCTCAAAGAACTCGTTACGCTGCTGTAACTAATGTACCGACACTCTTCTTATTCTTCTTATTCTATTCCTGTTGCGCCCACTTTGAGAATGGGGCATCATGAGACGCTTCGTTTCACTATAGTGTCTTAATCTAAGACAATCGGTAGGACACTTTTGACGGGGGATTAAGGTTCGGCCAGAGCGCCACGCTATGTTCGCTACGTACGCTGTGTACACTCTGCGAACATAGCGTATGTAGCGTACGGAAGTCTGTGTGGCCAGTCACATTGATAATAAAGGGAGATATTTTTCTGTTCGTATAGCGAACATAGCGTACGTAGCGTACGTCGCGTACGTAGCGCTCTGTGTGGCAGAACCTTTAGCCCGTCGCGAGGCCGCTACCTAACATGAACACAGAATAAACGTAAATAGACACACATGCCTCGAGTGAGATTCGAAATTATGACCCCAGTATTCGAGAGGGCGAATAGTATGACTTCAGTAATTTGGCACTGCAAGCAGGATAAAGTTTATGCAGCATTTAGTCTTATGTGATACTGCGTAGTTCGCTTAAAGGTCAATTGACGTTTTGGAGTAAATTATAGCCTCCATCTTCAGGGTAGAAAAATAAGCCAAGTAAGAAACCAGAGTGAAGCTGATTGCTGCCCACCTCACGCTGATTTCTTGCTTGACTTACCCTTCAGCACTGAAGATTGACATGACATATCCCTGCGAAATATCTGTTGACTTTCAACGCATTATACGGCACTATTTCCCGGAAGACAGAGTTCTTCATTACCACGGGGGAAGAAAACCTCATATTCTACACGGCTTATGGATTTTTAATTTAAACTCTCTTTTCCAAAAACAAACACAAGCTTATGTAAAAAATAAAAAGTAAAGTTATCCCTGTAACAGGCAGTGGAGGCCCATAGGGGTGTGAGACGTGGAGGTTCCTACATTTTCTATACAATCGACTCACAGATGGCGGTAAGGTTGTCAGCCTTGCGCGCCGGTAGCGCTTTACCCTCCAAGAAGATTCCTGGTACTCATTTATCTTAGAGGCTGAGTCGACCCTAGGGCCATAGTGCGGCTGGAAGGATTAGGTCAATTGAAAGGATCCACCTCATCGGCACTTGAACCCGAGGCCTTCCGGATTGTAGCCTCAGCCAACTACGCTACCGTATGCACAAGCTTGGGTTTTTAACGGAATTTAAGGAGTTGTATATTTAAATCTGAGTCACAATTTCGGTTTCGAAAAAAAGATGCCTCGTGCTTTCGTTCAGTCAGGTACATAAAAACAGTTTCACATATGTCGTTTATTTTTATATGACTTCAGCTTCAGAGAGGGTACTACATAGAAATGTTCAAGGTTTCCCAGTGTTTCGGCAAACACTGTAGTTGTCATCTTCATGGTTAATACCTCTACAATTTCTTGGAAAGTTTGTGTACCTCGCAGTGGGTGGTGATTCAGCTGTAGAGCCTGAGGACAATAATTTATTGGTTTCGTTTATCGGAACCAAGCCTGCAGTTAAAATATCTGCAAACAGCATTGATTATCATGACACTGATTTATCGTAACGTGGGGCTATTCTGAGTTCAACAAATAAATGTAGCCTTGTACACTGTTAATGATCCATAAACACGTCAAGACAGGCCTCATACATCCAAACCTCAAGCACCGGAAACGTCATAAATGGAGAATAGCAACTTGTAGGGTATGTGGAGTCAGTGACCGCTCGAGTCACCCCCCCCCCGTAGAAGGGATAATGACCTGTGCTACACAGACCCCTCCTCTCGGCGAAGAGAAGACCCCATTTCGAAACAAGTAAAAGTCTTGTAAAGAATAGCTATATGCTTATGGGTTCCGACGGAGATCGAATCAAAGATTGACTGTGCTGGCGAGGACCAGTAGAAATTTCCTTGACCCCACCGATAGGATTATGGACGTGTAGTACGCTAGAAGATCGAAGTACAAACCAAGCATATAACCAGCAAGAAGCAAGACGAGCTTGGACCATAAAGACAGAGAGAATATAAGATCTAAAAGTTTGTGACGTTGGTACATTAGTATTATGCTTTTGAACATGACCCATCGTCCTATCTTTATATAAAAACACCGTGTTGTTTCTCTTCGAAACATAACGTTTCGGAGACTGGATTCTGTCTCCGTCTTCAGGTAAAACCTACTCAGTTAGGCCCAATCGATAGAGCTAGTTCCAATCTCCGGACACCTGTGCCAGCTTCAAGAAGGAGTACATAAATCAAACACAGCAAAAACCATCTGCGGGAGTTAAGAAAACATTCAATTATTGAAGTTCCACATGATTTCAATCGAGATACTTCTCTGGTGCAAGGCCCCATTCAATAATTTAATGTTTTCTTAGCTCTCGCAGATGTTCTATGTTGTGCTTAGCTTTTATACCCCATCTTGGTGCTGGTACAGGTGTCTGGAGATAGGGACTAGCTCTGTCGATTGGGCCCAACTGAGTAGGTTTTACCTGAAGACGGAGGCAGAATTCAGTCTCCGAAACGTTGTGTTTTGTAATATAAACAGAACGGTGTTTTTAGACAAAGACAGGACGATGGATAATTTCCAAAACATAATATTAGTACAGGGACAATATATTCTGCCGAAACGTCAGTGAATTTCTACCAGACTACAAAGTGTCACATCCCACAATATACAGCCCTTCATAAGAGCTTCTTTCTCATCAATGTCTTAAAAAAAGAAGTGCCACAGTTGTAAGAACTTCATATGCGTCAACACACAAATGATTTTGAGCAAAACCATCGTACTAAATATTACGTCATTCATTATTAGTTGGTTCTGTTTATTTTAACTTCTCTGTCACTAAACAGAGTAGACTAGTGGTAACGATCTAGGCCTGTATTTTGAAAGTGCTCTGTTCGAATCTCGGCTGAGGCACATGTTATGCTGAGAGGGTTTTCGCGGCTTTCCTCAGTCTCTGTAGGGAAATTCCGACAATAATACAAAGCTTTATGTATGAAATAAAGGGTGGTTCTCGTTAAGACCAGTAATATGTATTTTAAAATTGTATATCAGACGCCCGAAAGCCGGAATAGAGAAGTCAGAATAGATGTTCATTGCTAGGTAACGACTCAGTAAACACATTCCCGCGGCAACGAAACTACAAGGAAAAATCGAGTAACTTCCGTTGCTATGTAACGCCGTTGTAAACACACCTTCCCAACAACAGAGAGGTTGTGTTTTCTGCGTAGTCCGTGCAAAGTGATTATAAAGAAAAATTAAATTGAAAATAATCGAGTCGAGCTTCCAATCACCGAACTCTCAAGACATGAGGTTGGGAGCAGAGGAATAGACTTGATCCGAGAAGAAAGGAACCATGCTGTGAAAAGAAGGTTCCATTTGTGATTTGAAATTACAGTGAGACTTATGAAATTCGTTGCCAGGATACGACTAGTGAAGACTGAGTACCCTAGTGCGTGTTTAACGGTGAACTGTAGTGTGTAGAATTGCGATAGCGTTGTATTGCCTGTAGTTCCGAGTTGTGTGAATAAGGTGCAACAAATCCAATCATTCAATCCAAACCCGTCTTATACTAGAAAGTCACGCGCAAACCCTTGCAAGTGACAATATATATTGCATTAGCGAAATTGTAGAATTTTATGCTGCGCTTTAAGGTTTCTGTAGGCCGCGCCATAGCTCAAGCGGTTGGTCGCTAGCTTCTCACCGCGGCGGCCCGGGTTCGATCCCGGGGTCTGGTCAAGTGGGATTTGTGGTGGACAAAGTGGCGCTGCGGCAGGTTTTTCGGAGTACTTCGGTTTCCCCTGCCAATCTTTATTCCAACAATTGCTCCACAATCACCCTCACCTATCATCTGGGGCTGGTACAATAGGCCAGAAGCGGCCGCAGTACAAGGGACTTAGTGTAAAATAACAAAGAAAACGCATATTTACTTTATATTCTGCGACAAGGAAAATCATCTGAAGTAAAATAACTTCTGGGGGTGAAATTTTACAAACAGAATAATGTGCGTAGAATCTTGGGTTCACAATTGATACGAAATCAAGGGCATGGATAGGCCAATAACAAGCTTCAGCGCAAATTTCACCAACACTGCCAATAATTGTAAAGAGTGAGCACTCAATACGAGTTTCAGACCCAATTATCTTCTGAATATGAGCCTCTAAGAGACGAAACGGAAGTTTATATCTGCCTTCAGAATTGTGATATGAACTCGTCAATGCGGACTTCAGGACCCGAAGTAAAAATTGAAAAGAGCTGGCGCTGCATACATTTGTATGCAATCGGAAATCACATCACTTACAGGGGAAGAAACGTTTGAATTACAAATGTCAATTTCTTGCCAGTAACGGTAATATAAAGATGATCTAAAATTCAAGGACTTCAGCAGAAGGCAAATTATGCGCATTGTAACTACATGAAAATCACTGATTTTTTTGCCACATTCATTCCATGGACGGAGGGTGTTCATTCTGCTACTTACCATTATTATTGATATGCATAGTAGGTGACTGGGGCACTGTGCTACAAGCCGTAAGGTCGCGGGTTCGAGTCCCAATGAGGTGGATCTTATCAGTTTACCTAATTTTTCCAACCACACTATGGCCCTGAGGTCGACTCAGCCTCTAACAGATATGAGTACTAGGAAGCTTCCTTGGGGTAAAGGGCAACAGGCGCGTAAGGCTGACAAACTTACGGCCATCTTTAAGATTGTCTAGCAAATGTGGCAGCCTCGACGTCTCACAACCCTGTGGTCCTTCACGGGCTGTTACAAGAATAGCTTTAACTTTTACATTTTTATAATAGGTAATTTATATAAGAAATAAGACAAATGAAAAATTGTATATTCAGGGATATAACGCCATACATTCCGTTGGTTCTTAGCAGATGTTACGGGGGATAATATCACCTCCATCTTCAGGTCGATAAAATGACCAGCATGAAGTAGGCGCCTTGCTACATTATAATCCCGAAGATAAAATCCTTCTGTACTTAGACGATTTAGTTAGTCACTCAATTTACCATATATTGTTATATTCTTACATACTATGGAAGCGGCCTCCGTAGTCTAAGGGTAACGTTCCCACCTCATAACTCATGGTACGCGGGTCGTGGAATTTTTAAGGGCGGAAAAATTCAGTGAACAAGTCCTCCGGGAGGGACTTTAAGCCGTGTGTCTTGTGTCGTAAAAATCCTCATGTCTCTAGGAGACCTCTGAGCAAAATTAGGCAAAGTTTCCCACCCAAGTAGTTTCCAATTCCTCCGGTAGATGGGGAAGTATCGGGGACCACTGCCAGAAAGGTGGCAGGACGGGGCTGATAGCGAGCACCAGTATTGGAAGGGCATGGCGACTGGTAGAATATCAAAGGGGGACGCACAATAGACTACTATTCGCGGTGCATGGGGAAACCCACCCCCACCAAAAAAAAATAAAATAATAATAATAATAATAATAATAAATCCTATGGATCTATTTATGACCGTCTCTGTGATCTAGTGGTCAGAGTTTTCGGCTACAGAGCAAGAGGTCCCGTGTTCGATTCCCGGCCCTACCAGATTTTCTGAGACGTAGTGGGTCTGGAACGAGGTCCACTCAGCCTCGTGAGGACATGTGATCATGTCTGTATACTTGTACGTAAACACTATGTTTTGTTTTCAAAACCACGTGCCGATTTATTCCGTGAAATGGTTTTAATGAAATCTGTGACTTGTTTCTTGAAAATAAAGGATATAGTAAGAATTTACTTTCTACTCTGCACCCTTCATTGTAAAACATGTTGTGTAAAGTCAGGTGACCTTGGTGGTCTGTCATCCTTGGAAATTATTTTCACACAATACTTCGCGCAGTAGCGTCACAGGGGACATATACTGGGTGTAGTAGTCCCGTCCCGTTGCAGAGAAACCCTCGGAGTACTGCGTCCTCACGTCACTGTTCAAGGAATAAGCAAAATATCTCTTGACAGAAGTGTTCCACTATGGTAAATACCATGTAAATCATTTTTAGCATGTATATGGGCAAACCAAGACCGCCTCTGTAGTCCAGTGGTCAGAGTTCCTGGCTACAGATCCAGAGGTCCCGCCTCGATTCCCGGCTTTACCAGATTTTCTGAGAAGTATTGGGTCTGGAACGGGGTGCGCTCAGCCTCGTGAGGATAACTGAGGAGATATTTCAAGGAAATAGCGGCTCCGGTCTAGAAAACCGAGATTCGTTCCGCTGATCACGCGACATCCTCTATCCGCTAAAGTTGGCACTAACTTCACCTACCAGCGGCGGTCGCTCGGTCGGTATAGTTCGCTTACGGACTAAAACCACGGAGTTTTTCATGTGCAAACCACTCCTTATCTCAAAGGCGAAGAATGGAAACATGGTATTGGTGTTATTTCTATCGGGACTGAAAGATTGATTCTCAAGTTATTTAATCATGCTACTTCAATTTCATGAACTGTATTGCGCCGAGTGATATTGCAAGGCGATCACTATCAGCCTTGGCCTCTTCTCATGTACTATCCCAAAATTAGCCTGGATAGATTGAGGAAAACCACAGAATACCAAGGTTAGCCAGTAACCCAGTCAGTACTTGAACCGGGTATTTCCTGAAAATATGTCTATATCGCTAAGTTTACACGTAATGCTCCGTGATAAATTATTACTATTATTATTATTATCATCAAAGGCACAGTTGTCCTGTGCTCAATTAATTAAGCATCACACCATGAAGACGTATTCTGGAGTGGAGATATAGCTCCATCATTCTTAACCTCAGTGCTAGATGGAGGTGAGTGGTCAGCTTCACGCCTCGTCCGATTTATTTTCAAGAAAAGATTCCATATTGTCCATTGTATAGGATATGTGGGTCCCAGAGCCGGTCTGGACGCTGTGAAGAAAATAAACCTATTTCGCTTGCCGAGAACCCCGGCCTTCCACCACGTAGCCCTTCGTTATATTGACTGAGCTCTTATTGTTGTCGTCATTAATTAGCATTGGTTGAATAGCGAGGTCAATATTTACGACCTATTTTATTTAATCTTGTTTATTACGTCATTCTGCCGACCGTTTAACAAGTGGATTCTGACATTTAAATATAGCACATTAGCTGCACAAATTTGTATAACAGTCTCCTAGAGAGTAAGTTAACTGAATCTCTGCAGAATGCGCTGTGACATGACGAAACATTAGTTGATGAGGAAACCTGCTTTAACGATATGTTCGCAACATTATCCATTGCACGAGAGCCTTTCAACAAATCGTTTATATAAAAGATAAACTACGACCTTCAACAATGTTACTTTGCAGTTACACACTAAATGCATCATGTTTCGTCTTCTTTACAGAGATTATGTTGCTGATAAGTTAAGATTGCAATCAGCACTTCTGTTTACAGGTGAGTTGAAGATTGTGTCTGTTTAATGCAACTCACGGACAAGAAACAAATGTGTGATCTTAAAGAATATGGAGACGTTCAGAGCATGTACTGCGCATGTCTGTCTCCCAAGTACTAATCAGAGTTTCTCAACTCGTGTACGTCGGTGTTATGAATTCAAACGTATTTTCTTTGTGTGTGAGAAACATTGAAATCTTATCATTCTTTCCCCTCATTAGAGTGTGTCCTCTTCTGAGATGTGGCGCCGTGTAGATCTTGTGTGAACAGACGTCTCGTAGAAACGTACCGCCTCCATCTTCAGGGTATAAAAATCCGCGCGCGAGGAAACAGCTTGAACAGGTAGCTGTAGTGACTTCCCGCCACTGGTCACTATCCTGTGCACAGATTAATCCAATCCATACAACTTAATTACATTTCTCTAAGATTCATTTTAATATTATACTCCCACCTACGTCCAGGCCTCCATGCTAGTACCTTTCCTTTTGGATTTTACCTCTAGAACCCTGTATGCATTCATGTTCTCTCCCATGCGTGCTAAATGCCCTGACAACCTTATCTTTCGCCAGTGAACCTGCCCAATAGATACTCCTTGCATTCCTTGCGCCAAATCTTACGTCCGTTTTACTTTGTTTAGGTCCTTCCAAAGAATACATCAAAGTATGAGGCCGTCTATAACATTTCGTAGCAAAATAAGTAAAAAAACATAGTTTATTTCTGTAACAAATTAACAGTAAACAAGAGAACAAAACAAAACAAACTCCGTGGCCTGTAGTCCGCAAACGGACTATACCGACCGAGCGAAGGCCGCTTGTTGGCGAAGTTAGTGCCAACTTTTGCGGATAGAGGGTGTCGCGTGGTCAGCGCAACGAATCCCCACGGCCGTTAAACTCGGTTTTCTAGACCGGAACCGCTATTTCCTTGAAATAGCTCCTCATTTATCCTCACCAGGTTGAGTGGACCCCGTTCCAGACCCACTACTTATCAGAAAGTCTGGTAGAGCCGGGAATCGGACCCGGGACCTCTGGATCTGTAGGCAGGAACTCTGACCACTAGACCACAGAGGCAGTCTTAAGACAAGAAAAGAATGAACAATACGTTTGTTCCACTGCAGTACGTGTTTCCATTTCTATGGTTTATAAGTCGGTCGCTTTCTCTGTTAGTGCTTAATATACACGGAAGAACATAAACTGTTGACATCTGAAAACAAAGTGCTGAGGAGAACATTCACACCCAGAAGAAAGGAACTGGCAGGAGAATGGAATGTGCTACACTGGTGATCACATCTCTCACTGGCCATCTTTTGAATAAGGAGGGTGACATGTTCCTCACAAGTGATTACCCATGTTGCCATTGCCTTTAATGGTAGTCAAGAATTTTCTTTTTTTCACGTCGTCCAGACCCACTCTGGGGTCCACCAAACCTCCTATCCAATGGGTACCTGGGGCTCTTTCACGGGAGGTAAAGCGGCCGGGGCGTGAAGCTGATCACCGCCTCCAACTAGTGTCGAGGTCAAGAAAATGTGGATCTGTACATCCACTCTCCCCATGTCTTCATGGAGCAGTGCTTAATTAGTTAAGCACAGGAACAACTTTACCTTTATATCTTAATTATTTTTGAGGGGTTGGTGTATACGTGTCACTTTTTGCGGAGGGTTGCAAGGGTATGCACATGTGTAACACAAACACCATACCCAACACATTGGCTTCAATAATTTCCAGAGCGACCCAACTTTCCAATTCTGGGGAAGTTGATTACTCATTAAGGGCTCATTACAGTCCAATCAGCAAGCTCGAAGGGAAGCAATTTAGGGGTAGGCGAGATAGCTATTCAAACCCTAACTCCTGGTACCGGTGGAATTATTATTTTACTGTCATTAAATGTGACAGGTCACTGTTCATGCGATCCACTTCTTGTTATATTGGTTTTTATAGCGAGCGTTAGTTCACTTTTGCTGTTATTCAGCGCGCACCGAATGGCATTGTAATGATAAAAATTGCGATAGATATTGTTTTTACGGAGTTAAGTGGCGGGAGTTAATTACACTAGTAATTAGGAGCTCCGTAAGTTGTAAACACGCGTTTCGTCTTAGTAACTACCGAATATATTTAGACTAATATATGGGGTTGGGGAATTACATCAAAAGCTATTGGCTGTTTAATTTGGGTGTGAACCGGTGTACCATAAACTTTTTTTATTGCTAATGGGGTGGGACTAAGTCCCTTGTACTGCGGCCACTTCTGGCCTATTGTACCAGCCCCAGATGATAGGTGATGGTGATTGTGGAGCAATTGGTGGAATGAAGATTGGCAGGGGAAACCGAAGTACTCGGAGAAAACCTGCCCCAGCGCCACTTTGTCCACCACAAATCCCACTTGACCAGACCCGGGATCGAACCCGGGCCGCCGCAGTGGGAAGCCAGCGACTAACCGCTTGAGCTATGGCACGGCCTACGCAATAAACGTTACCACAAGTGAAACTTGAAATCAATATTTTAATTGAAAATTACTAACGTCTCGGATTTGATAAATTCCGTTCGGCATAAAATTTACTAACGCTTCGGAGGAATCTGCTTCCTCCATCTTCAGAGTACGAGATATAGACAGGTGATTCCTCTGAAAAGTTTTTACATATGTATCAGACTACACGGCTTCAAGTTCAACAAGAAAACATTACGTATTTTTCGCTGTGAGAATTACATATCTTACGTAATTTTAATTTATTTTTTAAATGTGTAATTTTAAGAAAACTTCTTGGGGAACATAAAATATGATCCGCATTAAGATTCATAACTTTTACTTGAAAGAGTTTTCGATATAGTCAATGATTAACAGAGCATGAAGCAAAACGTTTGTTGCAATATTTGCAGCGTAATGCAACACAGAGGGACGAGGTGAATGNTGACATTATATATATGGATGAAATAAGAAGTGTATCTCAAGTGACTACGTGCGTGTGACTATAAAAGGGGTTTGAATTGGTAATTAGATTTACTGACCACTTACAGATCGAAACTATAAATAACTGTAGTGTTATTGCTAATTCACTACAGCACATGCGAACCATTCCCAGTTCGTTTTCACAATCCGTTTCCTAGTAAAGGATCATAACAATATCCTCTGCTTATGTCCTTACTGGCTGGCGAATGTCTCAAACACCTCTCCTCGTTGCTGTTCAACTGTTTCCATGGGAACATGTAAGCCTGCGAAGCCGTTATTCAGTAAAGACTGCTGCATATTTGCTTGTCTCGCTGTCGTTACCAAGTAACGGGTCCACATGCTACAATATAAAAACTTTGGTCGTAAACCTTCAGAGGAAGAGACCTAAGGGAGATATCTGCAAAAAAAATGGGAGGATAATATTGAAAACTATCTAGGACCGTGATATGTACACAGTGGCCGTCTTGTAGTGCACTCAATTTCACCTGTTACTTCACGACATGTTTCGGTAACATAGTCCCATCATCAGGTGCCCTAATTACGCTAATCTATTGCATTGCTTGTCTTTATATGTCTTTATAAAATTATTTAAAAAGTATTTAAAAAGTGCGTATCTGTCAACTATAATAAATTTCACACACACTAAAACTTGTTAAGATTATTCATCTTACGTTTCATAATTAAAACTTGCGTGTGGTTCTTCCACTATGGGGGTCGTTTTTCTTATATTCTGTGTAAACCTGCAACGTGAAAAAAGGTACGAGTACTTATTATTATTATTACTTTCGGCTTCTATCTGTTATGTGTTGTATTATAATGTTTAGTACTCACCGTGTCTTGTGATGTGTATCTAGGACCGGACTGGTTCAGGATATGGACAAATTCTTGGATTTCGCGAACACCGTTCCAGTTACACGTATGACAAAATATCTTAATCAATTGAATATCAATTACTTTTCCAAGAAAACCCCCTGTCACCACGATTAAACTCAGGCCTAATTGCTGCTCGTTTTATGACGTACAGGAGACTAGACCTCATGCAAGCTTGGACAGAAACAAGTTTCCCCGTAAACAATCGCCACTCAAAAACTCTTATGGGACATAACGCCGTGTAGCCATTTGATTAATAGCCGCAGCCCCCAGGGAGCTCAGCAGGTGAAAGTCTGGGAAACCTGTTTCCTTACAGGAGACTTTACATAGGGCTCATATCACACTCCATATGCAGCATTTAAATATTTATGGCAACCCGTCTGAAATATCTCGGTAAGAATGTCCGAACTTAACCCACTAAAAGCAAGTAAAATGTAAAGTAAATGTACCCTTGTAATAGGCCGTGGAGGCCCATAGGTTTCTGAGAGGCTGAGGCTCCCACATTTTCTAGACAATCGGCTCACAGACGGCGGTAAGGTTATCAGTCTTCCGCGCCGGACGTCTTTTACTCCCCCAGGAAGATCCCTGATACTCATTTCTGTTAGTCGAACTGAGGACCATAATGCGACTGGAAGGATTACGTCAATTGAAAATATCCGCCTCATCGGGACTCGAGCCCGCCACCTTCCGGCTTGTAGCATAATGCCTCACCCAACTACGCTACCGTGAACTTGACCCACTTACGTAAGGAAGTCAACACACTTTGGATATACACGTACTTTCGTACTTCGTAACTTACTTAATCAAGGAGCTGAGCCCTTCTTGAGGAGCCGTCAATTCTGCAGCTACTCAAGAATTTCCCAGCATTTTATGGAACCCGAAAGTTCATTACCGTGTTCACAAGAGCCCTCCACTGGTCCCTATACTGAGCCAGACTAATCTAATGCATACCATACCATCCTATCTCTCTAAGATCCATTTCAACATTGCCCACCCACCTACGCCTTGATCTTCCCAGTGGTCTCTTTCCTTCTGGCTTTCCCACCAATATCCTATACGCATTCCTCTTACCCCATTCGTGCTACATGTCCTGCCCACCTCATCCTCCTTGACATCACTCTAATTACACTTAGAGAAGAGTACAAGTTATGAAGCTCCTCATTATGCAAATGGTATTTATATTTAAACCACAAAATTCTCGTTAAGAACAGTCACTTCTTATGTCGGACTCTAAATTTATCGCAGCCGTGACTATGAACTGACTATACATTGTAACATATGACGCAGTGCAATCCGGTAGGAATTTCACAACGCTTAGGAAGAACTCCTTTCGTTTTCAGTGTCGAGCAAGCAGCAAACATAGCGAGTCTTGCTGGTTGCTTACTTTAAAGTACGTTGTGAGACTTCAAGATTCCCATATTTTCAGAGTCGGATGTAAGATTGTTATCCTTACGCTCCGGCCGCTATTTACCCCCCAGGAATATTCCGAATACTCATTTCTGTTAAGAGACTGACTGGACCCCAGGGCCATAGTGCAGCTGGAAGGACTAGGTTAGTTGAAAAATTCACTGATCTCATCAGGAATCGAACCCGTGATCATCCGGCTTGTAGCATAGTGCCTCAACTAACTACACTGCAAAATATTTCATAAGACACAGCATAGGAACACTTTAAGACGTAAATATCGTTATACTGTCCGAGCTTAACCTCACATTTCCTTTCTCCCCTGTTCATAACTCACAAATACAAAGCCTGGGGAGTATTTTTGTTAAGGGAATGCTTCATTACAATGGCTTATATTCTGTTTGCACATCTCAAGTTACTTCAAATATTTTTCGTTTATATATCAGTAACAAAAAGAAAGCAGCACAGAAAATTATTTCGGTGGCAAATACAAAAACACGCACTTATAGAGCTGAAAAAACCCAACCACAAGGAAAAATGTTTACCAAGAATCGCATATTCGAAGAGTTATCTTCTGGGATATGAAGCCATGTTCTTCGTTTCAGAGGTACACGTCGCCTCCGTTTACAAGCTCGAAGAATACGCCAGGCAAGAAACCATCCTGAAGCTTTTTGCTACCTGCTTCATGCTAATTCCTTGCTTGGATGACTGCAAACGGACAACACGGCGTCATATCCCAGAAGATAGGATTCTTAACAATCGCTGTGACAACTTCACGTTCTACATTCACACATTCGTCTGTTTTGATCCAATAAGTAGTTCCACAAAGAACTGAAAAATTTTCAGTTGTTTTCAAAGCAGACAATTTGATTATATCGGTGTTCGCGTTATGTATTGGATCTGTGTTAACAGATGATTTCCTGATTGTTGTATTACTAGCAGTGGCATAACAGAGAGACAAATGTGTTGGAAAGAATGGATGATACATTTTTGTAACTCTGCAGTTTTATCACCGTGACTCCTTTTCCGTGAGCATTCGTGGCGCGCAACATTGATTTACGCGGTACTGTTTCTACACAGCCACGCAGTTCAGTAATTACTCGCTATGATGCGCCACAATCGCTCGTGAAAAGGAGCCTTACTTACGTTCCTTTCCTTTCGTCTGTACATGTATTATTCCGACTATGTGTATAATAATGCATCCGAGCAGTCGAAAAAATTACTCGTACACAGATGGCAGCACGACTCCTATTCTACGACCGATTTTGTCGCTTCTTAGCGCAACATTGATCAGTAATGTGGCTGTATGGGAAGACGCCGATGTGAAACAATGATTCTTTAAGACATGCCACAAACACTGGTAGAAATGGAGCCTAATTCCTCGTTTTCACACACCAGGATGCAAATTTATACATGGAAAAAAATTAACAAACCATACAAAAGATAATGCTGTGATGCATAGCTCATTGCTAGGCAACGGCTCGGTAAATACATTCCAGAAGTTACGCTCTCAACAAAAGAAGGTTATCCATTGCTAGATAACGGACTAATATACATGCATTCTTGACGACAGAAGACGGTGTTTTCCATGTGGTACCTACAGGGGAATTATAAGAGGACACAGTCAGAATACTTCAAGAAGTAAAAAGGGGTTAAGAAGGAGTACAAAGGAGTACAGTGGAGTTCAGTTGGCAGTCAGGATAATTCCAGTCGTAGTTGAAAGTCAGCCTATAAAGTAAAGACTTAGCATGTGAAGAGAAAGCTTTATATGTGCTGTTGTTATAGTGAGACTATTAAATCCGTTGCTAGGATACGACTAGTGAAGCCTGAGAAGTCTTAACATGTCCTAGTGATTTGTGAAGTGGGTAGATTAGCGATAGTGCTGTAGTTTATTGTGATTACGAGTGATTGTAATGGAGTGAGCAAAAAATCCAAACATCCAAACCAACCCCCGTTGTTATGAGTCAACCATATACGTAACAGTAGATACACAGAACTTTTCCCACAAGTTACGAAGTAATGTGAAAGTAGAGCATATGCACTTTATTTTCTAGAATTTGAGGTTAATACAGCGATGGTTATGAAGGGTTATATCTTCTGGAATATAACGGCAGACTGAAAGGCATTATAACCCAGAAGACAGAGAGGCCGACTTTGCTTCTATTTATGACCTTTGGAAAGAACCTTTAGAAACATCAGTGACGTGTGCAACAGATGCCAACAGGTAGTCTACCCAGAGCAGCAGTGGGATATAGAACTTGAAGACAAAAGAGACCTGAGTTATCCTAGGAAGAAATGGAAGGAACAATACTGTGCTTTGCGTCGTAACTGAGAACGTACACGATGATTCACTACGAATGGCCTCACTCACTCATTCATGCAGCTTAGCCCTTCTTGAGAAACTGTCAATTGTGCAGCTACTCAAGAATTTTCCAGAATTTTACGGAACCCGAAGGTTCATTACCGTGTTCACAAGAGCCCTCCACTGGTCCCTATACTGAGCCTGATCAATCCAATCGATCCCATCCCATCCTAGCTCTCTAACATCCATTTTAATACTATCCACCCACCTGCGTTTTGGTCCTCCCAGTGGTCTCTTTTTTTTTCTGACTTTCCTACCAATATCCTGTATCCATTCCTCTTCTCCCCATTCGTGCTACATGCTCTGCACACCTCATCCTCCTTGATTTAATCATTCTAATTATACTTGGAGAAGAGTACAAGTTATGAAATTCCTCATTATGTAGTTTTCTCCATCCTCCGAAGAGCCACAAAATTAACAACTACAAACAAAGTAATCATTCACCGATGAAAGAGCAACATGACAGCCCTTCGTACTGTGCATTCTGTGATTCCATGCGCTGTGTTACGGTAAAGCGTATACGGGAATGGAGATTCATGTCGGCCTGTGTCTGCAGGAGGAGAGAAATTGATTTTGTCATCTTCAATAAAGCAATTATCTCTTAACATACCAGCGAATGCAGTCAACAAATTTTGCTTTCGTCCGTGAATTATTACGTAATTTGTGATTATTAATTTCGGGATCTGCCGGTCACAGTAGCCCAGGGGTCTAAGGCGGCCCATACACGTACGAGTGTGGCTCGCGAGTCCGGCTCGGATTAATTTCACCAGACACGTACGAACGTGGCGACCCATACACGGACGAATTTGGCTCATTGGAACTCGAGCCGAGTCGGACTCGCGAGCCAGATTCGTACGTGTATGGACCCCCTGAGACACGTACTGTCTTCGCTCGCTCGGAAGCCGGGATCATGTGTTCGAATCCCACACAAGGCATGAATAATCGTATGTGTTTGTTCTGTGTTTGTGTTGTCCTGTGTTTATGTAGAGGTCTATCGAAGACCTGAACACTCATCCAAGGAGTCGTACCGTCTGTAAAGTGATCATGAAACTTAAAATCAGAGGTCAGGGCCCAAGGGGGGATGTAGAGCCAGTGGATCTCCTTCAAATGAATCACCCTGTAGAATCAGGATCTTGAGGGAAAGAAGAAAGCATTTGTCCCTCCTTCCCATTCTGAACGAATTCGAACGCTGCTGCAATTATCAGTTATATCTTTCCTGACTTTATCTGCTAGGGTCGAAGTCAAGGAGTTGCTGACCTGCCTAGGAGCGTGATGAGGGAAACTAGGCAAATGCACGCACGAATGCATTCTGTGCAGGAAACTACAGGACAAAAACCCCGCTTCTTTCTTATGCAGGAAAGCTGACAATGAGAATGCTTAAAGGAACGCCCAAATTTCACTTCAGCACAACACAAATCCAACCAAAGTAATTCGGTTTCCAATTAAACGCGTTGTAAGTTCTCGAGCTTTGAAGGGTACTATTTTCTTGCTTGTGACACCATGTATTCTTGTTTTAGATAATAGTACTGCCTCCATCGCCGGTCATGGTAGCCGAGTGGTCTAAGACATGTACTATCTTCACTCGCTCGGAAGCCAGAATCATGGGTTTGAATCCCACTCATGTCATAGATGTTTAGTGTTTGTGTGCGTTTAATCTGTGTTTAGAAAGAGGCCTTGCGACGAGCTGATCACCCATCCAAGGAGCCCTACCGTCTGTAAAATGATAAAGAAACTGAGAAATCAGCCCTCTGCTCCAAAGTGGGAGGAAGAGGAAGAAATATGCTTCCATCGTAGGAATTCGTATGGGGTTTTGATGGGAAAGCCAGAATAAAATAAGCTACTAGGAAGAACTAGATGTAAATGGGAAAATAATATTAAGACCTATTTCAGTGAGATGGGGTGGAGCAGATTCATCCGCCTGTGGTTAGGGACAAGTGGAGGGCTCTTGTGAACATGGTAACGAACCTTCGGGTTTCATAAAATTCTGGGAAGTTCTTGAGTAGCTGAGAGACTGCAGGCTTCTCAAGAAGGGTTCAGCTACATGTAAGTTAGTTACATAATGTTCTGCAATTCTATTATAGTGAGCATACAGCTCGTTGAAATATCAACAAGAAATTAAAAACAAACTTCAGCAAGAAATCTATCCTCATTAACAGAAAAAGTTCTAGAAAGACAGCCACGTTTATGACAAGTAACTATATTCTCCTCTTATTTAGATTAGATGTTTCCCGCAAATTAAAGGAACTTCGTAAAAAATGCCTAACTTTTATTTTTCTTCTACTCTCAACAGAGAATTACAATAACCATTATCCAGTTTACCATTAAACAACATAGATACATACATCTCAGTCACATCTTGACTAATTATAACAGTCTTGGGATGATTTCACCTTCAGACAAAATATACACTGACGAAGGAAGCAAAATCAGACCCCGAAACATGTGATTCTTTAACGAACATGAGACAATGAAAAATGTCAAAAATATATATATTCGTACATAATCACTTGCTTTACAGGCCGTGAAGGCCCACAGGGCTGTGAGACGTCGAGGCTCCCAGATTGAAGTGAAGTTTTCAGACTTAAGCGCCGGCCGCCCTTTACCCACAGGAAGATTCCTGGTACTCATTTCTGTTCGAGGCTGAGTCGACCCCAGGGCCATAGTGCGGCTGTACATTACAAATCGGAGCAGAGTTGCAGCCATTTTGTGTCGTAATTCTGTTTGTGGTGATGTACATTACGAAGACGAACGTCTTCAGAATGCACGAGCATATTGCAGCACGATTACGTAAGCATGAATCGTTCGTTCCTGCCGTTACGTAACTTACGTTCAATTTACCTCAAGGCTCCGGGCAAAAATATTAAATTAAATTTCGCGACGAATAAAAACACCGTGAATTTTACTATGTTACTGGAATATTACGAAAGCTATTCCCCTTTACACAGTGGCACAGAGATCTACGTCCAGCAAACGCAGCAAAGGGTGTTGAATTTGCAATTTATTCATTTTGTGTACATCGTAGTGCGTCTTTTGTTGTTTGTGTTTGTGTGGTGTTTTGTTTGAGTGTGGTGTGTTATTTGTGTGTTGTGTCTTATTGTAGTGTCACTGTCACAGGATAAATACCCATTTGCAGTTTAAATACATAATAATAATAATAATAATAATAATAACATAATAATAATAATAAATCCCCAGATTTGACTGGTCCCTTTGACTTTTACTTTATTAATAAAATGTTTGAGTGTTAAGATTATGGTCTCATGGATATTATCCCTGCATTTGCCCGAAGTAGTCTGCAGAAAACCACGGAAAACCTCTGTCAGGATAGTCGAAGTCCGGCCCCAGGTTCGAATTCAGTACTCACGAATACGTGTGGAATGTTGCTGCTGGACCATCCTGTTCTGTCCATTTAGTTCAAAGTGAAGAAAAACAAGGTCAGTAAACTTCACTAATAAGATAGATGGGATCAGACGGGTTATCGTAGCGGTAACGCTCTAGAACTGTATTCGAGAGATCCTTAGATAGGGCGAAACACCACCTTTTCTAAAAAAAAAAAAAAGNAAAAAAAAAAAAAAAGTTTTATTCAGTCTCTCCAGATGAATTCTGGGATTGTATTTAAGCCATGACCGCTGCTTTCAAAATCCTTTCCAATTCAGCATTTATACCGATAGTGTAGCTACTCATATGACTGAAGAATTACCTAATAAAAAAGAAATATATTGTGAGCATGTTGGTATGATTGATTAGTGTCATCATGTTAAGGGCAATTCCTACAGAGCATAGAAACTTTCACACATGTTAATGGCCCATCACTTGTAACAAGATAGCTGAGTCGGTATAGCGACGAGCTGCAAGCTGGACGGCCGGGGTTCGATTCCCGGCAAGAAGCAAGAAATTATTCTCACCGATTGTGGCCCACCCAGCCTCCCACCCAATGGGTACCGGGGTAAAGCGGTGAAGGCGTGTAGCTGGCCACTCACCTCCATCTAGAGCCGAGGTCTAGAATGGTGGAGCTGTAACTCCACGCCCACAAAATTCATACAAAGCTGCTTAGTTAGTTAAGCAGAGGGCTAATTTTCGTTACTCTTATCTTATGGATAAATGTGAGTTCACAATTGCCATGACGAAATGCAATGTTATGCTGCATAGTACATGGACGTAAACGGTTTCACGGAGATGAGACTCACAGCACATCGATGAAAATAAAATTAAGGAACTCACGCAAGTACGAGTACACTCCAATTAATTGGTCTCGAATCTAATGGAAAATGTGGGCATGTTTTGAAAACCTTTTTACGAGCAAAAATGAGCATGAAAACGCTCAATTGACGCAGCTCACTTATGACGTTTCAGTCCCTTTCAGTATTTCATTTCTCTGGAGTAGAATATTCATGCATGCTGCGGCCCGGGTTCGATCCCGGGTATGGTCAAGTGGGACTTGTGGTGGACAAAGTGGCTGCGTTGAAAGCAACGCAGCAAGCCACGAACAAACCCTGGATGACATCAAGAACCTCATCA
>NW_019724591.1:95781-134504 GCF_002891405.2 Cryptotermes secundus | reverse complement strand
TCCCTCCACCGTGACCCTGTGAGTCGTAGGAGGCGACGAAAAGGGAAGTCTCAAATCTGAGATAGTAAAATGTCGTCGCGAGTCCCAAGGGCTCAAACCCGAGAAAAACTACGCTGGCAAGGGCTAGCAGCATATACAAAAGGCACACCCGTCCTCTCGTCAGAGAGGCGCCCTACAAAAACAAGACAGTAACTGTCAAAAAGTAATAAATATCTGGTCATGAGTCCCCCAGATGGGGCTCGACACCAAGACTTACTGATTGACTGACCGTCAGTCGCAATGTGACCTTGACTGTTAGTTCTTCCCAAAATTTCTTGTTTTCTGTTAGGTTTCCTTCTGGAAGTATGACG
Organism: Cryptotermes secundus; assembly: GCF_002891405.2. Lineage (NCBI taxonomy): Eukaryota > Metazoa > Arthropoda > Insecta > Blattodea > Kalotermitidae > Cryptotermes > Cryptotermes secundus. The sequence continues at coordinate 134,154 of NW_019724591.1, read as the reverse complement.
AACACTGAAGGATTATTTAGACAGAGTTTATCATAAAACATCCGGAAGGGAGCAAAGAGGCTTAGTGAATTGGAGTCCGTCGAGTTGTGGTGTTTGCAGACCGGTGTACCCGGTCGCCCTCGCCTCCCACTCCGGAAAGCAGCTGTTCTCTGTTACGTACTACAGCCAGGATAATTTATTTAAAGAGCTGTTCCCGTGCGTATTTAGTGCCACGTCTACAATCAATATCAATCGATACATGCATTGCAGACACGCGCTCCCACCTTCAGACTGAAGTCTCTACAAACGGACGTGCGAATTCTGGCCACTCTTTCTTACTCATGAGCTGAGCCCTTCTGGAGGAGCCGCCAATTCTGCAGCTACTCAAGAATTTCCCAGCATTTTATGGAACCCGAAGGTTCATTGCCGTGTTCACAAGAGCCCTCCACTGGTCCCTAGCCTGAGCCACATCAGTCCAATCCATACAATCCCATTTGAATCAATTTTAATATTGTCCACGCATCTACTCCTTGGTCTTCCCAGTTGTCTCTTTCCTTCTGAATTCCCCACCAATATTCTATATGCATTTCTCGTCTCCCCCATTCGCGCTACGTGCCTGCCCACCTCATCCTCCTTGACTTGATCATTCTAATTATACTTGGAGAAGAGTAGAAGTTATGAAGCTCCTCATGCAGTTTTGTAGACTTTTTTATTAAGATAATTAAACACTGCGATTATGAAGGCGGTTCGTTATCTGTACGTTATTAGCGACATTGTGACAAATGCAGAACACATTTATTTATGTCTGGATTGTTTAACGACGCTGTGTTTCACAAATCACATAGCGTTGACTGGGAAGATGAAAATTATTATTTGGAAAGAATACAAGTCAGTTACCGTCTGAGCCATCGGTGCACCAATGTGCCATGAATAGGAAGGGATCGGGGAGACAACGATTATAGACTATATTAGGTACTGCCCGGGAATTAGTCTGGAACAGCTGAAATCTACTTAGACAGGGAAACAGATGTAGCTGTCGCTATGCTTAATTAATTAAGCACTAAATCATGTAGACATATATCACTGTAGCTCCAACATTCTTGACCTCGGCGAGTGATCAGCTTCATTCCAGTGCCTTTTAGCCCTGAGATAACACCCCCCGTACCCTCCGGACGCCGGTCACGGTAGCTGAGCGGTCTAAGGCATGCACTGTCTTCGCTCGTTCGGAAGCCGGGATCATGGGTTCGGATCTGTTTCCTGTGAGGTACGAACTGAATTCTTATATATTATTCTTATACACTGCCGGTCACGGTAGCCGAGCGGTCTAAGGCATGCACTGTCTTCGCTCGCTCGGAAGCCGGGATCAAGGGTTCAAATCCCACTCAGGGCATGGATGTTCAGTGTTTGTGTTTGCGTTTTCCTGTGTTTGTGTACAAGTAGAGGCCTTGCGAGAAGCTGGTAGGAGTCCTACCAAATGTCTAGTAAACCGAAGTGAAATAGAGAGTTTCATGGAGGTAGGCCAGGGCCCAAATTGGGGCTGTAGCACCAAAAGAAAAAAAAAAGTACCCACTGGACAGGAGGCTGGGTGACCTCCACGGCCGGCCTTGACTCTGTGGAGAAGAGAATAAATTCTTGCCTCTTCCGAGAATAGAACCCCGGGTGTCCAGTCCGCAGGCCGTCGCTATTCCGACTGGGATGTACCTTCAAGAAATTAGTGTTATTTATAGTCTGTCTACAATAAAATCGATTCTGATGGTGATGCACCGCCAGAAATATTTTAGACATGTTATCTGTGAGGTCGCAGTAGAGTAGTTGGTTGAGGCACTATGCCACACGCCGGAAGGTCGCGGGATCGAATCCCGTTAATGTGGATTTTTTCAATTGACCTAATCCTTCCAGCCGCACTATGGCCCTGGAGTCGACTCAGCCTCTAACAGAAATAGTACCAGATATCTTACTGGGGGGTAAAGGGCAGCGTAAGGCTGACCTCACCTCCATCTGTGAACCGACTATCTAAGAAATGTGGGAGCCTCGACGTCTCACAAATCTGTGGGCCTCCATGGCCTGTTTATCTTTTTACATGTGATGTACACATCCATTTCCTTCATGTACGAGTAATATGGTACCAAATTGGCTCCGCACGGACTGACGTCACAGCCTGTGCACTATGTGAAAAGTAATGACGTTACATGCCTGCAATCTGCTGCCTTTGTGGCAGCTACCTCAATGGCTCAATGGTCTCCCACTGCCAGCGGGCGTGGAAATGGAAATACTTTCACATGTAATAGACCCTATACATATAACGCAGCGCAGAGAGAGGCTAACAGTACTGCTGCATCATGAAAATTGTAAATATCTCGTAAAATCCCTGTCTTGATCTTTAAATACCCCACCGGAACCGGAAAGGAACCAATTTACAAAAAGACTCTTTTCAGGCTTATTGTTACTGTCTTCTGAGATATGATGCTGTATTTCATTCAGAACGTTAACAACGCCCCAGAAGCTCGTGACCCCCCCCCCACCAGGTCTAAGACTAAATAACTTGACATCCAAGAAGACGAAATTCTTCAGGTAAAATTCAACTTTACAGTGTGATAGCGCGAGCCCCTAAAATAATACATATATTTTCGCGACTCATCAAAGTCCATATCTGCCGGCGAGAAAGAAGGGTAGTTCCGCGCATGCCCTTAGCAGGCTGTACCGTGATTACGAGAACCTAAATAGCTTTACAGCCTCTCTACACGTACAGTAAGCTATAAATTGTTCCTGTACAGTCACGAGAATATAGGCAAAATATTTCGCGGCCTGCAGTTACGTACTGCGACATATGACATATTTTTCACTTACTCATTTGTCAAAATGTGCCTGGATGCAACGACATTTTATACAATATTATAAATCGGTGGCTTCCCTGACAGCAGCTTGCGACCAACAATTTCGGCAGCCAAGTTCTCCATCTGCTTACATCCCTTATATTAATTTCAGAGGGATAAAGGAGTCCATTTCCATGCGGCCAATGGCATGAACTGTCTTCGCCAGTTCCAACACTTGGGTCTTGGGTTCGAGTCCCACCCGAGGCATGGATGTCTATGTGAGTTCACTATGTGTTTGTGCTGTCCTGTGTGAAGGTAGAGGCCTTGCGACGGGCTGATCACTCGTCCAAGGAGTCCTATCGGCTGTGAATAGGATTACAAAATTGAAAAAGTGGCCAGGGTCCAATAAGGGCTTTAGAACCACCGAAGAATTTATAAAAACAGTTCATTTGTGGTCGTTATTCGTATGCCCTTACCCCAAAATGGATAATGAATCCAGTACTGGCCCCAATAATGATCATGAGTTCTCTTTCTTGTGATGTATTGTACAGCACTTTCAGTATGTAGAAGTTTCTTTTATTGCTAGTGGGGTGGGACTAAGTCCCTTGTACTGCGGCCACTTCTGGCCTATTGTACCAGCCCCAGATGATAGGTGAGGGTGATTGTGGAGCAATTCGTGGAATGCAGATTGGGAGGGGAAACCGAAGTCCTCGGAGAAAACCTGCCTCAACGCCACTTTGTCCACCACAATCCCACTTGACCAGACCTGGGATAGAAACCGGGCCGCCGCGGTGGGAAGCCAGCGACTAACCGCTTGAGCTATGGCTCGGCCCATGCCAACAGCTAGCTCACTATTCGTGAGTCTGGCTTTGTACAACTTCAAAAGCTCAGAAAGTTTTGTTCCTCTGACGAGACAGGGGTGGAGTTTACGTAGTGGCTGATGCTCGAGATTTTCATAATCTGATAATGGAATTAACAGATTGTCTGACTTCAAATAGGCTACAGGAACCGGAACTTCTGTTCGTCCTCCAATCTCAATAATTCATTCCCTCATACAGACTCGCAAAACAGAGAACAGACAACTATGGATATTTAGCCCTTTGAAGCCCAAAACAAACAAACAACGTGGCTTGAGTCTACAAGCGTAATATAACGACCGAACAACCGCTGTTTTTCGGTGAAGTCAATGACAACTTTTGCTGATAGATGGTGTTGCATGGTCAGTGCAACGGATACTCACGGCCGTTAATCTCGGTTTTCTAGACCGGAGCCGCTATTTCCTTGAAATAGCTCCTCAGTTGTCCTCACGAGGTTGAGTGGACCCCGTTCCAAACCCAATTCTTCTTAGAAAATCTGGTAGCGCTGGGAATCGAACCCTGATCTCTGGATGTGTAGCCAAGAATTCTGACCATTAGACTACAGAGCATTTTCCTTTAATTCCTTCTGTACTGTGGATTTGTTATTGGGGGTCAATTATTTTCTACCTTAAGTGCACTGTTGTGTTTACAAATAAATACGAGTAAACAGATTTTTTACCTGAAGCCCATCCACTTTTGACTATCCTGTGGTGCGTAATCATTATTATCCATGCAAGGAAGTCGTACAGAAACGCCAGACTACACTAGAGTGTGTTAATTAGATTTATTCTACATGTCTTCACGATTGGCAATCACGTTTATATTTCCGTAATCGCTGATGAAGCCGGTCACGGTAGCCGAGCGGTCTAAGGCATGCACTGTCTTCGCTCGCTTGGAAACCGGGATCGTGGGTTCGAATCCCACTCAGGGCATGGATGTTTAGTTTGTGTGTGTGCGTTTTTGTGTGTTTGTGTACAGGTAGAGGCATTGCGACGAGCTGATCACCCGCCCAAGGGGACCTACCGAATGTGTAAGATCTAGAAAAACCGAAGTGAACGGAGAAGTTCATGGAGGTAGGCCTAGGCCCACTGGGGCTGTAGTGCCAAGGGGGAAAAAATCGCTGATGAGATAACATTATCCATGTGATTAACTAATTAAGCACCACGACTTGAAGACTTATGGGGGAGTGGATGTATAGACCCACGTTTTTTTGACCTCGGCAGTAGTTGGAGGTGAGTGGTCAGCTAGACACCCCGCCCGCTTTATCTCCAGAGTGAGAGATCTCGGCACCCATTGTATATGAGACTGGATGGGCTTCAAGCTCCGGCCGCTTTACATCTAGAAAGAGAGAGACCCCTGTACCCATTGGATACGAGGCTGTCTGGGCTCCAGAGATGATCGGACATGGGGAAGAAAAAACTCTTGACCCTACAGGGACTCGAACTCAGAATGATTGTATTATAGCTTCAGTGATATTTGGGGCTGTCACGGCTGTGGTACAGTGTAGTCTAGTACATCGTTTCGAGCGTCTCCGTGGAACACGCTACTTCCATCTTCAGGTTACTTTATTTTTCTACAGCTCAACAGCTCCTGACACTGCCTGATCACAGTAGTTGTATTAAAGATCCAATGTTTTTATAGAACGCGGAAGAATAGTTATACGGTCACATTATCCTAGCAGGATTGAAGTCTTGTATCGCTTGATGGGAAGTTTATTCACAAGGCCAACTTGACGGAATCTCACAGGGAGTTCACGATCCCCAAGAAAGGAAAACGTGTTATTTACTGTCTTACTATCCCCCTTTTCGATTTAGTAAAGTCATCAATTATTTCTGTCAATGCAAAAGGAAATTCAGATAACCAAACCACAAACTTTCCCTTTGTAGAATTATTCATAGTATCGATATAGGAAAAGAGCTACGGAAGAGAAGTGTTTTGCTTTCCTCCATTCTGACGTCAATGGTTCACCTCTCTCACTAAATATAAATCTCTATATGCATTACAAATGTACTACTTGCGTATGTGGCTATGTAATATGTGTCTAGGATTTATTCCTGGTTCCTCGACTTCTCACTATAACACACGTGATTTCTTTTCAGTTTACTATGTCTTCACCAGTCGTTGCCTGGTAATAGATCCTAGCAGTCATTCTAATGTTTGCTCAGGGACACATTAAGCTGTACTGCACCAAGGGCAACTGTAAGATTCGTCTCAAAATTATGGCGATGTTTCCAGTATGCAACAGCGCTGTAAGTACAATAGAGTAAGTAGTGTTTTCTATGGATCCGCCTCGAGAATATATGTGTATAAATAGTACAGAATATAATCAGAACGAGAATGGAGCGAGTCTTCTGCAGTCCAGGAAAAAGGGTTCGGTTGAAGATTTATTGTGATTACGAGTGATTGTAAAGGAGTCATCAGTAAATTCAATCATCCAATCCAAACCCTGTTTATTAGTCACGCCCATAAAGGTGACAATATGTTTCAATTTGAGAAAATGTCCATGCAGAACATTTAAGGCTTTCCTGAGATTCCAGAAGAAAGAGCTAGTGTGTTCTGAATATCATTAACAAATAGGTCTTTGTAATGAAGACGGGGTGTGTTTTCTGTGTGGCAGAAACTGAGTTTTCAGATATTATTCAGATAATCGTTAGACTTCAAAAGAATTTCTGTTTCTGCCAGTCTGCGATAAACTGTGATGGCACTCAGATAATATTCCATCCATTTACCTTTAAGTAATTCATAGCAGACGTAAGAAGATACTGGATGACCTTGGGGACAGAAGAGGATATTCTCATTTGAAGGAGAAATCTCTAGATCGCATTAAGTGGAGGAACTGTTTTGGGAGAGACTGTGGACCTGTCGTCTGACAGATTACTGATGAATGAATGAATTCATAGCAGTAACATCTTAGACTTGTAATGTGGAGGGCCTCGGTTCTAATCTCCTCAGCGATAATGACGATCCTGAGGTTTTTCGTGGTTTTACTCAGTTCCCACAGGCATATACCTAGTACCACTAGGTTAAGCAACAATCGCTTCCTTCAAAATACTGGTCGATCTATCATCATTACATTATCTTACCGTTCGGCGCTATATACGTTACCATCTGTCAGCGTCTTATAATTAACCACAGAACATTTTTACGTACTTCACCCCACAGGAACCACAATCAACTGCAAAGCAAGAAGGAACACAGAGAAGGCCTGTAACTGCCAATAACAGAATCTGACTTCTGAACAGGGATAGCTCAGTCGGTATAAAGACGGGCTATGGGTTCGAGGACAGTGGTTCGATTCCAGGAAGAAGTAAGAGATTTTTCTCTTCTCCACAGCATTGAGACAATGCATGGAGCCCACTCAGTGTCTAATCCAATGGATACCAGGGGCTCTGCCGTCGGAGGTACAGCTGCCGGGCTTTAAGCTGACCACTCTTCTTCGCCAAATGCCAAGGTCAAGAATGATGGAGATGTACCTTCACTCCTACATGCTTTCATAGGTGATGCTTAATTAATTAATTAGAGGGGCAAATTTACTTTATTTTACGTTAAGTGAGCAGAGATGAAATAGTCTTTGTTATGTTAGAACTTGTGAATTATTTCTGTAATTAAAAAAAAATTGCATGTTTAAAACTAAAAAAAAAGGTCTCGTAATAGGGTCTTGGTCGATTAAAAAGCGAAGAAAGTTCCCTAAGTTGGGTAATAATTTATGACCTCCAGAGCCAAGGGGTAGAAATTGGCTATTAATAGGAATTGTTCAGTGAGATGAATCACTTGTAGTCTAGGGCAAGGGATGCGCCTCAGGGCTTATACTTAGAACCCTTGGGACGCAGTAATCTTCCATCTCCCTAGATATAATAAGATAATTTGCAGCGTAATAAATATCTCGCGTTGTAGAGTTGAGCGCAGATGTTGCTTCACTTCGCAGTTTTCTCTGATGCACAGACAGAAAAAGTTCTCAGCTGAAAGACCAAACAGTATTATGAATGAAAAATTAACTATTCAAGCCCAAGTCGCATTCATGTCCGGCAGTCACAAAAGACTGTGAACTATTTTTAACCCAATTTAAGATCCGAAAGCGGTGTCTGGACTGCCCGACGTTTCGTGAAAGTCCTTCATACCGGAATGGTTATGGCAAAAAGATAGAGCTATCCCTGTAACAGGCCGTGGAGGCCCATAGGGTTGTGAGACGTCGAGGCTCCCACATTTTCTAGACAATCGGCTCAAAGATGGCGGTAAGGTTGTCAGCCTTACGCGCCGGCCGCCCTTTACCCCTAGTAAGATTCCTGGTACTCATTTCTGTTAGAGGCTGAGTCGACTAAAGCGCTATAGTGCGGCTGGAAGGATTAAGCCAATTGAAAAATCCGATGACCTCATCAGGAATCGAACCTGCAACGTTCCAGTTTGTAGCATAGTGTCTCAACCAACTACGATACCGCGTGACCCCATTATGTATGGTAAAGGTAAATTTATCCCTGGGATCAACTAATTATCACACCATTATGAATTTGAGGGGGAGGAGTACACCTAAATCATTCATAACCTAAGCAATATATGGAGGTAAATGGTCAGTTTCACGCTCCTGCCGCTTCAGCCTAGGTGAAAGAGTTCCCAGTACCCACTTTATAGAAAGTTTGGTGAGCTCCAGAGACGGCGTAGACGCTACGGAGAAGAGAGAAGTCCCTTTCCTTTGCTAGGGGCTCAGCCCTAAGCCTCGTCGCAACAGTGTTATCACGGATTTCTTGAACAAAATATTGTCACGTGTTGGGGTGCGTGATTTATAAGATGAGGTATGAATTGAATTGCACGTTATGCATTCACATAGTTCGGGACTACAGGCAATACAGCGCTATCGCTATTCTACACACTTTGCAGGTCACCGTTACACACGCACTGGGATTCTCAGTGTTCATTAGTCGTATCCTCGCAACGGATTTATCACAGTCTCACTATCACTTAAAATTACATGTGAAGTCTTCTTTGCTTTCTTGTCATTAACCTGCAACTGCCAATTTCGGAGATTGCACTCAATTCCAGTTCTAGCTACGTGAGATCCTTGTTATATAGCCTCGAGGCGGACCCCAAGGAAAACACCGTCTTCTATTATTAAGGATGCGTGTTTACTGATCCGTTGCGTAGTAACAGACATCCTATTGTTGCGTGCTCGTTGTATTGTGGGAATGAGTTTACCCGCCCGTCACCTTATCAATAAGCTATTTACTGTAATTGAGTATCCTGCAAATTAGATGTGTCACAGCGACTCACAGGTTCCAAACCGCAGGTGAAGAAGAAGCAGAATGCTGTATGTCCCGTTGTGGTATCATGTGAAACAGGCTTTATTACGGACCGTTATGGCTGAAAATTAGAACTACCTGACAACTTTTAGTGAAAGTTTCTCGCGTAACGAATTTTAAGAAAATCTGTCCAACGGTTCAGGCGCTTGAACTAGGTCATACAGACGGACAGACGGGTAAGCGAGACCTTCACATAATGAGTTCTCTTTTATTTAGTAAAACGTGCCTATACATGAACGAGGCCTTCGATAAATAACCCATGGATTAATAAATGTATGCAATATATTGTGACGCATAGACCAATTTCTAGGCAACGACCCTGTAAACACATTCCAGCGCGAGCCAACGAGAGCAAAAATAGGACGTCCACTGCTAGGCAACAAACAGTAAACAAGCTTCCTTAAATATAGAAACTGTTTTCTGTGGGGTCGGTGCAAAGAGGTTATAAGGAAGTGTTCGGCAGTATAGAACAGAATTCGGGTCGGAGGTGAAAAGTAGAATTTTGAGAAGCCATCTTGCCAAGATATGAGATCGAGAGCAGAGGAACCCAACTCACAAGGAAATGATCTGATCCGACATGTCGAAACTTGCGTGATTTTATTTTCACTGCAAGAATACACACAACAAAATGTTAGCTGCTAATACGCACTGCAAGTATTTTTTAAAAATTGCTGAACATGGCCAATATTGTAGCCTGCCAGACCCTTGGAGAAATCTCCATCCCTAGCAGAGCAGTACGCAACACGCAACACGGCTGACTCACAGCCTAGGCTGGGATTGTACAACCCTCTGCTACAAGCGGTTCCGCGTACAGAAAAAATTATTAGTTTCGGAAATTTTTAAAAAATACTTGCACTACGTATTAACAGCTAAAATTTTGACAGTAGATTTTGTTGTGTGTACTCTTGCAGTGAAGAAGAAAGTCAGGGCAGGTTTCGACATGTCGGATCAGATCACTCCCTTGTTAGTTGCAGTTGCAGAATAACGGCAAGAGAGTATTAGGCTGAAAAGAAGGCTCCATGTGTGACTTGAAGTGACAGTGAGACTGTTATAAATCCGTTGCAAGAAAATGATTAGTGAAGACTGACAAACGTAGTGAGGCCTTTTAAAATATCTACTAAGTGTTTGGGCCGGGCCGGGCCGCGCCATAGCTCAAGCGGTTAGTCGCTGGCTTCCCACCGCGGCGGCCCGGGTTCGATCCCGGGTCTGGTCAAGTGGGATTTGTGGTGGAAAAAGTGGCGCTGGGGCAGGTTTTCTCCGAATAGTTCGGTTTCCCCTGCAAATCTTCATTCCACCAGTTGCTCCACAATCACCCTCACCTATCATCCGGGGCTGGTACAATAGGCCAGAAGTGGCCGCAGTACAAGGGACTTGGTCCCACCCCACTAGCAATAAAAAAAAGTGTTTGGGCCTTTTGGCATTTCGGCCATGTTCAGGTGCGTACATTCACTGTTGGCTGCACTGCCCACTCCTCAAATTTTCAAATGTTTTTATTTGGTATATCTTGTCTTGTTGCCTCGATATACTGGAGTGCAATGTTGCCATGTAAGCCTTTGTTAAAATGTTAAATATTGAATTGTTAATGTATAACAAATTACTGAATTATAGACGTATAGAACGAACTGAATCCCGATGACTGTTTTCCACCAAATTGCTGAATCATGTAGTTACGTCACCAAGTACACGCAAACTCACCCTTATTATCAGTAAAAGTACCACACTAACCGACACCTGATGATGACCCAACAGGGGTCGAAACATGTCTTGCCTTTAAGATTTATGACTAATGTAAACACTCATACGATTATATCTCTTAAAGAATTGTTGTGTTGAAGGAAACGATAAATATTTTCTGTACACAACACAACAGTATGCAACACGGAATAGATCCGGTTTCTTAGTTATCAGAATTTTGTATTAGCGGTAGTCTCCATGTTACAGAGCCGAGCTGTGCCCGCCACTAAAAGAGAATGAGGCTCCTGTGGCCCAGCTGTTAGGAGCTGAGTGGATGGTACTCATGGGAGATGTTACGGGAGTCTTCAGGGGGGAAAGTCTAGCAGAGATGGATGACCGCAGGATACCGCAAACTACCAGGCTAATATTTTAATGCGCAGGTCGCAGATCCTTGCAAAGGCGTCTGGCTTCTGTACCGTGCAGTCAAGCGAAGGGCCATGTCTGGAAATTGCAATGATAATGTAACTATTTTTACTGATGTAGAAGAGGAGCCGGGATAGCTCAGTCGGTATAGCGACTGGCTACGGGTTGAACGACCGACGGTCTGGAGTTCAAGTCCCGGCAGTGTCAAGAATATTCACTTTTACACAGCTTCCAGACCCGCTCTGGTGTCCGCCCAACCTCCTATCCAATGGGTACCGGGGGCTCTTTTCCAGTGGTTAAAGCGGCTGGAGAGTAAAGCTGACCACCCCTCGAACCAGTGTCAAGGTCAAGAAAATGTGGAATATATATCCAATCCCATTCGCCTTCATGGCATAATGTTTGATTAGTTAAGCACAGAGAAAACTGTACTTTACTTACTGATATAAACTCCCTATACAATAAACGATAGAGATCCTGTGTGGGAATACAGAAACACACAATATCGACAGAGACATGCAAGCTATATTTGATTTTAGTACTAATTCTGCTGGCAGGTGGCTCTGACAACAATAATCTTTCTGTCGTCTGTTGTCACTTTCATGAAAAATATTTGTAAAAAGAGGTTCTTGTACATAAAGTAAAGTAAAGTAAACGTATCCCTGTAACAGGCAGTGAAGGCACATAAGTTTGTGAGACGTTGAGGGTCCCACATTTTCTAGACAATCGGCTCAAAGATGGCGGAAATTTGTCAGTCCTTTACCCCCAAGAACTTTCCAAGAATATTTCTGGTACTCATTTCTGTTAGAAGCTGAGTCGACCCCAGGGCCATAGTGCAGCTGGAAGGTTTAGATCAATTGAAAAAAATTCAATGACCTCATTCGGACTTGAACCCGCGACCTTCCGGCTTGTAGCATAGTGCCTCAACCAACTACACTACCGCGTGCCCCTTTATATACAAAAGACAACAATAATGCACATGCATTTATTTCAAGCTTAGATGTTATAATTAGAGGTGGGATAGCTTAGTCGGTTACAGCTTGTCACTAGCTGGAGGACAGGCGAAACTGGGTTCGATTCCCGAAAAGGGGAAGAAATTTTTCTCTTTTCCATGTCGTCCATATCGACTGTGGGGCCCACGCAGCCTTATTTCAATGAGTATAGTGGGTTATTTCTCGGAATGTAAAATGACAGGAGCGTGAAGCTGATCGCTCACATCCATCTACTATTGAGGTTAAGAACGCTAGACCTGTATCTCCATTTCCCACAGATTTTATGTCCTGGTGATTACTTCTAAAGCCCTGTGATAACTTTACCTCTGTCTCATGAAGACAGTAGCATCAGCGGTATTTATAAATCGGTCGTTCATAAATTTCCAAACCTACATTTCCAGCCTACCCGAACACTTTTAATTTTTTCAAACGATAGAAACAAACAAAATCACGAATTATCTTACCATAATATGACATGCAGACCCGTTGCTAGGCAACGACGGCGAAATAAGCAACAATAGAACAGTCTTTCTTAAATTTAGGTTATATAAACAAGGGCCGTTGCTAGGTAATAACCTCAACAATATAAGAGATGTTGAAAGTGGTGTTCCCTGTGCGGTCCGTGCCGAGCCTTTATAACGAGGGCCAAATGTTATTAGATTAGAGTTTGAGACGACAGTGAGAAGAGTAGGAGCTTGGTGTGAGATCGCTGTAAGCCTGGGAGTTGCTTCGAGCAAGTAGGTTGTTGTGAGACAGCAGCCAGCCGGTAAGAACGTTAGAACATTGTTGGAATCCGTCACGAGGCAACGATTGGTGAATATATAACAAACTGAGAAGACTTTATGTGTGTTGTAGTTGCACTGATCTTTGGAACGTGTAACTCAATTGATATTGTCGTAGTTTTTTGTAGTTCGATCTGTAAGAGTTCAACAAATCCGATTACAGGTCCAAACCCCATCTAAAGTCACTCAAAAACTTGACAATTCAATTTCATCAGTTCCACGTTTTTAAAAGCTTCAGACACGAATATATTTCTTGCTACATCATTTTCAGATATTTTCTGTATATGTTCTGTCACCATGATAAGCTTACGTCAGGGCGATGCGAGTGAGCATGTTGAGAGGTACGACAGAAGAAATGATATTAAGTTACTGTCCCCCACTGCAGATTCGATGCAGGAAGATCGGGTATCGACCCCTTGGGCCCTGGTCAACAGGGATATTCAGTTACATTGGCTGAAGTCATTAATTCAGCCCCTCTTCTTATGCCAGACATCGTATTACCTGTGCTGAAGTTCATAATTCCATGTTCCACCGCCTTCCTCTGCACCCTGCAACCACCAGTTGCTCTCTATACCAGTTCTGCCTGTCTCTTTCCTCTGCTACATGTAAGTCTCTTCAACTGTACCGTCGATCTTCTGTGACTCTACCTGACACTTGCTTTCACTCTAGTTTCTTGCCCGGCTTATTCTTCGTCCCTGAAAATGGAAGCGATATGTTCTTCCGAAACGTCATTTGACTTTCAACAGACTACAGGGACTTATATCACAGAATAAAGGGTTCTTATTGCTGGGTTGCCACTGTAAATCCCATATGGTCTGCCCTGGAATGGAATCCGAGTGAGTGAAGTGAAAATTGAACGTTTCTCTACCTGAGACATTGTCTTTTCTGCTCATTTCTAACGGTGAGCTAAGGTCGCTCAGTCGGGTAAAACGATGGACTATGTGCTGGACGGCCGGGTTTCGATTCCTGGCATGGGTAAAAGGTTTTTCTTTACTCTAGAACGACCGGAGCTGTTATTAGACGCTAATGCCTAGCTACTGAAATATGTGTAAAATAACCCCAAAATCTTTCGATGGATAGAATTTAGGCACAGAAGATAGACTGAAGTACAGATCAAAGTTAAAACGTAGGTATCCACAATCCTGTATCTTAACTGTATTTCGGTGAGACACGCAGTAGCGTAGTTGTTTGAGGCACTATGTTACAAGCTGGAAGGTCGCGGGTTCGAGTCCCAACGAGGTGATTTTTTTTTTCAATTTACCTAATCCTTCCAACCGAACTATGGTCCTGTGGCCGACTCAGCCTCTAACAGAAATGAGTACCAGGAATCTTACTGGGGGGTAAAGGGCGGCCGGCGCGTAAGTCAGACAACCTTACCGCCATCTGTGTGCCGATTATCTAGAGAAAATGTGGGAGTCCCGATGTCACACAACTTTATAGGCCTTCACATTATGTTACAGGGATCTCTTTACTTTTATTTTTAGTTGCATTTCGGTAACTCCACCCTAAACTTCTATGTAATTAGAATTACAATACCACAAAACCAACTGCACACATTTATTGAGTGGCAGACGAAACTTCCTCTTAATTTGACCTATATATCATTTCCTTCACCTCACACAAATGCCGCTGTCGTCGGTCTATGTCTATCATTCTGTGCCTACAACAGCGGATGCTACATTCTATGTCAAGTGTAAGGGTGACTGTAAACGGGGTTTGGATTTTTTTTTCCTTGGCACTACAGCCCCAGTGGGCCTAGGCCTACCTCCGTGAACTCCGTTCATTTCGGTTTTTCTCGATCTTACACATACGGTAGGACCCCTTGGGCGGGTGATCAGCTCGTCGCAAAGCCTCTACCTGTACATAAACACAGAGAAACGCACACAAACATCAATCCCCTGAGTGGGATTCGAACCCACGATCCCGGCTTCCGAGAGAGCGAAGACAGTGCATGCCTTAGACCGCTCGGCTACCGTGACCGGCAGTGTATAAGAATAATATATAAGAATTCAGTTCGTACCTCACAGGAAACAGATCCGAACCCACGATCCCGGTTTCCAAGCGAGCGAAGACAGTTCATGCCGTAGACCGCTCGGCTACCGTGACCGGCGGGGTTTGGATTGGTGACTCAATTTATTGGTCACTTATTTACTCGCAACTCGTGACTACATTTTACAGATCACTGACACACACAGAGACTAGTGTCCTCATCTATAACATTCTCCATCAGCCGTTTCTTGGCAACGGATTTTAACACAGGAACTATAACAGTCTCACTGAATTACCCACACCAGATATTGCACATACAGTTTTCTCTTCACAGCCGGACTTTCAAATGAGCAGCCTTACAGCTAGCTGACTCTTTTCTTCATACCCTCCCGTGCAGGACTGCCTCTTAACTCAAAGTCAAAGTCACATTGCGACTGACTCTCAGTCAGTCAGTCAGTAAGTCTTGGTGTCGAGCCCCATCTGGAGCTCATAACTTCCTCCTTTGCTTATATCATCTCAGCACAGACCACATAGAAAATACCCAATTTCCATGTTGTAGTCCAACTGTTGCATTATTAAGAATATGCTGCCTAACAACGGGAACGTGTTTACCGAGCCGTTACCAAGAAACGGCCGTTGTTTACACAGTCACTGTTTATCAACACTATGCCACAGTAAGTTACTTTATTCTCTCTACTAGCAATGAGAGGTTTTATTTATTTTCTGTGATCCAATTTCTTTATACCTGAATTTATATTTACTTTTACTGGGTTATGTTTGGAATAACTGAAATTTCTCTCTCAAATTCCCATCGATTAAAGAAAAAGTACCGTCACACATCATGCAGGTTGAAACCCTTTTAAATTTTCCAGAAACTGACCCCAGAGAATCAAATGAGGGGCGAGAAGACGTTTTGATGAGGAACAGGTGAAGAAAACGTTGAGACGAAGTATTTAAGCTGTCACTTTGGATCCAAATAGAAGACCTCGGAGTGGCAGTTATTTTAAGCTTTTTAACGCGAGCGGGGAAGGAAGCGAAGCTCGATAAATCTGTAAAGAAAATTGTCGTTAAGTTTATTTCACGCTGAGCAGGAAGCACAAGAGGCCACTGTGCATGTGGAACATACGTGGGCTGTAAAGGAAGGACCTTAAAAGTGGAGCAGTTGTGCTATATTGGGGCAGTCTCCAAGCCATAAAAACGTGGTAGTTCATTTTATACAGAGGGTTGTATACTTTATATGGGTTGTTAATGGGCCCATATTACATACATTTGATAAGTGGGTCACGGTTAAACACAGCAGAACCCACTTTTTGCTTTTAAGTGTGGAGGAATAATACAGAATTATCTACCAGAAAGCCGATCACAGTGCCCGCCGCGGTCTCAGGCATAAACTGTCTTCGCCTGCTCGAACACTAGGGGTCGTGTGCTCGTATCGCAATCGATGCATGGATATTTGTGTGCGTTTATTTTGTGTTTGTGCCGTTCTGTGTAGGAAGCGGCTTTGTGGCGGGCTGATCCCCCGTCCAAGGAGTCATACCGATTGTGTATATTTACCAATTCTGCAGCTACTCAAGAATTTCCCAGCATTTTATGGAACCCGAAGGTTCATTACTGTGTTCACAAGCTCTCCACTGGTCCCTATCCCGAGTCAGATTAATCCATTCCACACCATCCCATAATATCTCTCTAAGATCCATTTTAATAATGTCCACCCACCTACGTCTTTGTCTTCCCAGTGGCTTTCCTTCTGGCTTCCCCACCAATATCCTATATGCATTCCTCGTCTGCCCCATTCGTGCTACATGCGCTGCCCACCTCATCCTCCCTGATTTTATCATTCTAATTATATTTGGAGAAGAGTACAAATTATGAAGCTCCTCTTTATGCGGTTTTGTTCCACCTCCTGTCACTTCATCTCTCTTCGGTCCAAATATTCTCCTCAACACCCTGTTCTCAAACACCCTCAGTCTATGTTCCTCGACTGTATATAGGAGTAAGAAACTGAAAACGTTGTCAGGGTCCAACAATGGGCTGTACAGCCATTCCAATAATAATAATAATAATTTACCAGAAATTGTGAAAATATTTCGGAATGTGGACTTCTTTCTTTCTTAACGCAAAGAGCAAGTATATAATCCACTTCTAGTTTAAATAGATACGTAAACAGCGACATAACATGATACAACACTTTGAGAGAGAGCGACTGCATGTGTCAGGGTTGAGTGTGTTTCTGAGATATGAAAATCTCTCTTACTTTGACATTGACTGTATTCTTCGGCCTTTGCTCTGTGTGTACGTGGGCAATGTTCCCAATGCTTCCTCCATCTTCAGGGTCGGAATTAACAGGGTTGCGTGAGCTTTGGTGTATATGTAGGTTTACCTTCCAACAGTTCCACGGAAGCAAAAGGGTTGCGGGGGTGTTGGAAAGCGGACAGGAAAATTTATCAACCGATCCTTTTTATGTGCAAGTTTTGCATCAATAATTAATCACATATTTTACCGAAATATTTTGCACTGTGAAAACGACGGATCCAAATTAAAAAGAAGAACTCCAATTGTCTTTCAGCAAGCATAAATTCATTATTTATAATTTCAGATGAAGCTTTCGTTTCTTGTCTGCAGTCTTTTCTTCTTTGTTGTTTTGATGAAGCCGCGATAGCTCAGTCGGCATGGCAACGAGCTACGGGCTGGGCTGCTGCGGTTCGATTCCTGACAGATGTACAAGATTTCTCTCTTCTCCGTAGCCCCAAGATTGGCCCTGGGGCTCAGCAAGACTCCAATCCCATGGGTATCGAGTTCTCGTTCCCAGGAACAAACCTTCTGGTGCAGAGGTTTAGATGGTGTGGAGATATACGTCCATTTCCCAGAAGCCTTCATAACGTGCTGGTTAATTAATCATATTGATATCTTTATGTTGAAAATTAGGTAATTGTTGTCGATGTTAGTTCCCTCTTCGGAGAGGGAGAGGGAGAGGGAGAGAGAGAGAGAGAGAGATATGAATGAAACTGACGCAACAACACCACACGCTGCTAGAGGGAAAAACGCACAAGCAAGGGCCATATTGCAGATTGCAGACGTAACAAAACAACGGGCTGACGAAAAGACAAACTGCTGTAATAAAACACATAGCTCTAACCAAATGGACGACACCCCTTGTGAGTGGACCGCAGCGCGCGGATTTAGCGCACATCAGAGCAGTGCAGAAGTTTCGATACATTGAGACATCTGAAGATGGCCATCTATGGCCGAAACATGTTGTGTTAAGTGTTAAATGGTGAAATTGGTGGAATAAAAAAAAGGAATTATTCTTGCATTATTGGCGGACTGTGATATACATAGACGTTAATTAAAGATTTGTAAAAGGATGCTGAAATACAGAAATCGGCGAAACGCTAGAACATAAGGTGGGGCGCTCTAGATGGGTTTATGAACAGGTTTACGATCCAAAAATTTGGAATACAGAAAGAAATTCATTTGTCACGTTGACAGAATGCAGACAAAAATTGACAGAGCCACGCTTCACGAATTTATAATGAAGTAGAGACCAACTTGAACGAGATCACAAAGATATCAATTGAAGAGGTTACTATAGGAATTGAAGTCGGAATAATTCAACAAATGACCATACTTCTTGCCATGATGATGATGATGATGAAGGTGGTGGTGGTGGTAGTGTGGACCACAAAAGACACCAACTAATAACATTCGAAACAAACAAACTTTGAAACTAAAGCCGAAAACATGCAAGACTTGCAAACTGTTCTCTCTTAAAGACAATGGAAGGACATTGACAGAGCTGAGTTTGGAATATTCAGCCCCGACGTCCCCAGGAAACAAAGGAAGAGAAGTTTCATGTGAAATGTGCGTCCCTCTTCATTCTAGTTCATGTGGTTACCGCACACAGCGCCATGTTATTGTTGCGTCTCGCTTCCTCGCTCTCTTTCTGCCGCCATAATATCGCCATTTTGTCGATGGTGAACGCGTCTGACATCCCAGGTTGGTTACTGGACAGCGACAGGAGACAGAGTTTTAGGGTCGAAAAGTTTACGTGCATTGAATATTGTTACTTTCTGGTTAGATCTGTATAATTTCTTAACTAGCAGAACCAAGCCACAACATCCAGTACCCCCTAAAAATAAATCAAATTATAAACATTAGTGGACTGGACAAATTAGGAGAGGGTTTCGATCTCTGGTTGGGGCACGACACTTTTTTATTCTTCATAACTTCCAGGCCATTTCTGGCGCCCAAGTACCTTCCTAACTAATGGGTATCTTACGCCCCTTTCTTCGGGGTGGAGCGGTCGGGGTGTGAAAATGACTATTCATCTACATCCAATGTCAAGGCTAATAACGCATGGCATACGACTTCAAGATATGGTATTTAATTAAACATAAAGACAATTTTATCGTATTAATATGATCACTTACAAACACTTGTATATCTAAGCGTATTAATTAGAAATTTTTAAACGTATATGTCAAGGAATTTCAGAACATATGTGAGATAAAAGGAGGTAAAGGGAACAAAGGGAAAGAAGGAGCTGTATAAATGAGAACTTGAAAACCCTTTCCTCGACAAACATGACTAAACAAAATGAAATTAAAAGGAACGAGTAAGAAATACTACACGTGCCAAGAGATGGAAAGTATATCAGTTTGTTCATGATGCAATAATGTTTTTAACACAGCGTGTATAAAGGAAATAAATGAGTGAAGGAAAGCTAAACAGTGGGGGCGCTCTAGCTCAAGCAGTTATTCGCTTGCTTCCAACCGCGGCGGCCCGGGTTCGATCCCGGGTCTGGTCAAGTGGGATTTGTGGTGGACAAAGTGGCGCTGGGGCAGGTCTTCTCCAAGTACTTCGGTTACCACTGATAATCTTCATTCCACCAATTGCTCCACAATCACCCTCACCTATCATCTGGGCCTGGTACAATAGGCCAGAAGTGTCCCACCCCACTAGCAATAAAAAGAAAAGCTAAACAGAGAGCGAATAAAATATATATATATATAGT
Source organism: Cryptotermes secundus (assembly GCF_002891405.2). Taxonomy (NCBI): domain Eukaryota; kingdom Metazoa; phylum Arthropoda; class Insecta; order Blattodea; family Kalotermitidae; genus Cryptotermes; species Cryptotermes secundus. Next base: position 114,343 of record NW_019724591.1, on the reverse strand, counting down.
AGAAGCAATAGAAATAAAATGCCACGCGTCTGGCATAAAACTCAAGCTTCAAGCCTCAGAGATGTTGGTATCAGTAGTGGGTTAAAAACAATAAAAATAGGGCCAAATATTTTATGAAATAAATAGGCCCAGAAGAGATCATGATGCCTAGAATCACGAAAGACCTTTATGAATGCAAACGGGTGGTGGGGATTTAATTCATTCTCTGCCCATAGAAATCTGGCACATTCCGTGGCCTTCAGGAACCCGGCCAAGCGATGTGGCAATGATTTCTGTGGATAATGCTCCTCTTTCTAATACGTCATAATTCATATCACGTGCAGGGAAAAATTGTTGAAGGCGAGCGAGTGCTGTAGACATAAAGAAATTCAAATAAAGCAAGTGAAGGGGAATACTCGGGGATATCTTAGTTCTGGATTCAGAGTAATGCACACCTGTATCAGCAACACAAATGGGTTAAAATGAATATTACAGAAATATATTTTGAGAAAGTTGAAATTTAAATAGTTGAAAACAGGGTAACGCGGAAGGCTTTTATGGTTGTAGCTATGAGCCTCTAATTTCTTTTAATTCTCTTAGTGGGAGGTCCACTCGGCACGCCGGCCACTGATTGATTGCCCCCGGTGATTATGATGATGGAGAATTTGGAGGAATGAAGATTGGCAGTGGAAACCGAAGTATTCGGAGAAAACCCGCCCCCGAGCCACTTTGTACACCACAAATCCCACTTGACCAGACCCAGGATCGAACCCGGACCCCTGCGGTGGGAAGCCAACGACTAACCGCTTGAGCTTTGGCACGGCCGTGTTCCTATGCTTAATTAATTAAACACCAGACTATGAAGATGAATGCAAGAGTGGAGGTATAACTCCACCGTTTTTTACTTCGGCAGCAGTTGAAGGTGAGTGATCAGCTTCACGTATCAGAGGATTTACCCGCAGAAAAGACCCTCTGGTAACCATTATATAGGCGGCTGAATGGGTCACAGAGTTGGTTGGACCCTGTGAAGTAAATTCGTTTGCTTCTGCCGAGGATAGGAGCCAGGCCGTCCAGCCTGTAGCCTGTCGTTATAACGACTAAATTGGTGGGGTTTTTTATTGCTAGTGGAGTGGGATTAAGTCCTTTGTACTGCGGCCACTTCTGGCCTATTGTACAAGCCCCAGATGATACGCGAGGGTGATTGTGGAGCAATTGGTGGAATAAAGATTGGCAGGGGAAACCGAAGTACTCTGAGGAAACCTGCCCCAGCGCCACTGTGTGCACCACAAATCCCACTTGACCTGACCCGGGATCAAACTCGGGCCGCCGCGATGGGAAGCCAGCGACTAACCACTTGAGCTATGACGCGGCCTTAAATTGGTGGCTTTAATTCATATGAAAAATGCATTCGTTTTAAAATTTTAAGCTTGTTAAACTTCGATAAATGATATAATGATAAAAACTCCGTCTCAAGTGCAAACAATATATTTTGTGTCTTTGATCTTGTTCCCCTACACTATATGTTTCGGCCTCAGACGGCCATCATCAGGTGTATAACACTCACGTCGCTGTCACACTGCACTCAGCTCAAAATTTAACATTTAAAAACACTTTCCTTGTTATTATCAACTTCTACTTCGTTGATAACTGTCTGGTTTGTAGATTATTTTATCTTACACACGTTAATTTTGACTTTGTTGTAATAGCACTATAATAAAATCTTTAGTTCTAATTTTAAAAACCTTTAAAATTCTTTCCTAAATTTTAAAATTTTTAAAATTGTTAGGGTTATTCGCCCTATCTTTAAAGTGCTGCAGCGGCTAGTTCTTGTTACCACACTATATAGGTGTTATCCTGTGTAGTCTTCCTGTGTGTGTGCCGCTGCTATTCTTTACTACGTGTGCTCACGTATATAACCCTAACAATTTTAAAAATTTTAAAATTTAGGAAAGAATTTTAAAGGTTTTTAAAATTAGAACTAAAGATTTTATTATAGTGCTATTACAACAAAGTCAAAATTAACGTGTGTAAGATAAAATAATCTACAAACCAGACAGTTATCAACGAAGTAGAAGTTGATAATAACAAGGAAAGTGTTTTTAAATGTTAAATTTTGAGCTGGGTGCAGTGTGACAGCGACGTGAGTGTTATACACCTGATGATGGCCGTCTGAGGCCGAAACATGTAGTGTAGGGGAACAAGATCAAAGACACAAAATATATTGTTTGCACTTGAGACGGAGTTTTTATCATTATATCATTTATCGTATGGAGTGCAACAGGATGCTTAAATATAATATTGTTAAACTTCGCTAACTCCCATTTTGATTCCCACAGTTTAAGCCGTTCCTGTTTCAGAGATGTGAGGGCTTCACAGAATGATCATGTCGTCAGCCTGTCAGCGCCAGCAATCCGGTTCGGACTGGAACTGACGTAATTGAGTGAAACCAATCAAGTATTCGCTTGCAGAATTCAGAGCAACTTACTGATGTTATCGTTAGTCCCAAAACACGTTTTCGGCCATCTAGGCAGATATTTGAATTCGGTATGTAAACTTTTGAGGGCTCAAAAACCTACGTCCGTTTACGAGAACAAATGTGCATGAAGACGAACACTGAATTTGCAGATGTCTAGCCTACACACACACACACACACACACGAAAGCCCTCTACCATGAAGAGTGAGGTCCTCTGGGTCTTAACCCTGTGTAGTTCGGAGACAACCCGACGTTTCGGACGAAAATATCACCTAAATTTTTATGATAACGTGTAAACTAAGCCTCTTTTTTTATGGTCACGATTACTGGGATTTCGGAATTTGTCCATCGCCCAGTATTCTATCTATCTATGACTCTGCACCCCTTGTGAACCTTGGCAGCTTTTTCAAATTCTTAATCCTATACACAGTCGGTAGGACCACTTGGAGGGGGATCAGTCTGTCGCAAGACCGTTACCTACACACAGAACAACACAAACACAGAATAAACGCACAGAGACAACCATGCCTCGAGTGGGATTCGAACCCACGATCTCAGTGCTCGAGCGGGAGGAGAAGGTTCATGCCTTAGACCGCGCTGTCACTGTGATCTGATTAAACACGTTCTGCTACTTTTAGATTTTTCCTTATCAAATTTTACTGCAATCAGTTCAACATTTCTGTGAGAAATACATGGAAGGAAGAGCGGACAGACGGGCGTTTATCGGTTTATACACTCCGCACAAATATAAAAATTCGAATGCATTTTCCATGAGATGCGACGAGATACAACATCCCAGATGTACGAGTATTTTATATCACGGACATGTCAATACAATTTGAAAGAGGCTGAGCAAAGAAAATATGAGCCACACATGCCTTACATGAAATTTCTCATAGAAAAGATGAAAAATTTAGATCGTGTTTTCAGTGAAAAACTTCATACGTTCATATAGATGTTCCCTCCTCTTCGAAAAATTTCTCACTCTGCATTGGACTTGATATATCGGAATAGCATATTGATCGGCCAGAATTTCGGTCCACTTCTACTGATAGATATCTCTTCTCCCCTTTTCGTATTTTTCTCTTTGTAGTAGTAGTTTCATATCTGACATGCAGGAATATTTGTTCTTCGCACGAGATACAGTAAGTTTCGTCATCACATTGAATTTTAAAGAAGGAATAACTTTTCAATTCATACATGAAAGAAAACTCATTCAATTAAAATAACAGGATATCAGGTCCCTTACCAGGCACATCTATAATATTAATTACAATTAATTTTTTTTATTCGCTTAGTGGGGGTGGAGTCCAACTGGGTCCACTCGGCACTGCGGCCACTGATTGGCCTATTGTACCTGCGCCGGATGATTATGATAATGGAGAATTTGGTGGAATGAATATTGGCAGGGGAAACCGAAGTACTCGGAGAAAACCTGCCCCAGCGCCACTTTGTCCACCACAAATCTCACTTGACCCGGCCCGCCGCGATGGGAAGCCAGCAACTAACCGTTTGAGCTATGGCGCGGCCATGTTAATTATAAGCTCTGCTGTCTCTTCACCCATGTTGCTAGATGGAACAATTTACATGAATTCCCACCCTACCCCGAAGTCCATATCTATGGCAACATAATTACAAACAATTTTGCACAGGAGTTTCGGTTTGTTGGGGATGAGCTGCCCAGAGCACGCATATGTTTTCACAATGACTGCATTTGTACACGTCAATGGAACCCACACATGTCGGTTTTCCACATGAATACAAAAAGAGTCAAGTTGTCCAATATTATTATACATTGACTAAAATTTACCTTGTTTAACTTAACATTTGATTGTCTGATTTTACAAACATAAATTAAAATGTAAAATGGAAATTGCTTTTCATTTCCAACACACTACTACGTTAGTTTTGTATAAAATGACAAACTTCTGTTTAGGCAAACTTTGGGGTCACAAATAACATAATGTAATGTAATATAATGTAACGTATCTGAGGTCTGGTGCTCTCACAGCAGTGACAATAAATTGTACTATATTCTGAGACGTGACTCCATGTAAGTCTGACAAAATTTTGAGGGGAAATCGAAGAGTGAGATAAGCAGGCAATAGAGTGATTTCTAATAACGCAAAGCTTTTCTGTTGCCTCAGCAAGACAATATGAAGGAGTTCAAGGAAGTGGAGGTAAGACTCTATACATTCTAGATTTATATGTCTGTGTTATATCGTGACTCCCCCCTTTTCCCCGCCGAGAAAATACTCAATGTCTGGGTAGACTCACTACCAGTGGAGGCGTTGTGAGGAAGGAAAGATCCCTGCACTTTCGGGAAAGAAATCCTGGTACTCTTCCGGCATTTACTTTGAGAGAGTGACAAAAATCACTTGACACATTAATCAGACCGAGATTCGAACCTGGCACCTCCCGGTTTGTTACCGCCAACCAGTTAAGTTACACAGCGTCATAACCCGGACGACTATAGTCATGAAATACTAAAATGTCGCGTGGCGCCTTGAGACAGCCAAGTAGTAGCTGACGTCATTACAAGAAGACAATACGGGGAGGGTATCAATAATTCTGCGTCTCCTTTCCCGATGCAGAACAAGCAGAAGAACGGGGTATTCAGTCGATGCTGCAATGAATGGTTTCCAGCCAGCATCTCCGAGATACAAAAGGAAGCCTCAGAAGATATATTTCCTGTGATCCTGTCACTCAAAAGATCCATGCGGGTAGCACTACCATGCAGGGGACTACGTGACAGTTACGCACCCTCACAAAACTGGCAGACCATGTATGGTTGTCATTTGTATTTTAGAACTTCATCCACATTTTAATATCTGAATAGACCTACTGTAAATTTAATGTGAGGTTAGCATTGTTCCGAGTGGAGTGCGAAAGTGATCAAGAGGGCCGCGCCTTAGCTCAAGCGGTTAGTCGCTGGCTTCCCACCACGGCGGACCGGCTTCGATCCCGGGTCTGGTAAAGTGGGTTTTGTGGTGGACATAGTGGAGCTGGGGCAGGTTTTCTCCGAGTACTTCGGTTTCCCCTGCCAATCCTCATTCCACCAATTTCTCCACAATCATCCTCACCTATCATCTGGGGCTGGTACAATAGGCCAGAAGTGGCCGCAGTACAAGGGACTTAGTCCCACCTCACTAGCATTTAAAAAAAAAGTGGTCAATAAATCCGTTCACCAATCAGAACCACATCTATAGTCACATCCCTAATTCGTGACAATATGTCGGCAGATCGTAATTATAATGTTACTGTTATAGAGATTAATCTTACATTAACCTGGAATACTGTGGTCGTTTAACGCCATTAATATGACTTGATCGCTGAAGGATCGGTGTTACACTGTACTGAAGAATCGCTTCAAACACGTCTTCGCTCTTTTCGAGTCCCTGGCCAATAAGAGTTACAGACAGATTCGTATGAAACCCAGAGCTGTGACTCTTCCTTAACAAACGAAGCGGCACCCTAAAGTCCCACACTGAGTGGCCACCCACATAACTTGGCCCCTATGTAATGCTAGCAGTGCCACCATCTGCGCGAAGCAGGGACTCCAATGTCGCGTTCAGCAGCTTAGTTTTCAGGCCGCTGTCTCCTTACTTCGAAACAGCATAAAATCCTAAAAGTTTCTTATTCAGCAAATTGGTATAACAGTTACATTTAAAAAAATGTATTCGAAAAGTACCTGGTCTGAATCTCGAATACAATTATCCTGAGCTTTTCCTTCAGTCTTTCTGGGAAATATTACGACAATACCTTCAAACAGGACATGACTATTCCTTCCAAATCCTTACCAATTCAAAATTACCTCCACATTTCTATACAGACGTTGAAGTTCAAATGTTTTTGTCAAAGTGAGAAGCGAAGGGTACTATCTTCTGATATATGACTTCCATGTAGTCCTACAGAATTTCATAGACTTTCAGAAGAACGTGCTGACTCTATCTTTAGAGTTAAAACGTCAGCCTAGCAAGCAACAGCAAGACGTAAACAACAGACTTTTGCTGCATTTGCCTGGCTGTACTGAGGAAAATCACTAGTATCCGAGTCAAGAGAGTCGGTCTCTAAGCCGAAAATGAACTCAGAATATTCAGAATAAAAAGCAAGAAAGGTGCCAAGTAGATCAGGACCTGCAGATTCACATATGCAGATAGACAACACGCAGCAAATATAGTGACACTCCAGCTACCCTCTGATTAAGTCCTCAAGGCTGATGGTGGGGAGATATCGGGAGCGGAAAAGGAAGCAACCCGCACCACTGGTTGGTAAAGTGAGGGAAAGATATGACCTGCTTTCAGCAGTCATACAAAACAACCGTAACATTTCTGCTTCTTAACATTAATGATGCATTAATGCAACGTACACTCCGTGCCAGTTGCAACGAGTTCGCGGGAACGCCAGTAGTGGCACCACTTGACGGCATTCAAATGAGGTATAAATAAGGCATGGCCTTTCACTTTGAACGTCTCTTTCAAGTTACAAGGTCAGAGGTGTCGCTGATGCTACTGCTGTATGCCGATGACAGGATAACCTTTTGGCCGGTGGCCGTAGAGACGAGCCTTTGCGCGTGCGCATTGCTAATATCAATATTGTAAAGCGTTTCGTTCCTTGATTTAATGACAAACAGATCAACGTGTTGCCTTGAAGCGGTTGGAAACAATCATTAGCTTTACGCCACACGTCATCGCGTTTGTGCTTTTGGCAGCTGTGACACTGATACCCCCCTTTTTGTATCGCAAGGCACAACTTGCATATTTATGCATCAATTATGTTCCTGTTCATATGCCTTTCTAATTCAGTAATGCTCATAGATCTTACAAATGACGCACGCATCCTAATAGAGTTAGATAATTACTTGACCAGTTTATTAAGTACTTTTGTTAGGCCGTGTCATAGCTCAAGCGGTTAGTCTTCGGCTTCCCATAGCGGCGGTCCTGGTTCGATCTCAGGTCAGATCTTGCGTGATTTGTGGTGGGCAAAATAGAACTGTGGCAGATTTTCTTCGAGTACTTCGGTTTCCCCTGCCAATTCTCATTTCACCGTGTGCTCCACATTCATCATCTATCAACCGGGGGCTGGTACAATAGGTGATATAGTGGCCGACGTACCAAGTGGACTCAGTCTCGTCCCACCCCAAGAGACTAAAAAAAACTTCTGTTCTTACGGAAATGTTGAAGCGTGAATATTGATTTGTGTTCAACAGAGTTAATATTGTCACGTGTTCCCTAATAATAATAGGTTCTGGATTAGATGACTATATAGAATGTTCCATTCAAACATCCCACATTTTATCAGATCTTAGAACAAAAATATGAATGGTACGAAAATGAAGCTACAGGAACAACTAAAGAAGATTGCATTTGACATACCAATAAACCTCTACATGTGCACCACTGGTAGCACGAACAGTATCCAATCTGTATTCAATTTCTTGCCACGTTCTTTCCAACATGTCCATTGGTACAGTAGCAATCGTTTCACGGATGCGGGCTCGTAAATCTGGAAGGTCATTCACTGGAGGCACGAACACACGGCCCTTCACTAATCTCAAGGAATAAATCGAGCGGAGTGAGGTCCGGTGAACGCGGTGGCCACCGAATTGGTCCGTCACGTCAAATAAAACGACCTTGGAAGGTGGCATTGAAGGACCTCCGAACGTCCAGACCCCAATGTGGGGGGCGCCATCTTGTTGGAAGACTATGTTAGGCTGCAGATCGGATACCTGGGGATAGAGGAACTGTTCTAACATGTCAAGGTAAACGCGGCCAGATACTGTAGCTTCACCGAAGTAAAACGGAAATAAAATTCTTTGAGCTTATCTTTCATCTAGTGTTAATTATAATCCATAATTTATCACAATTTGTTCGCAGTGATTAATTGTTGGGAAATTCTTGAGTTGCTGCACAACTGGCAGCTTATGAGGGGGATCTGACCAAGCTTCTTCGAAGAAATGCCGATCAGTGTAGTGAAGTTCTGTACACTCCTGTCTCCTCCTGCAAAGACCAGCCGTCATATACTGTCCCTCTCATGTCGCAGGCTAATAAAGTGAAGCATGGGGCCCACATGACTCACTTTCATTTTACGAATATTTTTATCTCAGCAAGAAAGTGCATACAGCCCGCCGCGCTTCTAGTTGCAGTGGGGTCACTGAACATTTTCCCCCTTATCCGTTTAATAAACCATAACACTGTGTTGCATAACAAGCTGTCTAGGCGGTAAGTAAGAACAATGCTGTCTTTGTGATGTGATGTCGTGTAATTTTGTAGTTAAATGTGACATTTCGGAAGAACATGTTACCTCCATCCTCGAGGCCGCGCCATAGCTCAAGCGGTTAGTCGCTGACTTCCCACCGCGGCGGCCCGGGTTCGATCCTGGGTCTGGTCAAGTGGAATTTGAGGTGGACAAAGTGGCGCTGGGGCGGGTTTTCTCCGAGTACTTCGGTTTCCCCTGCCAATCTTCATTCCACCAACTGCTCCACAATCACCCTCACCCATCATCTGGGGCTGGTACAATAGGCCAGAAGTGGACGCAGCACAAGGGACTTAGTCCCACCCCACTAGCAATAAAAGAAATACCTCCGTCCTCAGGGTAAAAAGCGAAACATTCAAGGAAACAGACTTTATTCTGTACTTCTTTGCGCTTATTTTGGACTTCACCCATCGTCTGGTATGTAAAAGACAAAAGACCACGACGTTTCGGAGACTGGATCTGTCTCCGTCTTTAGGTGGATAGAGAAGGATAAACCTACTCAGTTGGGCCCATTAGAAAGAGCTAGTCTCAAATCACTGGACGAAATAAGCCATAAGAAGTACAGTATACACCATCGTCAGAATCCTTTCAAGTCTATCAGACTTTATTCTGTTTACCAATTGCTTCTTGCACGTTACTTCATTGGATTACTCTTCGACCCGGAGGGGAATACTCTCCTCCGAAACGTCGATAAACATCTACCAGATTATACAGTATAACATTTCGTAAGCTATACATCTAAATAAAACTTTTATGTAAAGTACTGTCACGTGTATGAAGTGACTAATGACGAGGTTTTGGATTAGAAATTGGATTAACCACTCATACACACGATTTGGAACTACAAGCAATTACAGCGACATTACTAATCTGCACACTTCTCTCTTCTAGCCTACTGTCACTGGCTGTTACTCTGCTTCCGAACTCAAGCCCTCTCCGAGCGGCGGCTCCCATCAAACTGACTTCTATTCACAGACTACTGTACCAAAATAGCTCAGCTGTCCCAACTGTCCCAACGTACCCTGGTTCGTAGAGCTGATGGACTTCGATAAATAACAGACGCGTCTTACAATTTAATCTCTCTGATTTACATTATTTATTTGACGTAAATCGGCCATGGGAGTGGGGACAGATCAGTCGGTATAATGACGGGTTATGGGGCTGGACTGTCCGGGCCCGATTTCCGGCATGTCAAGATTTCTCTTTTCTCAAAACCGTCCAGACAGACACTGAGCCCCACTCAACCTCCTGTCCGATGGGTACCGGGAAATCTTCCCCCTGGGTAAAGCGGCAGGGGCGTGAAGCTGACCACTCACTTCCATCTAGTACCGAGGTCAAGGATGGCGGAGCTATACCTCCACTCTCCCATATGTCTTTACTGTGGCATTGTGTTTAATTAATGAAGCAGAGGAACAACCTTACCTTAAATATGATACGAACTACAAATACTCGTGTTATGTGTGTTGTTCTATTATATTATTTTCTGATACTGATACAACTGCAATTACTAATTTGAGTAGAAAAAACTGATAACTACAGTCGAAAGACAAATTTCGGCGGAAGAAATTAAATTCTGGGATATGAAGATATTTAAAAATCAGTAAACATCAACACGTATTTCAACTCCAAGTGGAGGTTAGAGCTTAAATTTATAAAGCATTTTATTTCGCAATAAACAACAGTAAAAAGAAACATGGCCGGTAAAGAGGACTGACTATAAGAATCAAAGTTATAAATTAGAACAAAATATTAGCAAAAAAAAATCTTTGATATCCTGTATTTCTGTCAGTACTCACACATTGCAGCAGTGCTGAAGCAACCAGACACTCACCTGGGATAAAAGAAAATATGTATATTTAGCAACAAATGAGAAAGAACATAGGATCAGAAGGAAAACACCTTCACAGCCGTATTCAGTAATGAAATTAGGTCACTTGGGCGAGCTGCTTTGGTCTCAGTGTTCAACCACGTCCAAGTAGGTCTTGTAAGATTTGAGGTTTTTACGGCAGTGACTATGAAAAATGTCATCTGGGATGTGGCGCCGTATACATATTTTGTTAACTGACGTTTCGGAGGAACGTAACTCCTACATCTTCAGGGTAAAAGAAATCCGCGAGCGAGGAACCAGCGCGAGCAGCAATGGGTACGAGTACATACGTCACAATATTCAAACGTTAAACAAATAGGATTGCAAGGGGTGGACTGCATTTATCTGGATTAGTATGAGGACCAGTGTTGAGGCGCGCCATAGTTCAAGCGGTTAGTCGCTGGCTTCCCACCTCGGCGGCCCGGGTTCGATCCCGAGTCTCGTCAAGTGGGATCTGTGGTGGACAAAGTGGCGCTGTGGCCGGTTTTCTCCGAGTACTTCGGTTTCCCCTGCCACTCTTTATTCCACCAAATTCTCCATCATCATAATCACCCGAGGCAGGTACAATAGGCCAATCAGCGGCCGCCGTGCCGAATGGACCCAGTTGGACTCCACCCTCCACTAAGCGAAATTAAAGAATAATTACTCGTAGTTAAAAGAAATTACTTTATGCGCTGTGACAACGATGAAGGATATGAGGCAAGTTCAACTTTTTTTTCCTTGGCACTACAGCCCCAGTGGGCCTAGGCCTACCTCCATGAGCTTCTCCGTTCACTTCGGTTTTTCTATATCTTACATATTCGGTGGGACTCCTTGGGCGGGGATCAGCTCGTCGCAAGGCCTCTACCTGTACACAAGCACAGAAAAACGCACAGACACAAACTAAACATCCATGCCCTGAGTGGGATTCGAACTCACGATCCCGGTTTCCGAGCGAGCGAAGACAGTGCATGCCTTAAACCGCTCGACTACCATGACCGGCAGTGCATCAGAATAATATATATGAATTCAGTTCGTACCTCACAGGAAACAGATCCGAACCCACGATCCCTGCTTCCGAGCGAGCGAAGACAGTTCATGCCTTAGACCGCTCGGTTACCGTGACCGGCAATTTCAAAATTAGCATATCAAATTTAACAGGAAATATATGTTTATTCCCACGCCAGTGATTAAGAGAACAGCAGGACAATATACTGTGCAGTTAGTTAATGATGTAACAAAACTCCGGCCTTCAACTCTTTCTAAACACGTACTTAAATCAACAATGAAAGTACCAAGAACCCTGAGTCGGTTCTCTTCTAGAAAGGAAGAACGGAAGTAGTAGGTCCCGGAAGTAATTCATTTATATTCAAACATGAAATAGACACCACTGGGTATAAAATAACACAAAAGAAGGAGGTGAAGTTCACCGGAAGACAGGAAGTTGGCTAATCTAACTCTTGCAGCTTATGAAACCAGCTTCATGCAACAGTAGTTTATGAGCATCAGAGAGAATCCAGTGCATGTTTGATACCCGACGGAATATACGCTTGGACGTAGACACAGCTCAAGACGTTTCTCACATTTTTCGATAATATTTTGATGTGTATGAGTGACTATAGACGGGGTTTGGAATAGTGAATAGATTCATTGACCACTTACACAACTCAGAAATACAAATACCGTATTTACGCATGTATAGGCCGCAGCACAATTTTCAGACAGAAATTATAGAAAAAATAATTTTCTTGGAATATTATATCAGGAGAACAAATTATTCCGAAATGAATATGATTAAATGAAGTGTGATCTCGAATATTTCGAATATAAGCCGCACCCCAGTTTTTCCTCTTGAATTTTTGGCAAAAAATGTGCGGCCTATACATGCGTAAATACGGTAATTATAGCGCCAGAGCTAACCTCCACAATTCCCAAACTATCACAACACTCGCTAAGCATTTTCAACCATGCTGTGTCTTCAACAGCCGTTTCCTAGCAACGGCTTCTAATAGTGGAGATTCTTCGGCTTCAAGCGTTCAAGTTCTCTCTTCACAGACTCCCGTACAGAACTGATTGTGTCGCCCCAATTATCTTCAAGATAACTCCTCGACACGGACCGCGTGGAAACACACGGTTTACAAAAGTACCTTTATTTTTGCACGTAGATTCGTTGTTGCGGGAGCGTGCTTACCAAGCCGTTGCCTACAAACGTCTCTGGTATATTCGCCTATCTCACGGTCATCGCATAGTAACGGCTCTACGCGCTGAAATGCGTAATAAATAAATTGGTTCTGATTAAACTGGGTACTTTCGTTAACAAAACTGATAGTGACAGGGCCTGTTAGATGCACACTTTTATTGTGTATTTTCTGGGTCAAGACAACGCAGTACGTTACATGTATTAATTACTCTGAAATAATGACGTTATCCGAATGATAATAAATTTACATTCATTAATTAAGCATCAAGTCCTCATATTATGGTTTACGAAGTTTATAGGTAAACATAAAGTTGTCCCTGTAATTGACTAATTAAGCACTATGCCATGAAGGTGTATGGGGGGAGTGGATATATAGATCCACATTTTCTTGACCTCGGCACTAGTTTGGGAGTGGTCAGCTTCACGCCCCGGTCGCTTTGCCCCCCGGGAAAGAGGCGAGGTATCCATTGGATAGGAGGCTGGGTGGAACCCAGAGAAAATATGGAAAAGAGGAAATTCTTTCCCCTACCGGGAGTCGAACTCCGACCCCTCAGTCGTCCAGCCCGTAACCCGTCGCTATACCGACTAGGTTATCACGGCTCCGCGCTTAACTGAAATAAACAGGTAAATAAAACAAGGTTCTGTAAGTTCAGAAACTTGTTAGTAATCACAGGTTGCTGTAGGGGATTCACTCGTTAATCATTTTGAAGAAAAAGAGGACGCCAAAAGTAAATATGTTTTAACTTTTATGTTGGGGTAGTTTAAGAATATGGATAACCACTGGAAGTTGAGTTGGCAGAAAGTAAATATCGTTCCAGTAAAACAAGATAACCCATTTTCAGCTTAATGGTTACGTCAACAAACAAAATTTGCATGTATGGGCAACTGAAAGCCCTCACGAACATGGAGAGGCGTAAGCCTAGAGGTATATACTGGAAACAGAGCCGACAGACGAATTTCAGAATAATTTTGCTGATGAAGTACCTCAGGGCGGTTCAACTACTTGCACTGCCGGTCAGAACACTGCTATATAAACAGAACTTGAGGTTCTGACATCGGCGGTTATGAAGAGTATTATCTTCTGGGGTATAACGCCGTGTAGTTTGGTCTGCTTGCCACCTGTTTACATCATGTTTTCTTACTCAGCTTATTCTTTGACCTTGAAGATGGAGGACAAATGTTCCTCCGAAACGTCGGTTGACTTTCGACGGACTAAACGGCGTTTTATCCCAGAATATATGAATATGAACAGTGCAATAAGCCTGAATGTTTCGGCATCTTTGTGTATGGTTTTATATCTTTTAAAACAGCATACAACAAATATATATAAATTCATGAGTTTTCTTTTAAATTGTGACACCGTGTAGTCTTGTTGGTGGAAGCTCTGGGTTCTATCAATTCTCTTCTTCATTGTAAACCACAGACTTTACGTATAACCGACAAATTCATCACTGTACACACTTCAAACCTTAAGATAGCGGCATAATTTTCCTCCGAAGCGTCGGTATCCACCTCCCTTTCCTGTGATTCTGAATTATCTTCCTATAAATTTTTCGATATAACCACCCTGGCCTCCTAAATCTTCAAATTTCACCCCTGATAATGGAGAAACAATTGTCCTCCGAAGCGTAGGCATCTAGCTATCATTCCAGTTCGGGTCACATTCCCAGCAAACCTGCCTATATAAACAAACTTCAACCCTGAAGATGGAGACAGCATTTTTCTCTGAAACATTAGTGCCTACCTACAAGATTACAATGTATCACAAAGTCACTCCAAAGAAAAAAAGACCCCGTGAAAAACTCGACACTTAGAATAAACACATATATCTGGAAGCAGCCTCAGACGTACGGTATTGGGACTCCGTCATAAGCAGGTTCCGCTGCACTTCGCCATTAGCGTCTATAGAGACCGGCAGCCCCTTTGTCCCTGAGTACACAGAGCCCCAGAACCAAGATCCACGAAGCTGGCCTGGTCGTGAAATAACATGACCTATTTCTGTTGCTATTTGAGTCTGTGCCGTTAGAAATGAACTTGACAACATGTATGAAACACATTAATCAAAAGCACTTCCGATCCCTTTAAATGGCTTTCTTTATCCAGAGCTTACCCTTGAACCCCAACTGCTACTGTACACATCAGATTACAAGCAACAGCAGCTTATGACACAATTTTGTGTAATGCTAATTCAGAATTTTGGAATCAATGGGATTATTACTAAGATGATAATTAGGATGATCAACTGAAGGAAGAATACATGGGCAGGGTATGTAGCAGGAATGGGGGAGAAGAGGAATATATATAGGATTTCGGGGGAAAAACAGAAGGAAAGAGACCACTTGGAATATCTAAATGTAAGTGAGAGAATAATATTACAATCGATCTCACAGAAATAGAATGGAGGGTGGTATGGACTGGGCTAATCTGGCTCAGGATAGGGACGAATGATGTGATGTTGTGAACATGGTAATGAATTTTCGAGTTGCATAAGATATGAAATTCTTGAGTAGCTGAGCGACTGCAGGATTCTCAAGAATTCAACCACATTGAGTTAGTTATTGTGTACATGAGATACGAGGCAATGTAGACCGGTGGATATTTACCGTCGTTTCGGAGGAACACGCTGTCTCCGTCTCATGTAGTTCAGTGTTAACCTCGCAGGTTTATGTGACCAAATCGATGGTTACATCTTGGGATATGTGTCACATTTGCGCGTGGAAAGCCCCGATATCTTGGAAAAGTGGTAATAATTTATGTACACTGCTGCGAAACGGCTCAGTTCCAGTGTGTGTGTGTCTCTCTCTCTCGTCTTCTTCTTCTTCTCTCTCTCTCTCAAGTCTCAATTCTGAGACAGTAAAATATGGTCGCGAGTCCCAAGGGACTCGGACCCGAGAAAGACTGCGCTGGCAAGAGCCAGCAGCATATACAAAAGACAGACCCGTCCTCTCGTCAGAGAAGGCGCCCCACAGAAACAAGACCGTAACTGTCAAACGATAATAATTAATATCTGGTCATGAGCCACAAATGGGACTCGACTCCAAGACTTACTGACTGACTGACCGTCAGTCGCAATGTAACTCCGACTCTGACACTTCTGGAGTCTCCAGATCATAACTCTGAAGAAAGGAATTGTTAATGCTGTCACGTGGTTTTAGTGACTATAGACATATTTTGGATTGGTGACCGGGATTATTGAGCTCAGAGTGCATGACTACACAGCACTGGTCACAATTACACACATAAAACAGTGTTCACAGTCACATCGTCACTAGCCGCTGCTTGGTAGCGGTTTCCAACGGCGAATATTCCCCTTCCTTCGGGTTCCCGAATGTTCCCCTACCTCAGCTACCACTGTTCACTAACTGACTTAGATCATCTCGGTACGGACCACACAGAAAACTTCGTTCATCTGTTGCTGTTTATGGGCCGGTGCCTAGGAACGGCCGTTGAGTGTCTGCTTATTCCACGGTCGTTGCCTAGCAACGGGTCTACATGTCACAATATATTTGGCACAATTACACGTATTTGAAAGGAAGACCGGCCTATCCCAACGTCTGCAGGTACACAAAACAACATAATGAATGACCCTGGGATATCAACGAACGGAATTCGAACAGGAGGCCGCAGTATCCGTGTAGTTCCGGGACCGTATGCGCACAGACAGCTTGACAAGTTGGGTTGCTTATCTGGGTAAAGTTCACTTGGGCATAAGTTTGGTATTTGGGTTTTATAGGAAAAGCTGCATATGGAAATCAATTTTGTTTCTGTTGTATTCGGGTGAGAACCTGGGTATTATAAAGCAGTGGTTTCCAAACTTTTCGGGCCATAAACTCATCCCCAATTCCCCCTGCCCTACACTACAAAAATCATTCTTCAGAATAGCCGTTTTCACATCCCAGTAAGGATTATTTCTTATTTCCAGTGTTGTGGGATTAAGTACCATTGTACTGCGGCCACTTTTGGCCTATTGTACCAGCCCCATATGATAGGTGAGGTTGATTGTGGAGCAATTGGTGGAACGAAGCTTGGCAGGGGAAACCGAAGTACTCGGAGAAAACTTGCCCCAGCACCATTTTGTACACCACAAATCCCATTTAACCAGACCGGGATTGAACCCGGGCTGCCGTGGTGGGAAGCCAGCGACTAACCGCGTGAGTTATGGCGCGGCCTAGCGGCCTCCGTAGTCTAGGGGTAACGTTCCCACCCCATGACTCAAGGTACGCGGGTTCAAACCCGGCGGAGGTCGTGGAATTTTTAAGGGCGGAAAAAATGCAGGGAATAAGTCCTCCGGGAGGGACTTTGAGCCGTGGGTCCCGTGTCGTAGCTTTACGGCATGTAAAAGAACCTCATGCCTCAAGGAGGTCTCTGAGCCAAATTATAAGGACGTTTCCCGCCCAACAATAGTCTCTAACGCCTCTGGTAGATGGGGGAAGCATCTAGATACCGCTGAGCCAGTAGAGGCTGAACTCGCTGGCTGAGTCGGGACTGATGACACGCACCAGTATCGGTAGGGTATAGAGACTGGTAGAATAACACAGGGGGACGTACAATAGATCACTGGTCGCGGTGCATGGGTAAACCCACCCCCTCCAATAATAATAATAATATGGCGCGGCCTCAGTAAGGAAGATAGGAACAATAAAATAAGGCACCGCATTTAATAATTATTTCACTGTTAGTAAATTCTTAATGCGATGGAGGGGCTTGATGGAGTGATATCGGTTTTGTCTGGTCTAAAGTCGTGAATAATCGTGAATAAGCGAAAAAGCACTCAGATGGACACAACTCCAGCGCCCCTTATCGCCCTTTTTCCTCTTAGCACCCACCTCGATAACCCCCTCCCCCGTCCCCCGGGGGTAGTACATCCCACATTCGAAGCCACTACTATAGAGCATGGAAGAGATGGAAAAATTTTCCCACAAGTTAAAATTCACATTTTCATCGTTAACAAGCAGAATATTCGATGTTACACTCCACGCTCATTTATCAAGACAGGAAATCCCTCGAAACACGGACAATAAACAAACAATTCCCTCTATCTCGCAACTTACTCGTCTCACTCCAGCATTCGCTTTTGAAAATGGTGATCTATTTATATTCATTTTATCCGAAAAAAAATATATCATCTCTGTTTTTTTCAAACGTCATTCACAGAGTTGTAAACAGCCTGTGCCAAAAATATATTCCTACACGTTTATCGTCATAAGGCCATCGACTATGGTAACCATTATCCACCTCCGCTGGTAAAAGTCCGTGTGGGATCAGAAATCGCGACTTATCAGAGCGCCATGTTGGAAGATGATTTAAATGGCTGCCAACGTTTCCTATTTTATTAGGGCAGGTACGCTTATTGTACTGCCTTGCCCGTGCATGCTGTCCCACATCCAATGCTCCTCCCAGCAAACTGGCTCAAGCGATGTTCCTGGCTTGTATTAGGGAGGTGATAGGATCGAACCTCGGCTAGGACATATTTTCCTGGTTGAGGTTCCTCGTAATTTTCCTCAATCCCTCCACTCATTTTCCTGGATATAACGTTATATTACACCACGATCCATTCATTTAACATATTTTCAGCTTATTAATTGTTAAATCGTTGTTAATTGTTGTTAAATTCGAATTAAATTCTTCTAATTAATTGTAATCATTTTTCTTCATGCCGGTCACGGTAGCCGAGCGGTCTGTGGCATGCACTGTCTTCGCTCGCTCGGAAGCCGGGATCGTGGGTTCGGATCTGTTTCCTGTGAGGTACGAACTGAATTCTTATATATTATTCTTATACACTGCCGGTCACGGTAGCCGAGCGGTCT